>NC_054410.1:22006891-22341543 GCF_017976425.1 Toxotes jaculatrix
TTGAAACTGACTATAAGTCTAAAACTTTTAAATGAACTGTTCATCTATTCCTGACACATAATGGAGCAACATTCAAAAGCTGTGGTGGTGATTTAGGACACATAATGCAGCCGTTGTTGAGCTGTGATATGATCTAAGTCCTAACTGCTGAAGCTGGAATAGGTTTTTTAGGTCTCTTAGAACCAGACGTTGTAATAAAGAGTTCACTGGAGACTCAAGTATTTTTGTTAAGCAGGACAGTTTTTAAATGGAATGGTTTGTTATTCAGACGGACTGACTTGTGCAGCTTTCCAGATTTTCGATTACGAGCATTTAAGGCCTCATGTTAATGTCATTCATGTGTATTCATAAAACAAAACTTAGCACGTGTGTAAGAAGAATGAATGAATCATTAAAACACTCTTTGCCTACTTTTTTATTGCCCCTGGTTTTCCTCCGGTTCTCTCTCAGTAACACACTGTACTTGTCTGTTGGTGTAATTACCATCAGTCATCAGGCGGTATGTTTCTTTGAAGCTGTTACTTAATTATCTGTAGGCCTTATGGAACAGTGTCAGCAGTAATTCCTGTCTTTTCAAAATGACGCCGGAGTGTCGAGGATGTTAGTCACTTGTTAGCCCGTTAGCATGTTAGCTGAATGGAAAGCTTGGAAAGCTCCTTGCTAAGGGGAGGAAGAATAATCCGCAGAATGGAACGCAGCCGTAGCTTCCCTTGCAAGCAGCCTGGAGGGTGGAGGTGAGGGTCATCAGGCAGGACTTGGCTCACCTGGTCTGACTTCCTCCTGCACTGAGCCTGGTTTCCTTCTCTGCACCATACAACATTCCTCTCATTCATGCATTACGGACCACTGAACCATCTCTGCCGAGTTTTCACTTTGGCTCGTTGGTTTGGTGCTTTGCTCTTTGAGTTGAGCCTTGTTGTGTCCACCCATGAGCTGAGTAACGATACCATAAGTTAGCTCGCTGTAGTTTGCCTTTAAAATAGATTCCATGTTGCAACAGACTTCAAAATAGCTAACTTCTATTTCTGTGTATCTGCCTCTTTCTCAGGGTTATTGACTCTGCACTCACACTGTGTCAACACTGACTGCAACCTTTACCCTCAGAATACACAAAAGTACATCTCAGTGTGTTTCTGTTGTGTTTTCTGATGATGTCAACAGATTTTTACATCAACCTTAATCTTAATCTGAGCACGTGAGCATGTGAAATCCATTCCTGACCTCTGTCAAACCATAGTTTTGCAGAACATTTCAAACTCATTTTCTGCTTCTTAGCTTCAGCTCCCAGAGCTTTCAGCTATATCACACTGTCTTCACAGTGGATGAATTAAAGTTTGTGAGGGAAGTGAAAGTTAAACTAAAGTAAAGTAAAACTGGTTCTGGACGGGCCGTACATCAGTAAACATGCCATCATTTGTAATTTGCTGATCTACATCTGAAAAATCTTCTGTGTGTCCGATATAAGGAGACGCTGCACAGATATCGCCACACCTCTCTCTCTCTCTCTCTCTCTCTCTCTCTCTCTCTCTCTCTCTCTCTCTCTCTCTCTCTCACACACACACACACACACACTCACAGTGCAGTGGGTGAGGTCTGGGCGTGACTGCCTCCACCAGGAATGCAGTAGTGTGTGTTTTGAACTCTCCACATACTGTACACTCTCACCCGGGCTGATCCGTCAGTTTCTCTGTACATTCTACCCGACAGGTGCAGAGACGCTGATAAACTATCAACCTCAGATCAGAAGAGAAAAAAAAAGGGAAAAGAAGAATACAGAGGTAGAAATACGAGAGCGGGGCGTTGTGTGGATGTGTGACAGAAATGTAAGAGGATTTGTATATTCGTGGACACCTTCGTATTTTCTGCCAGACTTTCAGGAACTTCCCTATCTGCATCAGCTCTCTGTGACTTTTCTATGTCAGATGGATTTTATATTTATCCAGTTTGTAACTCAACAAACTTCCTGAGGATGATTTTGTCTTCAGTGTGTCCAGCTGTGATGAAGTTCTAGTGTCGGAATGAGGTTGGAGTTTCACTAAACAGTGACAGCAGAGTGAATGATCTGACACCTGATCTGATGCCACTCAATCTGCTGGAGCTGAACATGGTGTCTCACTGCATCACATAGAAGAGAGAGGACCCCACAGGTAAGAGACCCACGATGATCTGCACACGCCATGACATTTTAGGCTAAATCACATATATGCAGCGTTCTGATGTTAAATCTGCTGTACTCCAGATGATTAAATTGCCAAAATTTGATTCAGTTTTTTTTTACAGCAGTAACCCATCATCATCTCGGGAAGATAACCCATATAACAATATGTATTTATATTGTTATGTTCTTTAACAAGCCTCCATCTGAGTTTCCAGTAGGAATCAGTAGTGACACTAAATGAATGCCCCCTTGCCAATAGTTAGTGGTTTGTGAACTGTGCCTGACCTTGGATGCTAATGTTTTGCTGGCCTTTGAAGCTCTAACAGACTGTCTAACTGAGGCAACTGTTTGCAGTTCAAATAAAATGTACACAGGCTTTCTGTGGCAGGTTCAGTGTGTGGTAACTGCTGGCATGTTGGTCCAGTAGAAAAGATTCAATTCCTTTTTTAGCATTTCTGATTAGAGATTCATCGGGTTGTTGTCCACCAAGTTCTGTGTGGCACCTACAATCTGCAACAGTCATTACGTCCCATGATGCAAACGTGTACGACAGAACAAACTAAATCAGACAAAAGGACTGATAGTTTGTTGAGAGAGAGAATGAAGTGCAAGGTACCAGCCTTCCAAGGGGAGAGGAGGCAGCCATCTTGGATGTAAAGATTTCCAAACAGAGCAAGGAATCAAGAGGGAAGCAGGTGAAAGCAGGGACTGTCAAGTTCAGCTTAGTCTGGCTCTCCTGGGGTTTACCTGGCTTCACTGAGCCTAACATCAGCTGTCCTGATAATCTGTAATCACAAAGCCTGCTCTGTTACCGCAGGTCCAGCTACGAGCGGGGGAAGTCTCTTCATGTTATTCTGAGCTTCACTGACAGAATGAGAATGTAAAAGCCTCAGTGCAGTTAGGAATCCTAACCCAGTCCTAATGTATGCTGTTAAAATGCAGCTGTAATAGTTATTATGCAGTTATTTAGAGTGATTTACGTTAACAAGTACAAACTCTCACATCATAACAACACATTAAAATCAGTGACTTTCAGTTGTTTAAATGGTTTATTAAAGATGCAACGTGTCACATGATCAGGTCTCAGAACGGACCTTTGCAGGAGTAGTTCTGTTCTTCTGCTCAATGTGGACACGAGGTTAAAGGCTGCGTTTGACAACGCACGTTCGTGCTGGGGAAAGAACAAGCTCTGGCAAACATTTGCTGACTGAATGGTCATTGAGTGAAACAGTGTCGTTGCTGACACTGACCTTTGACCCCTGTACACTTTCCCTACAGGGATCAATAACGTATTGATTAAACCCTGTAAACTCCGAGCTGAGCGGCTGATCTGAGCATCAGGATGAATTCTAACACTGTCATCAATCTATACACAGTGAACACACACACACACACACACACACAGTGCTGATCATTATTTAAGTCCTGCAGCAACCACTGACATGCTGTTACGTAAAAAAGCATTTATGTGACTGAGGCAAGGACACAGCCTCGCTATTTCTACACTGTCAAATGTCGAGAAATATACATGAACACTGATTGCAAGAGCTCCAGTACTTTTTATTTATTTGGTGTATTTATGGTCCCCAGAGGATCAGCCTTACTGATAGTGGCTTCCCCTGAACATTTCTCTATTAACAGCTGTAGATAAAAAGTTCTAACGTCTGTCACAACTATGGGGAACAAGGACTAGGACCCAAACGCAAAAACCCTCAAGACAGGCAGAAAGGTGGAACTAAAAGTCTTTTAATAAACCAAAATTCACTGGAAGAGTCCAGGGCAAGGGAACAAAACTCAAACAACCAAAAATCATCCACTTGGGAGAAAAAACACCAAGGAACAAAACTAAACAAAAATACAAAAGTCCTTACTTGAAACAAAAGAAACCGAGGTAAGTCCATGAGGGGGAAAATGCAAGACACAGGAACATGAACAAACACAGGGGCATGGCGCAGACTCAGGCATGGAGACGGACATGGGCATGGAACACAGACTTGGGCATGGAACACAGACTTGGGCATGGAACACAAACGAACCGACAAGAACACAGGGAAAAGACGAGACTTAAATACACAAGGCAATGGGCAACAGGTGAAACCAATTAGGGCGGGGCAGACAATCACAAAAGGAGGGAAACAAGACAAAGACAGGAAGTAGAACAAGACAAGATACACAAGGGCAGTGATTTCAAAATAAAACAGGAACTATAAACAAAACTTAAACTAAACAAGAGTTCAGAAGTCCAAAAGAGTTCAGAGAACAACCCCCTTAGGGGCTAGTCATGACAGCGTCCAGTGATAATGTGAAATGGTGCAATGGGTATAAAAAGTACAAAATAATCTTAACTCAAGGTCCACTTACCGTCTTCTTCTGTAGCTTTCAACCTCAGCTCACAGTCCATGCCATCAGACCAGCAGTTACCCTGAGGCCGCAGCTCCACACTTCAGGTCACATGATGTCAGCCGAACCACGTTCATTACAGCTATGCAGACTCCATCTGCTGATGAAGACAGTGAAGTGCTGTTGAAATATGTCATTGTAAGTGGACTTTGAGTTAGGATTAGTTTGTCACAATCCTAACTCAGCACACAGGCAAAATGAATGAGAAATGGTTCACGTTTGCTAACACATTAATTATTGTCAAAAATCTAACTTGAATCAAACTTAAACTCAAAAGCCTACTGATGGACCATGTGGATATAATATACACAAGCAAACGAAGCCCCATCCAGGTGCATGCTGGTCCTATACCTGTCGACCTACCATTATAACCTGAGGAGCCTACAGTGCTGCCCAGGTTTTACAAAGTTAACTAAATAAACGACTAGAAAAACAAACTACAGAAATAACTAACAGAGGCAAATACTAAACAAATCTAATCTAAATTAAGCAAATACAGATATCAGATCAGATCCTCACTGAGCTCAGACAGCTATATCAACTCTATCAGGCCATGATATGTATCATTTTCAGCTTGTTGTCAAGTTAGGTCCCCAAGTGGACAAAAAAAAAAATTAATGCACTTTATGTACTTTAACAACAGTACTAAAGTACTTGTACTACTACAAGTTCAACAGTGTGGCACACAAAATGTTAAGTGTAGCAACCCTGTCTCTTAGAAATTACAGTACTATACAGCTATATAGTTGTATACTGCTGTAATTGTTGTATGAGTTTTATGGGAAGAAAAATTACGAGCTGGATTTTTGTTTTTTTTTTGTAAGGAATGAATGAAGCCACACAATTAAAACCATCAGCAGATTCACAAGGAAGTGGTATGGGTGAGTGGCAGCCATACAAAGAGCATGATTGCCACACCAGAGAGCAGGGCTCACATCCACAGCCCCACCCATGATTGATGTTAGAGAAAGTCTGAGGTTTGTACAGAAACAGGTTGTGTCTGAAGTCACTGTGAACGTTTTCTGTGTTAAACCAGACCAGGATCTTCCCCCTCAGGCTTAACCATGAGCTGCGAGAGTCTGAACAGAAGCAGAAAACAGTTTAACAACGCTGGAGTCGCTACATGTGGATCCTGTACTGAAAGATCAGGATACGACCCACAGGAGTCCCTCAGATACGACCCACAGGAGCATACATAGGTCGACAGGTGTACCTCACCTGTGTCGTCACGGCAACAACAATAAACCCACAACTAAGTTTGTATTTGCTGTTGCAGGACTGAGTGTAGAGAATCGCCACAAACAACCACACATAACCACAATGTGTCGTAGGCTACCAGCAACACCAGTGTGTTCCCAGCATTCTCTGCGTGACTCTGACTTTGCACCATCAGCACTTGCTTTCTAACTGTGTAAGAACCTGAGTATGTCACTTAGGACTACACTGAAACTAGTTGTCTTTCTCATGCAGCATACCAAAGTGCTGGTCCTATCATAAATCACATCCTTAAATAAACGACACCAAACGCGGGCACAGTGATGTAAGTGTGTGTTGGGGCCACACCTCGTGACTCAGCTGCACGAACAAGATCTGTTCCAGCTGTGGCTTGTTAATCACACCCAAATGAATTAGTGCTGTGTGTGTGATTTGATGATGTTGGTGTTAATGGACAGGTGACAGGTGATGTTTGTGCAGCCTGCACAGTTTTAGAAACATGGATGTGTGTGTGTGTGTGTGTGTGTGTGTAGATTTTTAAGAGATGGGACATATCTGACAGGTGTATGTGTATGTGTCATTGTTACTGTGGATGGATATTAGCTCAAGCACTGTCCACCAGGGACAAAACTAACAACATATTTCGTTTCTGCTTTTCATCTCATCAGCCAATACATCCGGTGAGCACCCCCCCCCCTCACCTGCTGTGACCATGGCGTCCTGGGCGAAGCAGCCCCAGGGGCGCGGCCTGTCCTCTCTGTTTTCTTGCTGCTTCAAAGGAAGTGACCAACCTGAGATCACCCACTGCCACGATGACATTAACAGCATGGCTGTGCTGGAGCCCACCCTGCCCATGCCTCCCCTTCAAGAGCTGGACGCCATGTTCGCTGAGCTGGTGGTGAGTTCAACACCGCTGAGTGGTCATCGTTCCTATTCTGAACATGAGTGTTTCTGCTTCACACTTTTCTTTTTCTTTTTTTTCCTTTTCCATCCTTTCCTTCTCCTTCTATCCCAGGATGAACTGGACCTTACAGAGGAGCACAGAGCCGCCATGTTTTCTTTGCCAGCCGAGAAAAAATGGAAGATCTACTGCAGTAAGAAAATGGTGAGAAACTATAAGCAACTCATCTCATGTTAAACATGCATCTCTTCTAAATGGACAGTGTCAGTCTCTGCTAAAGACACCCATGGTGTATCTATAATTCATTCACTTTTTTTGGAGCTGCTGCAGATTCTCATTTTCTCGATGTTGATAAACATTTTGAAAAACCAGAAGGCAACAGATGACACGTGGATTTGTTGTTTTGCATGTATAAGTATATCTATAATCTTGTTCTGTGTGTCTGTATATGTGGTTTTCAGGAGGCAGAGGAGGACAAAGGAGCAACCAGCTGGCCAGAGTTTTATATTGACCAGCTCAGGTCCATGGCTGCTGTGAGTAACACACCAGCTTCTTCCCACACAGATTTTCATTTGTAATTGTGAAAAAGTTGTGAGGCTTTATTTTTGCTTAACCCCTCAATGTCCAGAGGAAGACTCTGCTGGCACTGGAGGATGAGGAGGAGCAGGAAAGACATAAGATCATAGATGGTCTTAAAACAGCACTGAGGACACAGCCAATGAGGTACAAGCCCGACTCTAACACACATGTTAGTCTGAAAACGAAGAGATTCCTCAAAGCTTCACTGACCTGAATAACCTCCGCCTGCCGCTCTGACCGATCTCCCTCAGGTTCGTGACACGATTCATCGAGCTGGACGGCCTGTCTTGCATCCTGAATTTCCTCAGGACGATGGACTACGAGACCGCCGAGTCTCAGATCCACACCTCGCTGATTGGCTGCATCAAAGCTCTGATGAACAATTCTCAGGGCAGAGCTCACGTCCTGGGTCACTGTGAGAGCATTAACATCATCGCACAAAGTCTCGCCACTGAAAACCTCAAAACCAAGGTACACAGGTGGAACACAGACTCCACGTAGGCTTCTCTGTAACATGGGGAGCAGGTGAAGACACAGCAACAAGTCTTGTAGTTCTGTTGACTGAAAGCTGATGGCAAGATTAATTTTTCTTCATCTCTTTTGTAATTGACCGTTCTTCTCTCTTCTCAGGTGGCAGTGTTAGAGATCCTCGGTGCAGTATGCTTGGTGCCCGGAGGCCATAAGAAAGTGTTGGAAGCTATGCTGCACTATCAGAAGTTTGCCTCAGAGAGGACACGCTTTCAGGTTCGCTTCATTTGTTTTGTTTAATTTTCTGCAGAAGAAGATACAAAACAGCTTCTTGAGGATTCCCTAGACCTCCCATAGTCAAAATGCTGAACCAGAAAAATACTAAATAAAGTCCACCTCATTGAAGCAGGCCCCATGTCCTGCAGCAGCACTAAGTCACTCCCATTTGATACACCTTGTCCTCCCCTGTATCCCAAGCAGACTTTATAATGTATTTTCTGATCGGTGTGCAGAACCTGCTGACAGACCTGGATAGATCCACAGGCCGCTACAGAGATGAGGTTAATCTGAAGACGGCCATCATGTCCTTCATCAACGCTGTGCTCAGCCAGGGAGCAGGAGAGGTGAGGAACAATCGAAAAACAATCGCTCCGCATGCAGTTTGAAGTTCCATCGGTTTGTTGGGTTAATTGTCCTCCAGGAGTTAGTTTGAGATACAGTGTGATGCTGTATGACTTTTTTTTGGTGACTTTACTTCAACATGTGTCCTCCTAAAAGATGAGGCAGGTGTCATTCAAAGACCAAAACCAAGAGTGGGGAGTCCGTCTCTCAACTGTAGTGGTCACTGTAGTTTTTATCCAGCGTTTCCCACACAGGAGGATATAGTTCCTGTGGTGGGGACTATTTTCATCTGTGGATTAATTCACATTTTGTGTTTTAGTGAGTGAATGAGGGACTGAGGTCCTTCCTTTGCGTCATCTCTGATTGTTTGTCCTGTCTATTATATAACAAACAGGACAAATTTCAGTAATATGGCAATGTTGTGTACGTGTGTGTTTTCCACAGACCAGTCTGGAGTTCCGTATCCATCTCCGCTATGAGTTTCTGATGTTGGGCATCCAGCCAGTCATTGACAAGCTACGTTCCCATGAAAACGCCACTCTGGACAGGTACATCAGGTCGCACCAAAGAGGTGCAAGAACCTTAACATATTTTAAGTTTAACTTGGTTTCTGAGTTCAGTTGTTACAGGTATTGTTGCCTTGCAGACATCTGGACTTCTTTGAGATGCTGAGGAATGAAGATGAGCTTATGATTTCCAAACGCTTTGACGTTGTAAGTCCAAATATTTCTGTCTGGAACAGACTTAACCTCAAACACAGCGTCCTTAGTTCTGACACACATCACAACTTGAAGTGGAATTTTATGGATTGTTGAAAACCAGGATAACATGTTGTACTGTTCCTTTACAATGAAACACACTTGTACCAGCTCATCTTCTTTACAAACATGGTGACAAATGTCCTCTGACATGTCCCCTCAGGTCCATATAGAAACTAAAAGTGCCAGCCAGATGTTCGAGCTGATCAAGAAGAATCTGAACCACACTGAAGCTTACCCTCACCTCCTGTCTGCGCTGCAGCACTGCCTCATGATGCCATGTAAGACTGCCTCTGTCGGTTTGCCTGTCTGTCTGCCTGCCTCATTCACTCACCTTATAATCAATGTATGACAGAAGCAGTTTCTTAACTCCTCTCTGTCTGTCTGTCTGTCTGCCTGCCTGCCTGTCTGTCTGTCTGTCTGTGTGCAGATAAGCAGAACAGTACCACGCTTCAGTACTGGGTGCTGCTGGATCGGATAATTCAGCAGCTTGTTCTGCAGACGGACAAAGGTGAAAACCCTGATGTTGCTCCACTGGAGGACTTCAACGTTAAAAACATTGTACGCATGTAAGTTGACAGGGTTCCTAACTATGGGGTATGAGCATTGCTGCTGCGATCTAAAGTGTAATCTTCAAAGGTCTGAAATCACGAAATCCCGATGAATCCAAATTCTACACTGAATCTGAGGAACGTCAGTCATAAACATATATGTATGTATACAAATACACACATATATAATGATGTGTGTGTGTGTGTGGTGGTCGTGGTAGATGCATGTTGATGATGTTATGTCTTTCAGTGGTGTTGTTTGTATGTGTCTTTGCTTGTAGGCTCGTTAAGGAAAATGAGGTGAAACAATGGAAAGAGCAAGCTGATAAAATGAGAAAAGGTAAGTACATCTTTGTGCAACATGTACAACATGCATGAATATAATCCAAAATATAAATTGCAGTCATTTCTTTTCATTCATTCACCTAAAAACAGTTAATTGGTTGAATTTAGTAGTTTAACATTATAATGAACTAAATAAATTCTTAGTAAATGCTTTGCTAATTTCACGATATGATTAACAAAACAAACAGTACCTCAAACTATGTGCAAACATCAGGGACCAAGCACCCAACACAACTCCAGATGATGCTGGTTCACTCGTCTTTCACTCATCATTCGCTTTTCTCCTCTCCAGACCATCAGAACCTACAGCAGCGGTTTGAAAAGAAAGAGAGGGAGTGCGAAGCCAAGAATAAGGAGAAAGAAGACATGATGGCAATGCTGAACAAGATGAAAGACAAGCTGGAGCGAGAGACCAACGACCACAAGCAGGCGAAACTGCAAGTGGCGGACCTGTCTGCTCGGCTGCAGCAGCTCAGCTCTGTACGTTCATGTCAGACATGCCACTCAGTTTGAAATGCCAATCAGTTTTAGTTTGAGCATATTTGTGTAACGTTGTTTGAGGTCAGGTTTGACTCAGTTCTTTTGTCTTGTGTCTCTTGTTTAGACGTCCACTGTTCCAGGTGGACCTCCTGTGACCTCTGGTGGTTTAGTTCCTCCTGGTACCGTCCCCTCCATCCCCTCTCCTCCTCCTCCTCCACCTCCTCCTCCACCGCCCCCTCCTCCGGGAGGCCCGCCAGCCTTTGGCATGGTTCCGTTTGCTCCACCTCCTCCTCCTCCAGGAGCTCCACTGAGCACGGCCCAGAGGAAGAATATTCCTCAGCCATCAAACCCTCTGAAGTCATTCAACTGGAGCAAACTGCCTGAGGTACGCTTATTTACAGGAGTCCTGGATTCCTGGATCTCCCGCTTCACCTCCACCACTGCCACAGGATGGGCAGTAAATTATATTAATTCCACCTTAAATTAAAACTTTGTCAACAAACTGCATTATTGTTTGTTTCAGAGCAAAACAGAAGGAACCATATGGAAAGAGGTCGATGATCTCAAGGTGTTCAAAGTTCTGGATCTAGAGGAGTTCCAGAGGACCTTCTCAGCTTACCAAAAGCCACAGGTAACACACTGTATACTGACGCTACACATGCAACAGCCCTGTGATGCCTTCAGCTATTCATGTCCTCTTTTACCTTTTGTTTTATGTTCATATATATATATATATATATATATGTTGCTGTTCCTATATTTTTGATTAGAGCTCTGTTATATTGTGCTGTGTTTTGTTGTATTCCGACCCTTTGTGTTAACAGAAGGATGCTGAGGATGATCACACTTTCGCTAAGAAAGTCAAGGAGCTGTCAGTGATCGACGGTCGCCGAGCACAGAACTGTAACATCCTGCTCTCACGGTCAGTGTGTGTTAGGGTCTAGTTTCCACCACACTAGAACCAAAAGCCTGGTCACACTGTTGTAAATTATACTATCAAGTGAAATGTCATCTTTATAAACGTCAGTATTATGAACTGGCCTTCATTTACCATGGGTATTTACCTTATTTCTGGTGGTTTATGGGGAATTTTCTGCCAATAAACTCCAATGTTATATGAGTTGCCTCAGTGCACTGTTATATCTGGTGTCTTTGAGGCAATGTGGCAACTGGCCATGACCCAGCAGTGACTCCTCTGTTCAAGTTTGACTCCAAAGGATGATGAGATTTCTGAAAAGTTTATATTTCAAGCTTTCAGCTTTTGATCGTTTTTTTTAGTGGGTGTCATATTCAATCGTACCACTGGGGGTCAGCAACGTTAGAAGGATTTCACATCTTGATCTACACGTAGGGGTTTTAACATTTAGTTTCCACATCAGTGTGGGGTGTCAGTGTTACTGGGGGTATTTTGAGTCGCAGGCTATTTAGTCTTTGTATTTTCAGAGATTCTCCAGAAAACATGGGGAGGAGATTTGTTTTTTTTCAGTTGGACATCACAGGTGGTAATGATCAGGTCAAAGTGAAACACTGTCACTGGAATATTTACAATGCGATCACATCAGAAAGACTACAGTCTGTTCCACTAACACACAGTGATCGGGCCAGTTTCTTAACGTCAGACTAGAGGCCTCCGGAGTTTAATTTCTCTTACAGCCTCAACTAATGATGACATGTTACATTTATTATCCATGTAATCAGAATCTCTGTGTCACAGGCTGAAGCTGACCAATGAGGAGATCCGCCATGCCATCCTAACCATGGATGAACAGGAAGACCTGCCTAAAGACATGCTGGAGCAGGTGCTAAGACATACATATACAAAGAAACACACAAGACAAAAGAAAGAAACACACGCTCCATTTCCATTACTTTAACATTGCATTGTGAGAACATACAGTAGCAAAGTGGGAGGGGGGATGTCAGATGTCCGGGGTTGTAATATAAAGCTACATGTGCAGCAGGAAAATATTTTAGAAGCTTTATTCACTTTTGGATTTTGGGATAATTCTGGATCAATTCAGAAAATACGATGCATGTTTGTCATGGAAACATTTATTTTAGGTTTCTAAGTCTGAACTTTTCAAATCAAATGCATTTATGATTGTTTGCGTATGCGTCTTTGTCGTCAAAGCTTCTGAAGTTTGTTCCTGAGAAGAGCGACATTGAGCTGTTAGAAGAGCACAAGCACGAGCTGGACCGGATGGCCAAATCAGACCGCTTCCTGTATGAAATGAGCAGGTAAAGGCACTACAGCAGCCTTCCAGGAAAGACTGGGGACTATTTTCTCCAACTATTATATCCAATATCTCCTCCTGCTGAGTCTTCAGAGACATCTGGAGTCCACTCTCAGTTTTCATGTCTGTTTTGTCTCCACATCCAGAATCAACCACTACCAACAGAGACTCCAGGCTCTTTACTTCAAGAAGAAGTTTGCTGAAAGAGTGGCTGAGGTCAAACCTAAAATCAAAGGTAACCTCTTCTATCCCAAATGCTCGTTAGTTTCCATGAAATGAATGAATGAATGAATGTGAATGTTTGACAGAAGGGCTATCATGAACATGCAAGGTCTGTATTAGTATTATGTATGAGTGCATTTCTATCTTAAGCTCTGATTTCTCTCCTCTGCTGAAGATAAGAAACTGAAATATAAAATATTACAAACTCGATTTGCGTGCTGTGTGTGAACATGCCCTCCTTCCCTCTGTGGTTTCAGCTCTGTGTCTCGCGTCCAGGGAAGTAGTAGAGAGCAGGACACTGCGTCAGCTCCTAGAGGTGGTTCTGGCCTTTGGGAACTACATGAACAAAGGACAGCGAGGAAACGCCCACGGATTCAAAGTGTCCAGTCTCAACAAGATAGCCGACACCAAGTCGAGCATAGACAGGTACAGTTGTCTACAAGGAGTCACTTTGACAGGTGGAAGCAGGCAAAGCACACGTGTAGACGTTACTTTAATGAATGATGGCTGAACTTTGTTTCAGAGTCCTGGTATTTTTCATGCCTGTGATTTTCCTACCATGAAACGTCAAAAATGTCTCCTGTGTGTTTGTAGAAACATCACTCTGCTCCACTACTTGATCACTGTATTGGAAAAGAAGTACCCAAAGGTGGCAGCTTTCAGTGAAGAGCTGCAGAATGTGCCAGAAGCTGCTAAAGTCAAGTAAGAATGAACTAACCGACATACACAGTGGCAGTGGCAGTTGAAGTAACACATGCAGAATCAAGTTTATTAAAATAGTTTTCTTGTAAATGCATTTTTAGCCAGCTTTAGTCATGTGTATACCTACAGTGTGTGTTCTGAATGTGTATTCGGACCTCTTCACCCTTCATCAATCTACACCCAATATCCCATGATAACAAAGTGAAATTTGCCAATTTATTAATAAGGAAAACAGATATTCGAGGTGTTCAGAGCCTTTGCTCTGACACTTTCTGTGCCTTGATTGTGAGTCCGCCTGTGGTAAATTCAGCTGATTGGACATGATGAGGAAAGGTCCACACCTGTCTACATAAGGTCTCACAGCTGACAGTGCATATTAGAACAAAGACCAAGCGAAGAGGCCCAAGGAAGTGCCTCAGCATCATGTCTGGAGGAAACTAGGCATGACTCATTACCTGTCTAGTCCTGTCCCATCAGTGAGGCATGGTGGCAGGGACAGGGAGACTGGTTAGGATTGGGAAAGCTGAACGAAGCAAAGTACAGGCGTAGCCTTTATGAAAACCTTGTCCAGAGTGCTCCTGGCCTCAGATGGGGCTGAAGGTTATCTTTCCAACAGGACAGTGACCCTATAGGGACACAATGCGCTAAGACAACGCCCCATCCAACCTGACAGAGCCTGAGAAGATCTGCAGAGAAGAAAATGTCCAAATCCAGATGCGCAAAGCTTGTTGCATCATACCCATAACAAGAAGACAAGACTCGAGGATGTGGTCACTGCCAAAGATGCTTTAACTAGGTGTTGAGTAAAGGGTCTGAATACTTAGGTCGGTCTCACATTACAGTTTTTCCTTTTTAATAAATTAACAAAAAATTCTGTTTTCGCTTTGCATACAAGTAGCAACACTGAGTGGTGCCAAACACAGTCTCTGCTGCCAGCTGTTGTTCACCAACAAATAGCTCCAGTTCCAACTCACATTAACCACTAAAACCCTCAAATGTCCAAAAATGTTTCTTCACTGTTTCTTTCCAGTATGACAGAGCTGGAGAAGGACATTGGCAATCTGAGATCAGGCCTAAAGAGCGTTGAGGCGGTGAGTGAGCTCAGCAGGGTGCTGGAAAATCTTTTCAGAATTAATGTCTTGTCTTGTGTCTGATGTTTTGTTTTTTTCTTTTTGTTTGTTTGCAGGAGCTGCAGTACCAGGAGGCTCAGTCCTCTCATGGTCCTTCTGATAAGTTTGTACCTGTGGTCAGTCAGTTCATCACCGTGGCCTCTTTCAGCTTCTCTGAGGTAGAGGAGGCACTCACTGAGGCCAAAGAACTGGTGAGTGAGTAAGCAGAAACCCCATTAGATATTTAGGAGTTAGACAGTTCTCTTGACCAACATCATCAGGCTAGCAGTTTGTCGTTAGAGATGAAACGGTGGAGGAGAGTGAGACTTAATGACCACCTTCACCCTGTCTGTGTCTTGTTGAAGTTTGGAAAGGCACTGAAACACTTTGGAGAGGACGCATCCAACCTGCAGCCGGACGAGTTCTTTGGGATCTTCGACACGTTCCTCATCGCTTTCTCGGAGGCCAAACAGGACAATGAGAACATGGCCCGACGCAAGGAGGAGGAGGAGAGACGGGCACTCATGGAGGCACAGGTTAGCAGACATTATCAGATATGATAAGAGAGGGACATACTGTAGGCAGATGTGTGAAAAACCATTTGTTTGACTAGATACAATGAACCATTTACACACACTCTCTCTCTCTCTCTCTCTTTTTGTCTCCAGCTGAAGAAAGACAGGGAGGAGAAAGCAAGGAAGGCCAAAGCGAACGAAGAGGAGGGCGGTGAGTTTGATGACCTGGTGTCTGCTCTGCGCTCCGGAGAGGTGTTCGACAAGGATCTGTCCAAAATGAACCGCAGAAAACAGCGGAGACACAACTTGGTGGACACCAGCCGGGAGAGACCAGCAGCAAAACTGAACCAGTAGCAGTCCCCCTGCTGGGACTGTTATAGACCTGCTGAAACATGGGAATGTGTCGGTAACACTGTGGTAGGCATGGAGCGCTTATTTTCACTTAAATCCACACTACCGGTTCATGGCTCAAGGAGGTACACATCATACACCTATAGATACTAACAGTAAACTGACAAATGGTGAGGACATAAAGGAATATTGCAACTTTTTGGGAGTCCAGACATGTTGAGTTTATCTTACCATAAATCCTGGAAGCAGATGCTGCTAAAGCGCATTGTACTCACTGACAGAAAGAGAGTAAACATATCTCACAAAATGTTGAACTATTCCTTTAAATAGTACACTTCAGTTTCTGCAGAGAAATTTGTATAAATGGAGAATGAAGAGTTGATGTACCGAACATGTTGCTATTTCCTGTGTTCAGAATGTACCTGTACAGAATATTTTGCACACCATAAGAGAAAATATATATTGAGAGAATTATAATATTGAACAGACGAGGATGTGAATGGTGTTTTCAGTATGTTTAAAATGTCCCAAAGTTTCTTCGGAGGCTATTTAACCTTTTTTATGTGTTATTGTTTATGGTATACACACAATCACAGAAACCGGAGCTGTTTGAAACTACTGATACATCCTGTAACAATTTATGGAACTTAATTTATGTGAATGTACTGACATGAAGCAGAGCACTGTTTAGATCAAATATATTTTACATAAATTATATATTGCCCAGGTTTACATACCCCTGGTTTAATTATTCATGACATTAGACATGTATCTTACAGTTCTGAAAGAAAAATCTGTCTAATCTGTCCTCTAAAACATTTAAACATCAATGTGTGGTTTATACCAAGTTTTAAATATGGACAATTTAGTCAACATTATTGTTCTGTTTCCTTTCTGTGCAGTGTTCAGATGTTTGTTGCTTACGCCTTTTATTCTAAACTTTGGCATTCAATCATTTTTTTTAAACAACTGTCTGTAAATATCTGCAAATATCTATATGGACACTTAAACCTGTATCTCTTTAACCGAGAATCAGTATTATGAGTTAATGCAGGAATGTACTGAGATTTAAGAGTGATGTTGGTGAAATGATGAAATTAAAGGCGTTATTATTTAAAGAATGACATAGACAACAGTCCACCTAACAAAGCCTATTCATCAGCTGCTGCTGTGTCCACATGTCCATTCATGGGTTTAAATGGGTTTGGTGAAAAAAGCTGAGGACTGAGTGTTTTCACATAGATACCATGTTCCAGGTTGATTTTGACCTTTATTTATCGAGCTTTAAATAAAGCTTTATTTATCTAGGACCTTTATTTATCTAGCTGTGTCTGTATAGTCAATGTGGCCTTTAAAATTGAATGGCTTCTATGGTTAAAGCTGCCACTAAACTCACATGCTTAAAATATCTGGGACCATCTCTCTATTCCAAAACCTCAGAGGATGAGGATCGGTCCTTCTGAGGAGCGAATACTTGCACAAATCTGTCTGAAACGTCATATTTAGTGGTGTGAAAGAGTTACTCAGCTCTGTGGGATATTTGGACTCTTTGATTTACTGTAAATAAAACCTGTAATGCTTCTTCTTGTCTGTCATAAAGGTTGTGCTGTTGGCAACAATGAATGCCACCAATATCAAGCTCACTAAATGAGTTTTTCAGTGTATTAGCTATGGAAACGGTTTGGCGCCCCCCTGTGGCGCCCCCTGTGCTCACCCAGAAACAAAACAAAGTTGCATTCAAGACCGCGAGTTAGTCAGCAGCGCTTCTGTGTGATAAAAATCACGGACCTCACGATAAATCAAAGAACTGGTGGCTTAAAATGAAATCAGTTGGGTAGTCTTAAATCAGTCCCCATCGGTTTCACGTGTCGGGTATGCTCCGGTTTTTTGCCCCTCGGCTCCCCCCGTTCTCTGCGGTGGGACGTTCACGAGCGCACAGCCCGCGCGAGGGCAGCAATTAGGCAACGGGCGCTGCTGCTGCTGCTGCTCGCGTTCACTTCCTGGATTCACAGCAACAGATGAGAACGGTTGTTCGGCAGGAGCCGACCGACGAACGAGGGGGGTTCTCATCCGAGACACCACGGGAGAAGCTCCGGGCTTTTTCAATCCAGCATCTCCGGCTTGCGTTGAGGAGTGTCGCCGCTCTGCCGCCATGGTGGAGGCTCCAGCTGGCTGTCTGTTTGAGGACATCCAGCATGAAGACATCCAAGTTGAAGCGGTAAACTTAACCGACCACCAGCAACAACAACGGCTGCAGCAGCAGTAGCAGCTCGGCAGCAGAGAGTTTAGAGCTTAGCTCTGCGTTTTCTGAGGGGAAAATGTCTCCAGCAGGAGTTGAAATAAGACAGCCGTCTTTTATCTCACCAAGTAGAAGACAGACGGGAGCCTGTCGGTCTCATTGTACTGTTCGCTGTCCTTTAATGTGAAACACAGTGAGAGTTTCATACACCGAGGCCCGGGGAACAAACCGTGATACATGACAGCGTTTGCTGTTGAAAAGCCTGGAGGCATTTTAACAACCAGAGCAAGGCCCGAGTTTTTAACAGGGCAGACTGCTCGTAAAACTCTGCGGTACAATTGTAATTGTAAACTCTTAAAGTTCATATATGCATTTTAAAAGATTATCCGTGTATTGAGGGGGGTATGTCCTGTTTACCATTGCCACATTAATCTGTTTGGGGGGGGGGTCCTGGACAAAAATGAGTAAGTGGCCCCCTGTTAACACCCCCCACCCCCGCCCTGCTCTCTCTGCGCCTTGTGTCCTGTGCCGTAGTGTTATGTTGTCCTGTTGTCTCTCTTCAGGCTGTCGGCAGAGGGACATTTGGAGTTGTGTTCAAGGCCGTGTGGAAAGGAAAGGACGTAGCAATCAAGACCATCGAGAGTGAAAACGAGAGGAACGCCTTCCTTGTTGAGGTGGGGGGGTCATCACTTTGTGTTGTTCTGCTTTGTGCGGCATTAAACCTGAGGCAGCCAGACTCGTACCTCAGATGTGTGGCGAGGGTTCGAAGAAGAGCAACAACACAACATCCTGGCGCTCTGTAGCAGTGCTGTCTTAACTTTCCGAGAACAACTGTCTGTAATTAGCTGGAGTCTCTTTACTCCCTTTTATCTTTGGTGACTGGGGGATTGCCCCTGCAGCTTCCTGGGTTTCAGGTGGAGCCATTTACAGACACTGCTTCCACCTATAATTATAATAACAACAATGATAATAATGGAAACAGCTTCAAAGATTCATTTTAAATAATAACAATAACATAATTGTTAGTTAACATTAGTGAAATGTCGGCTTAACTCAGAAACTGTCTGATCAGAGAATAAGTAAAGGAGATTATGAATCTGATATTTCATAGTGCTGCACAGTGTTTCCTCTTCTGGTGCAGATTGTGTAGTTGATACTAACTGTGGTGCTTTCATGTGCACAATCTCTGTTTTTAAAGATGTGAGAGTCAGCTGGTGAACAGCAGTCCGTGTGTAAAGGATGAAGCCCCCATAATGCCAAACAGCTCTGTGATCACAACCATGTTTGTTTGTTTGTTTATCATTTTTGAAGTGAACTTTTCATTTAATGAGTTATATAAAAAAAATACCAAACATGAAGTCAGCTGCTCTTCGTGCAGATCACCTCAAGTTCAGGGCCGTTCCAGAAGTTCCAGCTTGTGTTTTAGATGAGATTAGATTAGATTCAACTTTATTGTCATTACACATGTACAAGGACAGGGTAACAAAATGCAGTTTAGCATCTAACCAAAAATGCAAAAGCAGCAAGTGCAGGAAATACAAGAGCCTGGTTTCTTGAAGTGGTTCGTGGTGGATTTTGAGGTCTGCTTCAGGTCGTTGTACTGTTGGAGTAGCCAGCCTCGTTTCACTTTCGCTTTCTTGACAGCAGGACATCTGCAGCCAGGTTTTTACTTTGTCTTCCTGCCCAGCAGACGTGTACTTTCATCTTAAGCTTTTCTCGTTCTTCCACATTCTTGTCTTTACTTCAGCAGTTCCTCTTTACCACTGTTTCTTAATGACATTTTAGAAAGTGGAAATTTAAAGCTGGAGGAGCTTTGATTTTTTTTTTTTTCTTTTTTTTTTTTTAATAGGCCTCCCTGCTTTGCTTCATTATAGATTCTCAGCCAGTTGTTTTGAGGAGCGTGTGGTTGCACTCACTGAGCAGGAAGTGTTTCTTTTTCTTTCTTGCATCCCATTTGTTTTTATCACAAACACTGAGGTTTGGTCTTTGCACACAGGTCAGTTATCTCAGCTTTAAATATAAGCATGATTGTGAAAACCACTACATGACAACACCCACAATATAGAGTACGTACAGCTCCTACTTTATTGTTGCTCTTTTTTCCTTAAGATCATTCTTTACGACTCTATGAATCCAAACACCTGAAGTTCTCAAAGCATCTGCACAGTACTGTTTATACATAATATATAATGTAAAGTGATATAGACAGACAGACACAGAGATTCAGATTTGAATTAGTAGTAATATGTATTTTCCCTCCTGCTTTCTCTCTGTCTGTGCACAGCTTCGTCAGCTCTCTCGGGTGAATCACCCCAACATTGTTAAGCTTTACGGCTCCTGTGACAATCCAGTAAGTACACCGACACTGACACTGACACAGGCTCATAGCTCACGTATAGTCAGACAGGTCAGTGCCCTTCTCTTATGGTATGTATGGTAAAAAAAAAACAAAACAAAACAAAACCCTCCTAAAATTGATTTAGAACCATTTTTCAATTTAATTTAATTAATTTATTCTTATTTAAAAATGTTCAATGGTTAACAAATTTATTAGCCCACCACCAGGTTTATGCCACAGCTGCCCTAAATTAATTACCAAAATCATTTTTTTTATGTTTCTGTAATGGTTAACACACCAGCATGAAGAAGCTCTTTAACCCAAATGATATGTTTAATGCTGAAGTAGAATTATTATTCAGATTTACAGAACAGAAAAGTTTTAGTGTTTTAGTGGGGACTCTTTAGTTGTTTCTATGTGTTATTTGAAAGATTTCGAAAACATTTCTGTTTTCTGGTTTTTATGACAGGTGGTCTAATACATTTGTTAAGCACTGTATATCAAAATGCATGTCCCCTCCGCAATTAATGTCAGGCAGCGCACTCATCTGAGAGCAAAGTCAGAACTGAGAGAGGGAAGTGAGGATTGATGCCTGGTGCACTCTGAGTGGAACACTGAGATAAGAGCTGTAGGGATCTGTTTGGGTGTAAAATGAAAATAAAATTCCATACTGACATTCATATTAGCAGAACACGTGTGGGTTTGTAAAGCACAGGAATGTCATTAATATTAATACTTTATAATGTTAATATTTTAATCCATCATCAGGTGGTTGGACACTAATGGTGGGTGTGTTTAGAGGAAGTTACAGATGAGCCCTGCGTTTGTGTCACACAGTAACATGTGGTGTGTGTTCTCAGGTCTGTCTGGTCATGGAGTACGCAGAGTGTGGCTCTTTATATAACCGTAAGTTCCCACTGTGCCTGTAAGAAATAGACTAGCTTCACCAACATCACACTTATATCACAATATCACAAAAGTGTTTATGGTTAAAGGAATTATGCTGTTGTAGTCATTCTTTGCTTTTCTCTCTGCTCGTCACTCCATTGTAAAGTCTTGCACAGTGCAGACCCACAGCCCCACTACACAGCATCCCATGCCATGAGCTGGTGTCTACAGTGCGCCCAGGGAGTGGCCTACCTGCACGCCATGAAGCCAAAGGCCTTAATTCACCGGGACCTCAAACCACCAAAGTAAGGCTCTTTATAATACTTTAGATGCACTTCTCTCCATGTACGGAGGGGTGATTGATATGTTTGATAAATTTGAGAAAACCTAGCAGCCTCTGTGGAGCATACGGATCCCTTCTTTGTAGAAGTCAGCGTCTCTGACCTCTAAAAAGTGGTCCGCAGCAGCAATGACACCATCATCGTTGTCAAAATGACGACCACTGACGTCCTCCTCCATCTCGGAGTGGAGGTAGTAGTAGTCTGAGGGAGCCAGATCTGGTGAATTATACAGGTGTTGGACAAATTCACATCCACAGTCCTGGATGGCAGCCATCGCCACTGTAGACTTGTGGGCAGGAGTGTTGTCCTGATGGAGGAGCACTTCTCTTCTCTTGTTAGCCTCCCATGCTGAGCCTTTTTGAGTAGCCACGTCTCTGGATACTCCTGATATGTGCTGGAATGTCTTACAATGTTCCTGCTCCAACTCAGCACCCTGGGAGATGAATCAGCTTATAGCTGTGCACAGGGCTGTCATCTGTTCATTCTTTTTCACGGGACTATTGGACAATTGTAGCTTAGTTAGGTGTCAGCTTGGACTTGAAGCCAAAATAGTAGCTGCTTAATATTAGCTGGTTGGATTTGCCTGCTGTCCCAGGCATTGAACAGTTTCTGACAGGTGAAGAACAAAAGCCTGTGAATGTCATGTTATGACTTGCACAGCCAAGAGGAAGGCATGTAAGGAAATGCCTAATACAAGATCTACGCACAGGATTTATGGCCTCAACAATACTTTGTTTTATGACTGCAAATTTTCCTTTTCATGCCGAAATGTATTTGATATGTATGGAAGTATAACAGGATATCAGATCATATATAATCCCTGTCCACTGTGCTGTTTCAGCCTGCTCCTCGTGGCTCGTGGTACAGTGCTGAAGATATGTGACTTCGGTACAGCTTGTGATATTCAGACCTACATGACCAACAATAAAGGCAGTGCAGCGTGGATGGCACCAGAGGTGTTTGAAGGTGAGCCACACACACACACACACACTACTCACACTTTCTTTTTCTGTATTTATTATTTACCTTCGTTTTAGCTGGTTGATCATTTGAAGCCTCGTATACGATAAACGTGTTGTCCGTGCGTGTTCCTCAGGCAGTAACTACAGTGAGAAGTGCGACGTGTTCAGCTGGGGCATTATCCTGTGGGAGGTCATCACACGCAAGAAACCCTTTGACGAGATCGGTGGCTCTGCGTTTTGTATAATGTGGGCCGTCCACAGAGGCGAGTGAAATCCTTTACCACTATAATACCAACGGCTCGAAGTTCATTATTCCTTTGACGATAACACTGAACCCAAATGGTTGGAATGGGAAAGGGTTGCTACTGCTGATCCTGACGAGAGTAAAATGAGAGTACTGCTGCATTTGTGGAAAAAGAAATGAAAACGGTGTGAAATTGCGATAAGCGTCATAACAGCATAACACACCCAAGTGTCAGACCCAGCTGTTGGGGTTAGAGGTGCATTGTGGGTAATGTAGGCACCTGGAATGTGTGGAATTAAAAAAAAAAGATAATATCTCTGGTCCCTCATGAGTCGGACGCCTGACGGACAGATTGACTGACTGGGTGTTTCCTGTGACACAGGTACACGGCCTCCTCTGATCAAAGACCTCCCAGAGCCCATAGAGACTTTGATGACCCGCTGCTGGGACAAGGAGCCCAGCCAGAGACCGTCCATGGAGGAGGTCAAGAACACCATGAGCAGTCTCATGAAGGTATAGTCCCAACATGTTAAACTCCCTTTAAAACCATAAACGTAACATTAACGAAAACAAAATATAACATGAACACCACATTAATTAGCTTTAGATATTGGTAGGTATATTTTAAAAACATAGTCAGAGCCAGGCAAACTCCTAAAGGGTGTTCCATTACTGTGAATAAACAGATGTTCATAGTGCAGCAGTAAAGAGGAACCTTCAGGGAGTGAGTGCTTATTAAAGGTGATGACTGGTGTGTTTGGATTTTCCAGTACTTCCCAGGTTCTGATGAACCCCTCAAGCTCCCTCACCAGGCTTCAGGCAACAGAAGTGGCTCCTCATCAGCCACGAGCACAGGTACCCATCAGCTCTGCAGCTTTTTATTAATTGCTTTATTGTTGGGGTCATCAGTTGGGTGGGTGGGTGTGTGCTGAATTCATCGTATATCTGTATCTTTGCCGGGCCTCAGGTTCGTATACCGACTACACCATCAACAGCAACAGAAGTGACGACAACTCCGAGCTGAAAAACTCCGTTGGCAGAGAGGAAACCCTGAAAAGCTTTGAGGGCAAATTTCCACTACAGTTCAAACCCTTAAAGGTAGTAGAACCAGGACGACTGATAGAACAGGATAACACAGGAGTGTGTTTGCTTCACCCTACGGAATGATTTTAAACATTATTATTATTATTTTTTTTAATACCCCCTCAGACAGCCACATTGCGCACAGGTCTGTCCAGGGTGTCCAGCATAGACAGCCAACCAGGACGCCCCCAAAGCCCCACCCACTGCACCAGCCCTGTCACCACCACAGGCCAATCAGAGCTGAGGATGACATTTAGTCCCACAGGTAGGGAGCCTGGTGAGAAGGAAGACAGTTGTTGCTGAAGCTGTGTTAGTGTCTGTGCGTGCCTCCATTGTTGTTGTTGTTACTGTTAACATTACCATCATCGTCACTGTACTAGCACATGGTCACACAATGCACATAGAGACAACACAGGCCTGTGTAGGAAGGTTTGTGTGTTATCTGTATAACGGTGAAAGGAAAGTTGTGTCTTTGAATAAAATGACCTGATTGGAGCATGTAAATGCAGAAGGTATAGAAGCTTGGGGGACATGACAGGAGATGAAGGGTGTGAGGATGAAGAGCAGCTGCACACAGGTCTAAAAGCAAAGGGAGGAGCAGTTACCTGAATCAGCAGGGGAGGAAGGGGAAGAAAGTCAAGACTCTGCGGCGTACCATGCTTCATTCTCCTTTCAGCCTGTTGCGTAGTGACAGTAAATGGGGGGAAAGACAGCCACAGCTCCAGGACCAGATTGGACCACATATAAGGATTTGTTTCCCAGTGTCCCTTAGGTCAGAAAGAAGAAGACGAAAGTCCACATGGAGGATTTCTGGTTGTTGCTGACTCATGTTATCTTTTCTTCAGCTGTTAGAGTGTGCACATCAGCAGCAGAGGGAGAAGGATGTAATAAAGCCACAGGACAGTTAGACAGTTTAGCTGGTGGAGTCCTAGGGCTTTAGCTAACAACTGAGTAGTCCAAGAGTATATAAAGTTAGTCTAATGGGTTTTGTAGCCTTGTATGTGTTTGACAATAAGGGGACAAGGTCTGGTATTAATTAGTCTACATTTAAAAAAAAAAAAAAATTAAGGCTGTTACAAACATGTTTACAATAATTAAATGTTTAATCTTTATTCAGGGGATTGTTAAAGTTGTGTGTGTGTGTGTGTCTGTGTTTTTAGCTACCAATGGTTTAGACAGCTCCGTTCCCATGGCCTACGGGAAACTGGACCACAAGTTACAGGTAACTGTAGTTTTCCTTAGCTTAAAACCTTTCAGTGACATAATAATACTGCTAACACTACTGATGATGCTCATAATAATGCTATTATCATTACTGATAGTGAATTGATTGAATAGTGTGTTCATCAGTGTTCCTCTACTTTCAGCCTCTGGCTCCATGTCCAAACTCCAAAGAGTCCATGGCTGTGTTCGAGCAGCACATCAGGATGGCTCAGGAGTACCTCAAAGTCCAGTCAGAGATCGCTCAACTCGTTCGGAGGAAGTAAGTCAAAAGTCACACACCTGCGATCTGTGTCTTCACAATCAGCTGTCGAGGTCTCTGTGACACCAGAGCAGACGAAGACACACATCAGGCTCAGTGAAGCATGACCTGCTGTCAGTCACCAGAATTTGATTCCCCTCTCATTGGTCCATGTAGTGGTGATGATGCAAGATGACATCAATAAAAGTGTCCAATCAGTGGGTTGCCTGTCAGTGCATTGCGACCTTGTGTTTGCTCGTTCCTTTGGTTTCGTTTGTAACAGGTCAGTCTGAAAGAAACAACAGTGGAGCTGTTTATCTTACATGGGTTTGCTGCTACTGGCTCCCCCTGTGAAACTCATTCTGCACTTAAAGGAACACTTCAACATTTTTGGCTTATTTGCTTTCTTTCAGAGAATGAGATGAGGAGAGCACAGACCTGGAGTTAGGACACAGTTAGCCTAGCTTAGCATAAAGACTGGAAACAGTGGTTCTGTCCCAAATTTAAATATACAAATACAAATATACACCTACGAGCACCTGTGAAGCTCACCGATTAGTCCGTAAGCGAACAGAAATGTTAGAGTTGTATCCTGGAATTTATTTCTTGGTGAACAGCAGTGGATCTGCACAGTGCTTCTGTTGTTTTTACATTTCTGCTTGTGTACAGGTTTGTTAATCAGTGACTCACGGTCTCACGGTCTCCAGTTTCACGGGCATTCAGGCGGTGGATGTGCTGGACATCACCTCGGCACCAGCTCACTGTTCCTTTCACATAGCTCTGAACATGGACTACTGCTGCCCTCTAGTGACTGTTCACTATAGCAGCAGAGAAATGCAGCTCATGTCTGTTCACTGGCCACAGCACCACATGTTGATAAGTGTATTTTTGAACTCTGTTTGCTATGCTGAGCTAAGCTAACCATTTGCCATCTCGGTGACGTGAAGGAAAACATGTTGAAGGAATCGTCTGAGACATAAAGGCTCATTTAAAAAAGGGGTCATGATGCACTGACTAACAGAAACATTTCTTATTGTTTGCATTGTTATTAGTTATGTGGGACTTACACTTTGCTATGTGCTCTGACATTGTGCTGCTCCCTGTGTCTAGACAGGAGCTGATGTCTGAGCTGGAGCAGGACCAGAAGGAGCAGCAGGCTTCATCTCGACTCATCCAGGAGCACAGCAAGCTGCTGGAGGACAACAGCCACCTGTCGGCCTACCACCAGGGCCTGGAGAGCAAACTGCACCTGATCAGGAGTCACAACCAGCAGCACAGCTAGGACAGTAGGCTGGACCACGCGCAAAACAGCCTGCGCCTCCTCTGTTGACTGTCTTCTCTCCTGGACTGCCCCTTTCTCTGAAGGATGAGAGGAAACACTCCAGCTGAGCATAAAGTAGGAAACCCCCTATTAACTCACCACAGAGAAATGTATCAAGATAACGTTAGAATTAAATGGCTAGTTTGGGATTACGAGCTTTAAAGTCAGACTGAGATTTAAGGCTGTATGTAGAATCAGCTGGACCAGATATTAAATGGACTTTACGCAGACAGCTCCCCAGTGCTAAGTCTGTGTAATGTCCTATTGAGCTAATGTGTGAATAGACCAGGTCACTGTGTGGGCGTGCTTATGATGTTTCTATTCTAGTATTTCCAAGTAGGTGAGAACAGCATTTGTATATAACCCACAGTCAGCAAGACAGCAATTAGGAGGGTAAGACTGAGGCAGGAAAATACTCCACTGTGAAAGTGGAAGTCCGTTAGCTTCGGATCGCTAACGTTACCACCGATTACATCTTGCTAGCATAAGCTGTCTCTCTTTCGTGGATCTAGTGATGACAAATGACCAGACTGACACACACACACAGACACTCCTTTTCAACAGTGTGCTCCAGATGTGCCAGTTTTAGGCTGTTGGAAAAGAACAAGCAATAAATTACTTTATAGTGCCTGCACCAATCAAACAAGTGTATGAACAATCAGAAGCAAAAAGTCGCTGTCACTACAGAAGAACCCTGTATATGAATACATTTCCTTGGGGGGAAAAAAAAAAACGAGTTTCAGTTTGATTTTAAAATAAATAATGAACACATTTTGTTTCCTGAGGTGATGATGATAATTCAGCTGTGAGAGAGATAAGGAGGCTAAATAATCAGCAGCTAGCACATCCTCCTCTGTGGGCCTCTGGACACAAACCTGAACACAGGAATGGACACGGTGGGACCAAAGAGGCTTTCACATGGACTTGAATTCTGAAAATGGACTTTCATTCAGATTTAAAAAAAAAAAAGCTTCAGGTGTCGTTTCCTTGTTTGAGTTTGTTATACTTTCTTTTTTTGAATTGTTGAAAAGTAACTACGATTGTGATTTGTAAATTCTTCCTTGTATATAATCACACCCTTCTTTTTTTATGAGCGGAGGAAGGGCAGGGTGGGCTGCGTTATTTTATACCAATGTTACTGTGAACATGAGTGTTACCAAAGGACTTTGTCTTCAGAGACCATGCTGCCTCAGAGCAGAAAGACAGAGCTTTGTTAAAAGGTTGTTTAGGAATGGAAATAACTGCAATGACCCTGACAGATTTTATCCTTTTAATTCTCTTTAGTTACTTTTTTTTTTTTTTTTTTACACAGCCATATTTCACAGAATTATCGTATCACTCTGCACTGCACTTACGTGGGTCAAAGAAATCTTCAGCATGTGTTGCACGTGTCTCTCTTCAGTTTGGTGATTTCCTGGGCGGATTGTTGTTGTTGCCTTTCGGATTCCTCTTGCACAGTTCATTTTCTCACCTCAGCTGATTTTATGAATACTTTTATTTGAAGCCTAAGAAGCATTTCTCCTGTGATTCTTTTTTTTTTTTTTTTTTTGAGAATGTACAGACTGTAATTACAGGCTTTTAGTAAGCAAAAGTGTGGACTATTTTGTCCTTTGTTTTAATTGTCCTCAGCTCAGTGAGGAACAACAACAACAGCACAACCCCCTCACACTGTTCCCAGCGTATGACAGGCGGAGAGAGCTTTACGTTTAGAACCACCACCAACAAGTTAGACCGCAATGTTTGAGCCAGTCGGGGCAGAAAAGGGAAGAATTTCGTGTTGAATCTGGTGATGACAGAGGCTGTTAGCGGCTCAGCTGTCAGGTCCTGTGGAGCTGACACAGTCATACACAGATATTTATAGGAGCACAGAAACACAGAAAGTCCCTAAAAAACTCATGACATCATCTTGTACCTTACTATGAGTGATGGGATCCTGTTTTAGTTATTTCACAGAAGAAGTGTCTGTTTTTCTTTCTTACTTTATCTGAGCTCCCTGCCTTGATTTGAAGCGGGCAGCACTTCAGTTGGATAAAGCTCATGTTGTGTACCTCCATGCACCGAGCATTGTTACTCATTCGGTCATTAACATTCACTTTAAATGCTCTAAATACAATAAGAGACCAGGGCTTCACTTGTCACTTGCAGATATGCTGGTACTAAGCATTTAAATATACGTACACTGGACTCCAAAGGTCTGTTGGACTGCAGTGTATGCATATATATATGTAAATGTGTGTGGTTGAGTACATACATAAACTAAAGGCATCATACTTAAACTGGACGTTATTTTGCAGCATTAAAATTTATTTTACTGTCAGTAATTTTTTTCCACATATTAATAATCCATTAGCTGAGCTGCTGCTGCTGCTGCTGCTGTTGTTGGTGTTGCAGTTGCGGGTTGGTCCCGTCAAGTCGGCAGCACATCAGCAGAGACAGCGCAGCAGCGCTCGCAGTGCTGCTACATACAAACAGCTTTTGTGTGCAGCGCCGTGGCTGAAAACCTCCCACTCATACCAACCAGCCTGTCCAGGACCTGTCTGCTGAGCTCACTGTCATTCCTCACATTCCTGCTGCCTCCGTGCTCAGCCAGTTATAAAGGGCTCGTCCGTCTAAATATTACAGTTAAAGGGCAGTAAATCAGCTTTTGGCTCTACACACAGATGTGATCAAGAGATTACGAAATTCCTCATTTGCAAATAGAAACATAAAATTTCTCAAAATGTGTGTTACAAAAAATTATTTTAATCATAATCATAATCATATAAGTCATCAGCTGGGATAGGGCTGGAGCCTGTCCCTGGCTCACACCGGGGTAAGAGGCGAGCTCACCTGGAGAGGTCGCGGGAGCTCACCTAACGGTCTTTGGACTGTGAGAGGAAACCACAGCACCTGGAGGAAACCCATATGGGCACAACCTGTGTTTGGAGAACATGCGAGCTCCATGCAGAGGGGCCACAGATGGCCTTTCTGGACTCAAAACCTGGGACCACTAACCTGCTGTCACCATGTCACCTACTGTACAGCTGAATGGAGGAGCTTTATTTTCACTCCAGGCCTGAAGACTCCAGAGTGTTTGGGATGAGTAACTTATCATGTGGATCTCATTTCACACAATCCACACATGTACTGGTGACAGTCCACCAACACAACACACACACACACACAAACAGCTGCAGTGCTGTAGCACCAACCTGCAATTTTTAATGATATCTAGCTAAGATCTTGTATGTATGTGCAGAGGAAATGACACACAACACACAGCAGTGGCTGCGCAATTAATTCTTTTCATTTCTTTATATACAAGTGCTACACCTGAAGTGTCTGCATGAATCTTTGTAAACAGAGAAAATCTAAAGGTGCAGCAATTAGACAGTGACAGATGACTTTAAATATCCACACCCACAAACCCATCGTCCATACAGTCACAAAAAAACAGATTTTATTATCTTTTCTAATTTCACGCTCGGTTTAGTTGCCACTTTTAAACAGGCCGTTTAAGAAGAGGCAGCTGGTTGAAGATGAGTTGAGAGCATTACTTTGATTTGTGGGGTAAAACTGGGGAAACAAATGAGGTGACGACATATCTGCCCTGAAAACACTTCACATCGATTGTTAACAGTCAGCTCCGCTGGAGGTGTGCGTCCGGTTTAAGGGACGTGCTTGGATGTGAGGCTGCAGTTTCCATAGCAATGCATGCTTTTTTTTTTTATATAAATCCCAGTCCTCGCTTCAACAACAATTTGACACGCTCTGTCGTAACACACACACATTGTCACACATATTTCATTCCCTGGCACTTTGACTGATCTTAAACCTGATTCTAACCTGAACCCTAAAACCAAGACATCACCCTCAAACAGCCAGTGAAACCATAAAGCTGTCCGTTTTCATCTGCTTTTTAAAGGAGGAATTTTTGGATTTGTCACCTGCTGCTCCTCAGACCTTATTATTGAGTGAGGACAGTCCTCAGAAGTCCAACACTGTTCTCACACAAGTTCTAGAGATACATGAGAAAAAAAAAAAGTGACTCATTTTAACACAGACTCAAAGCCAAGAGCTGTTTCTATAGGAACGACCACTGCTGACCTAAGGAACTTTGCTTTCTCACTCTCACTGTTTGAACACATTCAAACACATAAAGTATTAGATCCTTTCACTATTTACACACTTTATCGGATTGTAGATTTAATTTTAAATGGATAAAGTTACTAAATAATCCATAATGACAAAATGAAAACATGTTTTTAGACATTTCTGCAAATGTATTAATAATCAAAACCTGAAATCTCTCATTAACAAAAGCCCTTTTTACTTTGACACTCCAAACTGTGGTCAGGTGCATCCTGTTTGCTTTAATCATCCTTGAGATGTGTCTAGAACTGAACTGATTGGATGAAGTTTACACACACCTGCTACACACCTGTTTATATAAGGTCCCACAATTCACACTGCACATGAGAAGTGAAAATGAGCCATGAGTTCATTTGTAGATTGATGGACAAAAACATAAACCTACAACATAGTACAACGTCACGGGGTCTGAATACTTCCTGAAGCCACTGTGTGCTTTTAGTGCAGAACTACAATGAAAAACTGTTGCGTTATAGTAGCCGATTGTTCAAGATTCAAGTTCAAGTGACAAATTTTAATCTGACTGCTAATAACTACTGTACAAATACCTCTGAGGTGTGTGTGTGTGTGTGTGTGTGCGTGTGCTCTCTGGTCCTTTTGTTGTCATTCTGACCACATCAGTCCACCCATGGGTCCATCTCTGGTCCCTTTTAAACAGAGTTCCAGCTACACTGCCATTAAGAAGACCCCTCACTAAACTGTCTTTGCCTGTTTACACTGAGCCAAACAAAATAACGCTGCCCCAGGGTGTGATCCAGAATCAGAGGCCACCGTGCCAGCTCTCCTTTTTACACAGAAATTCATCCGGCTTTGTGACTATTAAACCCCCACCACCACAAATTCTGTGTTCGTACCTTTGATCCATAAAGGAGAGGCGGAATAAGCCGCAACATTCCCGCCTTGGACAGGCTGTATGAAAAGGGGCTCCTGAGAACATCACATCAGGGGGATGTGATGTTCTCAGTGATGCCCCCCCCCCCCCCCCCTCGCCCCTCCCCCCACTTTGCTTAGCTGCTGATCTTAGCTGCCAGAGGAGCTGTACAAATCAGTTCTAGCTATTTATAACATCTTGACATTGAGAATGTGGGCTGATCTGAATCCAGCCGCTCAGAATGAGGCCCAAGAGGTGCCTGTCTGTGGCAAACTGATAAAATGTAGCAGCTCTGCCAGTTCCCACAGGATTATCCTCTGTGTTAGAAACCTACACTGTCCTGCTCAGACTGGCCTCAGCGCACTGTGAAAGCGTGGCTTCAAATACATACAATAAATTTCTGATCTGATTTGGTGTTCTTTGTGTTAGGGGGCTGATTATGGAGGCCGCTCACTGTGTTCTTGTAGTGTTATCAAATAGTTTGATGTGTTTTGCATGTAATCTTTACTATGTTCATCGTCTTTGTGCATTAACATGCTAACATAAAAAGATATGGCTTCTTCATAATTTGGTTCTGACTGACATGTTTGCTTGATGAGCACCAGATCACTCTCACTTCTTTATTTGTCCTACATCAACCAGGATCTCAACACAGAAGTACTGAAAAACTAAGACTGATCAGGACATGTGAGATAAATAAATGGCAAACAGTCTTTTTCCATCACAGACATTATCATTGGTCATAGCAGGAAAATAATAAGCAGCCATAACCACCACTTATTCTGAAATCTGCAGGAGTACAACAGCATCATGGGATATTTCAAGGTGCTGTTAACAGGTGACAGTGTTTTTGACGGTGTTCAGAGGGGGGGGGGGGGGGGGGGCTTGTGGCCATGCAAGGGCGTCCTTGAGGGAGGCTGTGAGGTAAAAGGGGCCACCTTGAGGAGGTTTCAAGGTACCAGATCAAGGTTTCAGGCTAGGCGTGGGTGTGTTTCAGAGGTCTTCAAATCAGCCTATATTCATTTGCACCACTTTAATGAAGCAAAGCTCAGTTTAGCTAAATTGCTTCAAAAGTCAAAAAATGACTTAAAGGAATCAGCACCTACTTTGATGAAACCTGAATGGATTTGTTTTGTCATCTGTAATAGGTCCACGGGCCTTTATTTTTATTTATTATTATTTATATTTATATTATTTTTATTTTTTTTTAACGAATAATCGAATAGTCGAATCTTCCTTGTCCTACTCTGCACTGCCATGTCTGATCAATCCTATTTCTGAGTGAGAGATAAAAACGTGCCGTAGTAAAGCGGTTAGTCTGTGAGCGCGTCACCAAACATCTCCGCTGCATCACCGTAAGAGAGGGGGGAGGCGGGGTGTATGTGGGGGGGGGGGGGGGGGGGGGCTCGGTCGTTGTTGTGAATGAGGGCCAGCATGACGTCAGGAAGCCAATGTCAACAATGCAGCTCCTGGAGGAGAAAAGGCGTTTCATCCTAACACACACACACACACACGCACAGAGAAGACCTATCCACCACACACCGACTGATGCCTACGGTCCATTAAAAGCAGCAGTTCTTGCTGTCGGAGGGCTGCGGAGATAAAAGACACAATGTGGACTCACTCTGATTTCTGAGGAACTGAAGACGAGCAGGAAAATCGGGTAAGTCGGTCCCTGCGTTACAGGGATAATAAGCAACCATTGGGCTTTTTACTACGCTTGAATAAACTAGACTACCGGAGCGCCCCCCTACCCCCTCCTTCTTGTCAGCCTGCCTTGGATTTGCTACTAATCTGTCTGCTCTCACTGGCTTTCCGCGCTTGTTTGTGTTGTAGTGTTGTAGTGATACTGGCGTTGTGGTCTCTGGAGTTGCTTTTGCAACCACGGTGTCTGTGTGGGTCATTTAGCTATTATTACTAGCTACCTTCTGTGGTGTTTGACACAGCGGTGGTGTGCACACGCAGGGGGTTAGCAGGGATGCTGTTTTGGCTAGGTGTTTTAGCTAGGTGTTGTTCCTTCAAAATGTGTTTCTCTTGAAACACGTCCCTCTTAGTCTGGATATTACGCCGAGAAAGTACATCCCTAACAAAGTGGCTTTAGGACTGTTTGACGAAGCTGTGTTGTTTTGCAGACGTTAACTTTTCAAAAAAACAAAACAAAAAAAAAAACACTAAGAATATTTTTAACACTCACGCCAGCTCATGTCTTTCCTAAGAATGACATTACAAAGAGCTTGGTAGCTTGGTTGAAGTGGTTTTGGTCCCTTGTGTGTCAACACACACACACACAGCGCTGTTTGTGGTGTCATTACGAACAGACCACACGCGTCCGTTCATTCTTCGTAGAAGTTGTCGGTCTCTGTGTTAGTCGGCCGGTCATTTTTTTTTTTAGGTAACCACATCCCGCAGTAAATTCTGTAACGTGTAGCTGCTGGACGCTAAACCGGTGGAGGGGGGGGGGGCACATGTTTTGCACGGGGCTGCCACAACCGGGGCACACGCGCTCCTGTCACGCTGGGGTGGGAGGAAGGGGCTGCAGAGGGACAAAGGACCCAGCCTCCCACCCCCTTATTCCCGCCCTCAGCCGCTGAACAATCGCTACAGTGAACACCCACCTCGGAATAAAACAAGAATGCTTTTATTGACTATATATACACACACACACATATATATATATATATATATATATATATATATATATACATATGTACCATAACTACGAGTATTTAACTATCAAAATGAACCGCGCCATTCACTTATATTGCAACGCGCGACCTTAGAGGTCTAACACATGAATCACTGAGGTCTTCTTTTCAGTATAAGCTGATAAATGTAGCACCTAGAAATATTTCTGTTATTCAGTTGACACTTATAAGCATTTCATTTATACCCAGGGCGCCTTAATGGCTGTTTGTGAGACTGTTTAATCCATTGTGACCATGCATTGTTGGGAACAGATTAGCTCTTTGTTATCCCTCTATCCTCCAGGCCTTGAAGCCACTCTCCCCTCTCCCATCTAACATCGCTCTCCCTAACGGGTAAACAGCAATATCAAGCAAGAGTGTGTGCAGCACTTGGTTGTAATGGGGCGGGAGGACTTCTCTGGTCCGTCCTCCACTCTCATGGTTTAACACACAGTTCAGCAGAATGGAGCGGATGAGAGTTGACTGAGGCCGATGAAATATTTACCAGTACCACTCCGGCAGCAGACAGGTCTGCACTTGAGCAAAGACGATTGAAATATTTCTGGATTGCTTGTGGTAAATATTAATCATTTCATAACATAAAAGGGACATTTACTGAAAAATATAGAATAATTATAGGGACACCTCACTCATTTTGCACATCAAGGTCAGTTTAGTGCCCATGTACAGTTATATAATGTGTTTCTGTGAGGCTTTGTTGAGTCTGAGAAAATAACCCCCATGATGGTTATATCAGCTGTCACCTGCATGACAAACTGAGGGTGTGGACTTTAGAAAAAAAGAAAAAAAAATGGACATGTACCTGGCTGTTCTGGAGATGCATCATGAGAAGTGTAGCATACAGCATTTTGGACCCATACTAGGGACTAAAAGCCAGAGGGTCTTGGCCACTGCTGCACAGATTTTTTATTTATTTATTTTTTTTGTCTGTTGCAGCTGTATGGGACACCTCAATGCCATTCTGGATACTGCCACTGAATGGCGCCAAAGTAAGATAGCAAACAAACAAACAAAAAGTACTTAGTGGTTTTAAATTGATTATGCTAATAAATTATTAATAATTATGAGATCCCATGTGTGTTTATTTATAGAGTCAGTGATCTTATAAATAAATCTATATGTACAGGTACGTGTGTGTGTGTGTGTGGGGGGGGGGGGGGGGGGGTGCAGAAAGGAAGGTGTTTACATTACAGAATACATAAAAGAAATATCAGTGGAGAATTTCCTCCAGTACAGAGGGAAGAAGTGAGGACTTTACAGCAGTGCTGGTGATGGTTAGATCTGGTTTTAGGTTGATTTAAATGAGGTGACTAAAGCCTGTTTGTAAACAGAAAAAACAGTGAGAGCTTGGAGATGGATGCATTGATATATTTGGCAAGAGTAGGGCGTGTAGTGCTATTTATTCATTCTTTGTGTGTGTGTGGGTATACAGTCTGTCTATGGACTCGTATTGCTGAATGGAAGGACAGTCGGCGCGTTGCATTTCTGTGAGGGGAGGAAAATGGGTTTTCTGTGGTCTGTGTTGAGGCGTTCAGTCCTGAAAATAACTGCTCTTCAATCAACTGCTCTCACCAGTATGTAGCACATGCAGAGGTAACCAGGTTTTACTCTCCAAAGAAATGAATCAGGTGAACTAAGAAATTAAAAGGATTAGTACATAAGCACCAAAGTCCTGACTGTGTTGCTTCAAAGAAACATCTACACCTTTGGCACCTTTTAAATTAGAGCTGCAGCTAATTACTATATTGATTAATCAATAATTGCTCGGTATATAAGAAGGAAAGGTCTGATATGGTTTCCCATAGGTCACTTCTTCAGATGTTTTATCAGACCAATAGTCCAAAACCAAAATATATTCACTTCACTGTGAACAGAGAAGAAACAAAACCTCGCATTTCAGAAGCTGCAAATATTTGATGTTTTTGCTTGATAAAGGATCTGAAATAATGAACTGAAAATTCATTTTCAGATGGACTAATCAGTTATTTGACTGATAATTTTAGTACAAGTATCAATTAAGTTACAGTGTTTAATGTGACTTTTAGTAATAATTAAAAAGAAAACACTGATTTGTGGATCTACACTTCAGATGAGTTATGTTTTCATCAGCTGTGGAGAATTTTCTACTTCACTGGGAAACAAGGAGTATTTTGTAAACAAAGTAGTATTTTCCTCATTCATTTTATTTTTACTCATTCAAAACTTGCTAAGTATGAATTTTACCCATCACACACCTGCCTCACATTCTGAGACGTTTCCACATTTCCACAACACATGGGATTTCAGAGGAAACATTAAGGATTCAGTAGACATTTTGACTGTTTACAGTCAAAGCACAGTTGTAACAAATAACAATAATGAAGCTTCCTCAAATGACAAAGATGTGGAATGAGTCATGATCAGTGTTATGAATTGCACCTGTGCTGTTCTTGCTGTGACAAGTCAAAATGTCTGCAGGGTAATGGTTTCCTGAAAAGCAAAAAAATATGAATGCTACAACACTGCTATTCTTTCTCTACCTCAGAGATAATTAAAGAAAAGACGATCCACTATGTCCAGTGTGCAGAAAGTGAAAGGTTCTGAATACTTTCTGAAGCTGCTAAACATTAAGGCTTTCAGCATCATCCATATTCTTCAACCCAGAGTGAAGTCATCACAGCACAGGAGGGAAGAAGTACTCTCCTTTCACACTCCTCCCCAGGATGTTCTCCTTTGAGATACCACTCCACAGGGACGTTATACTGGCTGAAACCAAAGATGAATGCATGAATATAATCAGGTTACATTAATGTGCACCCTCTATACCTATTAGTAACCAGAGGTTTATTACTGTGAAAGTAAAATAGCCAACTTCCTCATTTAGACAGGGTTACCATTGCAGCTGCCTCTTCCAGACTCTGACCCATGGATTCAGGATTCAGGTTAAGCGCTGAAACTGGGGTGGTTCATCCACAGCAGCACAGCCTCGCTCCAGCTTCTCCCGCAGTGGTTCCAAATTTGTGGCAGCACAGACATTCTGTTGTGGACTACTTATTTTGGCTTGTATTACGACCGTGCCAGCAGCTGCTGTCCGTTCTCACCAGATGCAGTGATGTTACAGGAGTGTGGTCCTCTGGCTCAAATTCACACGGCACAGCAGTCTTTCTGTAGAGAGTGCTCATAAACATGGTGAGGCTAACACAATGAAGTGGAAAATGAAATTACTTAAATAGAAGAAGGTTTGTCTTATTATGAATGAAAGTCTAATCTTCCTGCATATTTCTTTCACAATAAAAGCCTGTCAGTAAAGGACGTGATTATGTCCTCTGAGCCTCTGGAAGACAGCGTATTCTGCACCTGGGTAAAGCAGCATGGCACAGAGAGTGACTCACCCTGGTTCAGTGTGCGCTTGTGTGGTGTGGAGATGATGTCATATCTTACAATGGCCACTAGGGAGCAGATGAATTAACCCTCACTGCCTTGAGTGAATGAAGGGATGCAGAAGTGAGCTTCTTTGCGGGCCCATTGAGAGTTTTGTGTGGAAGCGCATCACAGCAGCGAGTGTGTGAACCTCTAAATAAGTGAGACAGCATAGCAAACCAAATGTGATTCCAGCTAATACAGGATGAATGTCACACTGCAACAAACGCCAGTATTTATTATACAAGATCTCCACACGGCAGCATGTAGTGTTTGCTTCACAAAAGCAAACAGTCACGGCTCAGCGTGATGAAGACAGCCGCAGATTTTCTTCTTCTTTGTTGGTGTTGATGTACGAGATTGTTTAGAACTTCTACATGATTCACGCTCACATTTGTGCATGTACAGATGTGCAGGTGAGAGGAATCAACCAAGGGCAGCGTGACCGTGTGTGTGTGAGCAAAGGTGACGAGTGCAGACTGTCCCAGGAGGCACAGCACAGACTGAGACACTGGACTCAGAGTCTCTGGTGGAGCCTCCTCTCTATCTGTTTGTCTGTATCGGTTTTCTGTCCTTTCCTGTCATCCATACCTCCCTCTTTCTCTGTCGTCTTCTTGAACTCTTCCTACTCTCTACACTCGCTCTCTCAGCATGTCTATTTTTATCACCTCACCTCAGTAGTCTGTCGTTCTGGAGGAAGAGGGGGTTTGTGGTTTGGTGTGGGGCAGAGGTTTTTGTCTCGTCCTCTGTCGCTTGTCTTTAGTTTCATTGTTTTTTTAATCACCTGAGAGAGTCTCCGGTCACTGATATATCTGTTAGGCTCTGATGGATTCTTTTATTGTTTAACAAAAGAAAGACAAAAAGAAAAAATGTAAAATGTAGCAGAGAAAATCCAATACACTGATAAATAGTCAGAGATTACAGCACGTCCAATTTTGCAAGAAACAGCAGTTGCCATCATGATTTTGGGAGTGAAAAAGCGGTCAATTCTCAAACGTAGATTACAAAAAAAAGTATATTCTTACTCTGCAGTGTGAAGTGTTCTCCACACATCCATAGAACCCATTTCCACGCAAACACCAGCAATTTGTTTTGCCTGTGGAGAGGCACACAAGAACACTGTGGTAAACCAATTCAGTGGGTTCATAAGGCACGTAAAATGGCCTCCCATAATAAGATTCTCTACTGGCACAAATTGCCTGTAATTGCCCTTTAATATGGTCTGTGAGCTCTGACCAAGTCACCCACTCCTGTGCTCTTAGTAGTGAAGGAGGGAAACTACTAATGTCAGCATGCTAACGCACACACGAACTAACAGCGACAATGCTAATAAGCTAATGTTTAATAGATATAATATACTTATCATCTCAGGGTAATGCATTAGCATGCTTTGCTAATTAGCTTTGAACACAAAGTACAGCTGAGGCTGATTAGAATGTAATTGAATGCAGTTTGTGCAGGTATTTGGTCATAAATCAAAGTAGTGGACAAATGAAAACACTGAGCTCATAATGGCACTAGGTGAAAAGTCCATAGATGTCTCAAAGTCAACAGATTCTGTTTAAATGATACTTAAAATTTGAGAGTGGACCGTTAGCATTCATTTTAAAACAATTCGTACTCATTGACAGTTTCCATTTTGTGACTGCTTTAGACTTCAGAGACTGCTTTCTTGTATTTTGCTCTAATAACACTAATGCTCATAGAAAGCAAACAGGCTTTCAAAGCTGCAGTTCTTTCGTTTCAGAGCAGCGGATGACAACCTTTTTTGTTTCGTGACCCTCTGAAACGAAGCAGTGTGACCCCTTGTCACGGGCTGGACATGTACTAGTTTAGAGTAATTTATTTATTTTAGAATATTTAGAGTTGAAGCTATCCCTTGATCAGGATAACCGTCTGTTATCCACAAGAAAATAAGGAAAGAATTGGCAACCAGGTAGAGAACCGGGCTGGGAACCACCAATTTGGATGACTGTTTCTCCCACTGCCTAGAGTCCACTTGATCTGATTCCATTGTGGTGCTATGAACAAAGGGCCATATCTGAACATGGTCGGTGTGGACCTATAAACGATCATTGTCATATCAGTCAGACAGTTAACCAGTGTGCAGCAGCATATTCCAGAACGTTTCTTTTTGATTTGAAATAGACCTGCCCTACATGTTGAGAAGAGTACTATTGCTCATTCAATATTTCATGGATCCATCTGTTCACACCTTGAAACAATGAAAAGTGTCACCAGCAGCAAATTTGTCACGGCACAAAAAAAAAAAAAAAAACGTCTTCTGATCTCAGTGGGAGAGAAGACGTTCCTGACATGAAAAGCGCTTCATCAAGCATCGAGCCTCCACTGCACATTTGTGTCTTCGAAACAGATTTGAGCAGCTATTGTTTGGACTTCTGAGGGGACACGCTGAGAATTCCTGATGAGGAGACAATCTGTCCACAAGAACGTGTTGGTATACTCGCACTGTGGATGATGTTACCGTTCGAGTGGGAGGATTTTGCATTGAATTTTCCAACCAATGAACAACAAAAGTCAGACATTTCTCTTCACCGGTCTCAGAGCATTGTTGGCATTCCTGGTTTATCTAGTGCATAATCTCGCCACAGATCTGGCAACCCATCTGGCATGGCTTGGTTTGGCGGTCATTGGTGCAGATGGGGTGGGGTGAGGTGGGGGGGGGGGGGCAGATGGTGACATGATGGTCAGCTGTTTTCGGCTTTGCTTAAATCAACATATTCCAAGTAGGGGTTGCTAAGCTAAAGCTAAATCTGGTGTTGAGCTCGCGGAGCTTTGGCATCAGAGTGTGTGAGGGACACAGCTGATGCACAGTGACAATAAAATAAGTGAAATGCTGAGAGAACTAACAGCAGATACATGCTCTGAGCTGTGTTGTGTTGTTTTTGACATTTTATACAGTAGAAAATGTATTCAGAACAGGAAACAACAGGGCAAAACACACAGAGTAGATGGTTACATTTGATGGTTCAACCTGAAGCCTGTTCGTGACACTTTGTTAAACTCCTGTGGCCAGATGTGTTAAACTTGTATGTAGGTTCACCTCCTGAAACTGTGTTCACGGTGTGAACAAAGAGCTGCAGCAGCCCTGATGGACAGGGAATCCTCCCAGCAGATCAACATGGAGGAAGCTAATTGGAGGGTCAGCTCTGGTGTATTCTTGGAAGGCATTCAGTCCCACGCTTTTAACACTGTCACTCATTCATCCAGTGAACCCACTGAACCTGGACTCAACACACAAGAAACACAAGAAAACATGATGTCAGGGCATAAACGTTTCAGTTGAGGGCTGTTGTGTAATTACTTGCACACTTAACTATTTGGGGGGAGGACAAAGCAGTGTGTCTCTCAGATCCTGAGCTGGATGCTAGCTGGACATTAGCGAGGTTGGCTAAACTACTCGAGAACCAAACTCTCATACAACCTCCTCAACTACTGTCCAGTGTGATCAAGCCAATCAGGATCTAATTTTGATTTGGCAGTTGTGCTAGATGGAAAGTTTAGTGATCGCCACTGGGACAACATTTCATCCTGAGGAACCTCAGCAGGATCCACAAGCAAACTGTTTAACTATTTAATGTTAAGGCACTGCTGAGAACACCCCCCCGACCCCCTTCCCCTCCAATAGAACAGAACAACAACAACAACAAAAAAACTCCAACCATCAACCCAAACTGGCAACTCAACGTCCACTTTGAAAATTGTCCCCTGATCAGCGGGGAGTTTAGCTCCACCTCCCTCAAAAGTAGTATTCGTGCTGATTTGTTCCCGTAGCAGAACCGTGCACCCACTGGTTAGCCAGTTGAGTATTTCGTCAAGCCTTTTTGTGGTCTGAGTAGGACCACTGAAGCTGTTTGTGGGCTGATGTAACGGCGCCAATGAAGCTGCAAAGGCTGCTTGATGCTGTGGAGGTTCCACCTGTCGAGACAGATTAACACGCTCTCACATTCATCTCCGTGTCTGCTGCTGAGGGAAGACATGGCTGCTGCTTTGATGTGATGCAATTAGGGGGTTGTGTGCTATGAAGGATTACAGCGGCAGAGCTGATAAACAACAACTCTGTCATGCTTGCAACCATGTGGGTAGCTTTAAGGAAAATGTCCAGACCCAATATAGAACTATAGTAAAACAATGCAAAGGGCCTGTGGTGATGTGTGCGTGTTGTCAGAGGATGCTGGCGATAAGAGGAAACACAAAATGTAACGGGAAGTGCGGTTTGATGGGTTGTGGTTCTTTAAATTCTCTACCGTTATATACATAAAAGTTCTGTTAATCACACACGCACTAACATAGTGGTCACATCACCATTGAAACTTTAATTCGCAGGGACAAAGCTAAATTTCCTTGTCCAGTTCACTTTCCAGTGAACTTTAATTTGCAGTGTTTGCACCGGTAGCACTGGTCGTTAAAGGAAACAAGGTTCAAAACAGTGGAAGCTGCTGTAGTTCATTGTCTGTGTAGCACCATCCTCTGTAGGATAAGCTGCTCCACAGAAGAGGGATTGTTTCTAAGCGGTAAATAGACCGAGGAGTCAAGAGGGCAAATGTGTCTCGAATAAATAATGTGAATTTATCGTCTGATTAGCAACCAAACTAACAAACAACCAAACTCATGCCCCCCCCCCCCCCCCCCCCCACCCAGAATTTAACTGTCAAACTAAATTTTAAAGACCTGATGCGGCTTCTTTTCCCATCTGAGCTGGCATCTCTCTCAGCCTCTAAAACTTTCATACCATGGGTCAGAGTTTTGTGGCGTACACATCTCTTAGGCCCATTTTTTCTGTGCACGGACAGTTATGAACGAGGCCCAATTAAAGTGGAGCTTTAATGTCTTTATTTATTTATTTATTTTAATTTGAGACACTTAGAGACAATTACTAAGTGTTCATTAAAAAAACCCCAAATAAACAAGTTTCATTCTGTTTATTTGGATTAAAAAGCTTTCGCCGCTTTACGACTGTAGGCTGGATCGTGTTTAAATCTGGTAACACGGAGAGGTTATATCTGCAGTCAGAAGTGTTTTCCTTTATTTTATTTTTGTTTTGATCCCATTGCTTTACTCCTGTTTGAGTTGGCTTCCTTCCCAGTGTGATGAATTTGAATTTGTGCAGCATTCCATCCTGGGCATGACTCACGCAGCCAGACCTAGCTCCGCTTTCCCTGAAACCCGACGAGCCTGATCCAATTTATGCTTCCCCCGGCAGCCTGAGGCAAAGTGATGTCAGCCCAGCCTCCCAGCTGAAAGGAGGGAATGGAAGTGTCAGGAAACACAGATGACCACGGAGGAGCTCCCTAGGGAGGGAAAGTCCTCTCCTGCTTCATTCGTAACCGTCAAGCAGGTGAAATAAAATCCAGTGGACCGGCACTGACTTCTCGGGTTTATACGGGCAGTGGCGTCACCACAATGTGAAGTGTGACAACAGGAGGAGATGTCAGGAGAGTGATACGCCAACATCCTGCAGAGGAACATGGGAAAAAAGAGTTATTGGGGACAGCCCTGAGTCTATGGATGAGGTCAACATCTAAGTCGCTGAGGCTTCTGTTGCTGTAGCGTGTGTCTCGTTGTGTTCGAATTCCAGTAGCATGAAAGCTGCTTTTGGTTTTCCTGCAAATGCAAAACATTCGACGCACACTGAAAGAATCCACTGTGTTTCATAAGGGTGATGTTAATCTGTCAGTTGTCCTCTATGGAAACTTTGTGGGCGTCTCGCAGCCCACGTGTGTACTTTCATTTTCACGCCCACACTGTTGTTGCCTTGTGAAGGAGATGAAATAATCCTTTGCTCAACATCCCTGCCTTTATGACTCATTTGGCATCCGAGGGCTTCTGCGCCCTCTCAAAAAATGATTCATTTGTCGCTCTGTTTTGATGTGACACATTTGGACTCGCACCAGGTATGAACGTACTATATAGCTGATATGATATAGTTACCCTGCCCCCCTGTTTAAAAAAGCTAAAGCATGCTGATCTTGGTGTGATTGGACATGCGGATGAGAAACTGATGCTGGTTATTTTTAGGTGGAAAAGGAAGTAGAGCAGTTTACAACATGCACTGTTGACATGACTGTTTTCCTCTTTCTGCAACAGTGCTCACCTCTGTTCCTCTGCACTGTAGCTGCCCTGTGAAAATCTACATACGGTCCAGGAAGAAGAAAAAGGTCCTGCTGATGTTGATAAATCTCTCAAAAAAAAAAAATATATATAGCTCCAGTTCAGGAGCCTGCAGAGGAACAGAACAGTCTAGCAAGATCACAGGTCCTGTTAAATCTTTTTAAACAAAGATATTGGACAAAACAAAGTAGCAGTGATTTTCCAAAACCAAACCTTGGTCTGCAAAAAGACCTTTTTATCTGTGCACTGCACTGAGACACGGAGGCAGACAGCTTCTGTTAGGATATCTGTCTCAAGAGTTGTTTACCTGATTGTTATAGTTGTGGCAATGTTGCAAAAAAAATCCTGTGTCATAGTAATAAATAATAATTGGAGCTGTCTTGGAGATTTAAACAGTGAGTCATGGTGGTTGCAGTTCTTCAAAGCACAGGAGTTTGTTCATTTATATTCCACACCAGTGTGGGCACATAAGGCTTATTAAAGAAGTAAATGTAATTCAGATACACTAAAAGCAGCAGTGCCAAAAAACAAATATATATATATATATATATACAAGCTGTTCAGTCCTCATGAAGGTGCAGAAATCCTGCTCAGCAAGCTGTGCCTCAAATTGTTCTGCCTTTGTGTTACATTGTCGTTTATTGCTAATTGCTAATTCCAGTTCCTCTGTTAATATGAGCCTTTGTGCCCTGAGATCATTTCTGTTATGATTTGATATTAAATGATATGATAATCTGATATGATTAAAAAAAAAATAATAATAATAAAAAGCTGTCATTCTGGGTTTTGCAGAATCACCCAGTATCAGTGTTCTTGTCTGGGAGGTTAAATGTCTTAATATGCTTTTCCTGAACATCTAAGCATCTAAGTGCTTAGAGAGGAACCCTCTCTGGGTTCCAAATGGTCTCCTGATGGAGGCAGATTATAGAGCAGCAAGTGCTCTGCATTAGTGTTGCCTGACCCACGTGTGGTCTGCGACACTCTTGTGTGTGTGTGCTTGTGTGTGTGTGCGCACTTATGGCATAAAAGGTGAAGGTATTGATGGAGGGTGAGAAGGCCTGAGACACAAAGTACCTAGGTCAGCTATTCAGCATCTATGGATTGTAACTTAATCGCTGGATAAACACACACACACACACACACAAGCAGCATGAAGACATCACTCCTCCCAACACGTGTCATTCCTTCATAAATGTTACATGTGCCATCTTCCAAGCCCTCGCAGTCCATTTACAACTTATAATCCCCCTCTCCTTACAGCAGGCCACTTGCCCTTCACACACATCTACATAGGTCCTCTGACATACAGTTGCCCTGTCAGGAGAGCTTGCTGTATGCTGAGGGATGAAGGGCTTTCATTCGCACTAAATCCAATTCCACTTGACAATGGCAAGATGAGTTATACGGGCTGAAGGAGTCTGAGGGTTGAGCAAACACTGCCGACAATGACCTCAGAGGTCGTTTATCAGGATCTCAATAACCGCAGTGCAAGTGAGAGCTTCCCCCCAGAGCTGCTCTCTTAACAAAGGCTCATTGTTGAATGGGAGAGACGCTGATGTCATGGCAGTGTATTTCCGGAGTCCAGGAAGTCCCGAGGGAGGACCCCCCTGTAATGTAGCCACGGCCCGAGCACCGTCTTCAGCTGTGAATTGGTTTGAGGAGATTTCCTCCCTGAGATAAAGTTTGATTGGATGATGCACCGATGGATACGTTTGATTTTTCAAGTCCTATAGGCTGTGGTGATCTCCTGTTCTTTCCTCCGGGCGCCACCATCAGGTTGAGATGCGCAAAATATCCCAACAACTGTTGAATGGAATGTGGTTCAAACATTCCCGTTCCTCTCACAGTGAATTGTGATAAGTTTGCTTAATTTTCCTCATCAAGTTTTTAACTTGTCCAATTCTTTGTTGCTACTGGACTAGTTTCCATTTCAAATGACGCACAGATTTGAACTGAATTTCCAGAAAACCAGCATAACAAAATGTGAATTAATGCACGTTTCCATCCACTACTGTTAATACCTGAGTATTAGGAGTTGGACACATCAGGATAAACCGTTGGTGGCGCTAATTCTCCAGGTGGCGCCACCTCCTACTTCTAATCTTCCGTGTTCCCTGATTCATGTAAACTCAGCAGTACTTCCGTGTTTAGCTCTTGTCTCTTGTAAAACTTTGGGTGAGGTTCATTTCCACAGAACTATTAGCTATCAGCTCTGCTGCCTCTCACTGTGTAAGTTATACTACCACTCAAACTCAGCGCTTCCTGCAGAAATTTCAAATTAAATGTCACCCATTTTCTTAGCTGGCGCAATCCATACCCTGTCCTCACATGCTTTTAGTGTGAAAATGTAACAGGATGTGTGAAGTTTGATTGACGATAGCTTAGCTGTGATGAAAAAAAAAAAAAAAAAAATTAGAACCAACAGAAAATAATTGCTTGTGTTGCAGAAGAGAAAGTCGGGGAGTGGTGAACATGAGTGGTGTTGTACTGATGGAATTAGCTGTGTGGAGATAAGCTGTATTCAGAATACCCCACAGACACCATCACATGAAAATAAGACATAATCAGGGCAGGGGAGATGGCAGGAAAGGGTGTAGGAAAGTAGGGCATAGTAATACATTGGACTGTACCCACACACACACACAGAAACACACATGCAGGCGCACATACACACAACGTGGAATTGGTGAGTTATTGGTGTTAGTTAATTAATATTTGTGTGTGTGTGTGTGTGTGTGTGTGTGTGTATAGCAGCAGCAGCAGCTCTGGGAGAAGATCCCTGCCTGGCTTTGGGCTCTGCTGCTCCTGTGATGAATAATTCACTCCTGGATGTTTCTGCTCTGCCTGCTGGGATGCACCGTGTGTGTGTGTGTGTGTGTGTGTTTGTGTGTGTGTGTGCGCATGCACGCCTGTGGCCACCTTTGCTCATCTCTGGCTGTCTCAGGGGTTTGAACGGCCTTAGATGTGTGTGTTTGATTGATGGTTCTGCTGGGTTGAATGTAGGCTAACAGAGCAACTGACTGATGAGGATGGGAAAGGGCTGAGCGGCCTCGGAGAGCTGCATTATGGGAAATACTGGCAGAGCCACTTGGACAGGAGGAGCCTCCTGCTGCTGCTCTGCTTTACTGGGGTTTTGCCTGTTGATTGTGATGCTGATTTGTGTATTTAGACACTGCAGTTGCAGTGCACAACAGCTTGTAGTGGCAGAGTGTTGTGTAGTGTGTAGGTACAGGTTCAGGTATAAATCTATAACCACTGGGGTGATACTTAGAGACTTGTCTGAATCTTCACAGAATTTGAAGCTCTGTGATTGGTTGTTTCTTGCCAAAATGCCCTTCCCACAGTATATAGAAATAATTAATTTCATTACTTCATTCATTCATTTATTTTATTTGAACATTCTGACCATGACACACACTGAGAGGGACGTTGTTCGGGAGTAAAATCAACTCGCTGTCTCTGCTCTCTCGTGGACAAATGATGTCAACGGTTTCTAAATTTACCTCCCAAACCCAGTTTGGCATCTCTTGTGCTGCACTGTGTCTTATGACTTACCTACATATACACCAGTACGCTGCATCTGCAGTAACCTGACCGATTTATCAGTCTAGTCCTAATTACATTCTAACTACTTGATTTTTTTTTTTTTTTTTTTTTTTGTCTCACGAGAGAATATCAAGCATCAAATATAAATCCTGCAGCACGCGGCACTCGCTCATGCTCACCTCCAATGACAGGTACACAGACAGGGTTGGTTAAAACTTATCAGAAAAACAATTTGATTTATATGAATCGAAAGGTGTTGGACCGTGGATCTGGATTGTTCCACGTGTTCTTCTTTCTTCACCAGGTTATTTTAGCCCAGTTTTACTCTGAAGAGGTTAGCCATGCCCCCCCCCCGCCTCCTCCTCCCCTTCAGCAGTCATTTTTCTTATAATATTTTTTTTACAGTTGGGGGATTATGGATAGCAGTTAGCTGCCTGTCTGCTTCTGAAACATGCCACCCTCTTCTCCTCACACACATTAAAGCACAGCCCAGACAAGATGATGAAACCACTGGCAATGTCTTGTTTACCAAAGCCCCTCAACTGTCTCTGATCATTTTACCCAGCGTGGTCGGGATGGGGGGGGAGCTAAAGACATCGAAGCTTTGCACGTCAGACTCCACTAATTCAAAGTGAGAAATGGGGAAATATGGAAAGTGGGAAAAACGTTTATGCAAATTCCCCCAAACAAGTTCAGGATTTTGATAAAATGCGAACATGCTGATACTGACTACAGAGCTACCTCAGACTCTCACATCTGAAGTAAACATGTTCAGAGTAAATGGAACAAAGCTTCATATTGTTTTAATGACACAATTTCTTGCCACACACAATCATTTCAAGCAAAATCAACCAGTTTCTGTGTTTTTTAGAAATCAATGTCTGATCTTGTGCGAGAGATGTCTACAGCTACTGCTCCAGCTGTTAGCCGTGTCCGGTGGCCTTCATCAGCAGAGGGAGTCCGCATCAAGGACCGGATCTGCTGATGAGGGCCACCACATGTGGATGACACTACAGAAAAAAAAAGTAGAAGTAGAGGACGAGTAAGTTGTCGAACTAATTCAGTCTAGTCTGCACTTACTGTTTCCCTCGTGAATCCTCGTGGGCTTGGTGACCTTTCTAGTGGCACCGTGTGGAGCTCGTTAAAAGTGCACATATCAGTGTAATCGCATCAGACTGTGCCGTCACATGACGAAGCGTTGCGTGTTCTTGGCACAAAATAAATGGTCTGTGGGTCACCCTAAGCCCCTGCCTAAGTCAGGCCTGCCGCTACACACAGTTAGTGGCGAGCACAGTAGAGCACAATACAATAAGAGTAAATTCATCTTAGCCGGTTGTCTTAGGAATACAGTAGATGACTAGACACAAAGAGCCAGAGCGTTTCCCCCCCTTTCTTTTGTTTTCACTCTCAGCAGGCAGTCGCTGGAAAGAGGAGTCCACTGGGCAAATAGTGGTCGTGAACAATTTGCAAGCGTCATAAAAAAAAAAAAAAAAAAAAAAACAGGAGAGAATGGTCTGAGCCTGAAAGTGTTCCTGAGGGGGAAGCAGGAGATGATCTACAGCTCGGAGATGATTGGCCCCCGTCGGCCATGGTGGAAGCTCGAACACTGCTTCAGCAAGCCCCAGCGCTGGGGCTCTGCCTATTCAAAAGCCATGAATCAGCAGAAAGCAGCCCCCTCTATGCGTGCTGACACACACACACACACACACACACAGAGCCCGTGGCTGATGAGACAGACAGACTGCATGCTCAGCTGTCTGTGTCGGGGGCTTTATGTACTACAGCATTGAAATGAAGCACAATGAAAAGCCTCTGGATAGAGCTGCATGAAATCAGTGTGGAGAGCCTCTTTATATCTATCTATATGTGCTTCTTTAATATCTGTCAGCAGATATACACATATATATACATATACACGTTCATACACCTGCCGTAAAGCTTAATGTTACCGTTCACTACAATGACCCTCGCAGTGAACAGATGAAAAACCCTTTCTTGTGTCCTTCCGCTGTTCAAATGTCCGAGACTCTGTCGGAGGAGTGTTGAAGTGAAAAGAGAACAGGCAGTGTGAGGACGACCGTGTCGAGGCTTATCATTGCGGGCGGCGCCACAGGGAAAGGTCAGAGTCTTTAAAGCCCTGGAAGCGTGAATGTGTTCAGTAAATTTCACAACAGTCTGACTATTACTGTTACTATGAGATGTCATAATGTCATAGTTGCTTTTCTTGTGAGCGCCTATCCAGCTCACTGTAACATCAAGACAAAGAAAGACAAGCAAGTCCTCACCCTGAGACGCTGGTTTGACATTTTTGCTGGTTAAATGTATTAAATAACACATCACACAGCAGTTGCCAATTCATTTTCTCTTGCCAGTTGATGAATCAATGATGGATAGCACGTGGCTCAGTAGCGGGAGAGAGCTGGGCTTGATCCAGTTCTTGATACTGTTACATATTTCCCATATTTTACCACAGTTCAAGGTTTTAAAAACTCAAACGTCTCAACAGCTACATGTATTGTATGTTAGAACTGCTGGGACCACTGGGTGGCGCAGTGGTTAAGCACTGTGGCCTCACAGGGAGAAGGTTCTGGGCTTCTGAAGTTTGCATGTTCTCCAAAGACATGCAGATTAGGGGAACTGGTGACACTAAAATTGCCCACAGTGAAGGGTTGTTTGTCTTTGTGTGTTGCCCAAAGTGGGATAGGATTGCCAACCCCCCCCCACACCCCGTGACCCTTAAGAGGATAAGCAGTATGGATAATGGATAATGGATAATAGAATGAGTAGTCCTGCTTGAGTACCATCTGCAAATGATGTCGCAGTAGACTACTTGCTAGATTTCATGGCAGTCTAGCACGTAGTCTGAGTGAGTGTCCGTATGCTATTGAAATACCTGGCTTTCGACATGACACTCCAACAAGAACCTACCTGTTTTCCTACTGTCCTGTCTCTGACTGAACACAGTGAAAAGGTAGACTCTACATTACCCTGCAGGATTATGTCCACATAGCAAGCTGACATGCTGTTGTTTCTTTCTGTCTTTCCTTCTGCGCAGAGTCCTAGAGGGAGTGATGTTGGCAGGCGAGGAGCAGGACGGTGAGGCGGCGGTGGCGCCCATGTACGTGTACGAATCTAAGGTCCACTGTGCCAACGTGCTGTTGAGCCTGGAGGAGCAGCGGCGGCAGGGCATCCTCTGCGACGTGACCGTTCTGGTGGAGGGCAGGGAGGTGCGCGCGCACAGGGCCGTCCTGGCTGCTAGCAGCCGCTACTTCCTGCAAGCCCTTCTGGGGCGCAACGCCTCGCCAGGGGAAGCGGAGCCCATCATTAACCTGCCAGACAAGGTAAAGGGCTACAAAGAGAACAATGAGAACACACAGGTGAAAAAAAAAATAAATAAAAGACCAAGAACACTTCCACAGGGAGTGGTCTACATGAACCCAACAGGGGTTATGGGTTAAGGTTTTATCGAAAGAGACCTGATCTGAAAAGGACAAGAGGACAGTGGAACCTGGTCCAAAATGCAGTGGACTTGAACAGATGCAAACATAGAGACAGGGGGATCAGCAGCTCTGGCAGCATTATGATGCTCCACCAAATAACCAGCTGCTGCAGTGGGAAAAAAAGCACAGAACATGTCCCCATGTGACCATTAGCTGCTGGAGTCCTGCCCGAAAGAACTGGACCCTTACCCAAACCCAGCTATTCTGTACCATATACTTTAGACCTTAGCTTGGACTCGGGGTCCAGATTGTGGTCTCAGTTTTTGGAATTCAGGTGTATAAGCAGGACAGTATGCATGTAAAGCAGGGGTGCAAGGAGCAGGCCGGGCTCAGGCACCGAGCTAACTTGACCTTCCCTGGATAATTAAGGTTAAAAGAGAAGGGGGCGTACATGGATGGAAACAGCAGGGTCCTGACGTAAATTGATCTGTTTATGAAAACCTTTCGGGCATGAATATTAATGCCGCTGCAAACATGTTAGCTGCCGCCGCTTCCGTTCACCACTGGGGGCCGATCGGGGAACAGCTCCTGATCCCAGTGGTTGGTATTACCTTATAATGCCCCAGATCCGTCATATTGATTAATGTGTCTCCGTGACTCTACCTTATACAGTAAGAACTCGCACTGGCCTGTAACCACTTTACAAATCCAACTCCGTTTCCCCTAATGATTCTAAGCGTGGCTTTATTTTCCACATTTCTTTCTGCTGTCCATCGTTCACTCACCCTCTCATGAATTACTGGAACTCATAGTAACTCAGAGCAAAAAATAAATAAATAAATAAAAATCTGGGTGTGAAGTTTAATGTTTTCAGGACTATGGACTCTGTATTGCTGTGTTCTTTGTTCTTGTAAAATGTCAAACTTCATATTCTCAGGAATCGTTTTCCATAGATTTAGTTTTAGATAGCAATATTAAGTCAGTTTGCTATTGGCTCACTGGATTTAACAGGATTTTTTTTACCATAAATTTCACTGTTTTAAATGCTGACGTGTCTGGGCCTTTAGGCTGGAGGAAGCCAGTGCAGACAAGGTGTTAAATCAAATTACAAAATGTGGATCTCTTCATGCATAACGAATGTGGCTCCCTTCTTAGCCATCAAAACACAGTTCAACATGTATTTTCAGAGGTGTGCTGTCATTTTCTGTTCAGAGAGGTTAATCCATTGGCTTGTAGCAGAGGGAAGACTAATGACTATCGTGGCCGTGGCCGGGGTCGTGCAGCTCACATGTAGCTTTGTTTTGCTGTTTTTGTTTTTTTTAAATCAGTCTGGCTCTTTTTGCCCAGACTACACTGACTGAGATCCTCACTAATCCCCTTTGTTGTCAAAAAAAAAAAAAAAAAAAACTAAGAGCATAAAGATAGCAGATAGCTGAAATAAATAATTCTGCAGCTTTCAATTAAAACCTTAAACCTCACTGAGCAGCTGATGGGCCAGCTTAAAATGGTTTAAACCCACAGAGCTTTGTGATCCTAAACTTTCTGAAGATAACACATGTGTCAGGATGAATTTTGAGAAAATGTATAAATGTATAAAATAATTCACAATCTAACATCCAGAATATTTCCATTTGATGGATGGTTTTGGGTTTGAATACTTCACTCATCCTATAGCTTCAAGATGATACAGTATATATAACACACTGTCGCAGTGTAATGATTTTTTTTTAACTTTAAAACTACTTACAGGAAGTAAAAGGTGCAAACAACATGTTCAGTGGTTAATGATCAATCATATTCACTGATTATTCCCGTCTGTCTCTTACTATTCCATCTCCCCCTCTGCTGCCTCTCATCAGTAAGATTAGTATAAGTGTGGAGCAGAGCTTCTCCTGCCTCCTCCTCCTCCTCCTCCTCTCTGTGCCTATAAAGATGTGTTTCTGCACAGGAGGCAGCAGCTGCTGATGCTAGCTGAAAATAGGCTTACATCCACACCACTATACACACACACATACATTTTCATGTACACACATGCCCACACGGCGCACACACACACGGAGTAAACATACATATACGGCAACACACACACGCATACGAACACACATAAGAGCCATGCTGACGGTAGTGAACAATAAGAAAGCGGGGGGGTGGGTGGGGGTGTGGGAGGGTGAAGGTGGGGAAAGACGGAACAAGCAAAAGGATCCAGGCAAGACGACAAGACACACCGAATAACAGGAATAAAGAAGGAATGTGGTAGTTTCACCCATTTCCAGCTCACAGCCTCTTTCATAAAATCCCAGTTTGTATTGTTTCCCTGTAGGTAAGGTCATTATTCTTCTTCTTTTACCATGATCTCATAGAGCCCTGAAATATTCAGACCAGAAAAGAAGCTTTAGAGGAATAAAATAGAACCTAAAGTCCAAAGGTGCTTCTAATATTTTGTCCACCTTCTTGGCAGGCATTTATTTGGTACAGGTTTTATAATAAACACAGCTCTTTGATTCTAATTTCTCCCTGATTCACTTCTAAGTGGATGTTGAAGGGACTGACAATAAAAGGCTTTTTTTCTTCTGACATTTAATATAAATGTGTTTTATCCATTCTCCTCTTCAGGTGACAGCCAAGGGTTTCGCTCCACTGCTCCAGTTTGCTTACACGGCCAAGTTGGTTTTAAGTCAGGAGAACATCCACGAGGTCATCCTGTGCGCTGACTTCCTGGGTGTTCACAATTTGGAGGACTCTTGCTTTCGGTTCCTTCAAGAACAGCTGCAGAATGACAGCCAACATGCCAGTAACGGCAAGGTGGAGTATGACGATGACATCGTCGCCAAGGATACAGTGTTTTCTGAAGCGGTATCCTCGGATGATTCTGCCGACACGAGGCATCATGTAGCAAGCACTCCGCCACTTCCCACCGACCTCCCTCAATGTCCTAAATACAGGAAGTACCACTACCAGATCTGTGACAGCAAGCTCAACGGAGAAACTCATCATGGCGGCGATGATGTCGTTTTGGCCAATCATACCTCAGTCAGCCCTGTGAGCTCACAGCTCGCAGACAGCAGTGCTGCTCCGCAGACTCTTCTTACGCCCTCCAGAATCAAAGAGGAACCCTTCGTGTTTGAGGAAGGCGATGAAAGCAATGGTTGCAACCCGGAGCTGTGTACTGAGGAAGTACTGGAGATGGAGCTAGAGGTAGAAGGGGTTCCAGTAGCAGCTGAGCACTCACCGAGCCGAGGCTCACCCTCATCCTGCCTGCGCTCCTACCTCCAGAGAGGTGGCTTGGATCTCAGCGGCGTGCCCAGCACCACCATCCAGCAGCTACTCACCAACAGACTGTCCTTCAACCACTACAGGGAACTGGTCAAAGACAAACAGAGGGAGAAAAGGGATGATCTCAGTCAGGTGGACCTCAAGGCCGGCATTGCAGATGTAATACCAGCAGCGCTGAGCGGCGTTGGCGGGAACATGGAGAGGCCAGTGACCAAGGCCTCCTCGTCTAAACATGAGGGGGAGCTGGACAGACGCAGTGTCATTTTCTCATCAGCAGCCGGCGAGCGTCAAATGTTGGCCCACTCTTACATGGACGAGAAGTTCAGAGAGAAAGTCTCAACCCTGATGCAGGCAGAACCTCTTTCCTCTGGTCGGTCATGCCTCACTACCAGCTGCCCTGTTCCCATCAAGACATCAGCCCACTCTCCTCCTCCCTTTGAACCCCGAACCCAGACTTCCAGCTCCCGTTCCTCATTCTCTTACCCCGAGGACGCAGGCAGTAGTAGCTCACCTTCCAGCCTGCCCCAGTTTGACTTCTCCTCATCCCCGCACTCAGGCTCCATCTCTGGACTGTCTCACTGCCTGGCTGGGGTGGGAGAACAGAGGAACCCCCACGGCGGAGAGGTGGTCTTCTCTCAGGGTTGCACCAAGATCAAAAGTGAGCGGGGATTAGGCACCAGTGGTGGCAACTCCAGTGATGAATCAGGCTCTTTCTCAGAAGGAGACAGTGAAAGTGGCATATCCAGAGTCTCTGGTCCTGAGGTTAGTATGGTCCTTTTTTGTCTTAGTAAATTCAGTTTAAAGCCCCCCCGTCCCTTCAGCAAGCCAAAGTTCCCGTCCCCCAACAATGTCCTTTCAGAACAACAACTGCTAGTAGCTGGAGTTGAAACAAATATAGGCTCCAAGAAACGTAATGCACAGTTAACTCCATGGCAACATGGATTGGGAACTCTACTAGCAAAAGCAATGTGGGTGTTCATTGGGTTTCAGGACAGAAATATCTCAACAGCCACTGCATGAATTTCCATGAAACATGGGACATTCATGGTTAGGGTTGACACAGCTGTTTCGATGGACTGACAATATCTTTGGAAAGCCTCTGACTTTTCATCTTGCACCACAATGAAAATTTGATCATTTGGCCTATGACCAAATACATGCAGGTAATGCCATTCCCATCAGCCTTAGCATTACTGTCATCTATTTTACCCAGGGTTTAAAAGCACATACTGCACTCGTGTGTTAGCAGCCTGTATCAGTGATTTTTTTTTTTCTTTTCCCAAGTACACTGTAGGTGTGATTTACAGCTGGGACTATTCTTAGACAGTTTTCCTCTCGGGAGAAATGACGCAAACACTTCCAACACGTACTCCTTTGAATTAAAAGAGTGGTATGGTTGCCATGGCGATTGCCTAAGCACATGCGAGATGTGAAGAGATGTGAGATTAGTTTTGTACTGGAGCTCGCTCACTCTCTCTCTCTCTCTCTCTCTCACACACACACAGACACGGGATATTAGCTTTATTAGATTTGAGTGGTTGTGGCCTCTGGCCTGTGGATGAGCCAGTGAAGATCAGTAAGTGCTGGAATGTGTTTGCAGAGGTTAATGTATTGTTAGGTGTCCAGTTATTCTGAATAGACATACTGGATTTGACACTCAGAGTCTTTTTTATGCTGCTCTGGCATATTACAAATGTTCCATCTGCTGCTTATATTCATACTGATGTGTGATTAAATATTTTGTGTGTTCACTAGGCTGACTGAACTCATCCTGCATCTTAAGCTACCAGCCAGCCTCCTTGTTATATAATGTCAGGGCTAACAGACCAGTTAGACCAATTACCTTACCATAAAGGGATGAACATGATCTGCTGCAATACTCAGATGAGCCATAACATTCAGACCATGAGTGATTGGTATCAGTCCACAGCTGAGTATTTAAGTTTTTGGGGTTTTTTTAATGGATGCTGGGCGTCCCTTTTCCCTGTGAAGGCTGCACTGAGGTGCCAGCAGTAGAACAAAGGGATGCTTTCCTAAGAGTTTGATGGGTCGAACACTGCTGCCTCCGCATTAACCAGTTAAATCTAGAAAACAAAGGGGCTCCATATTTTCTGAGTCAAAACCTCATATCTGAGGTGTCTGGATGTCTCATTCACTGAGACATCCATCCAGGTTAAACAGAGCGATTGCAGGGAAAGACACAGGAAAGCTTAGAATTTGCTGTGAGAATAAAGAATGTTTCATCTCTGGATGAAATGAAATCATTTCTCAAACGTCTCAAACAAAATTTGGGCTACAGGTTTAAATGCGTGTCTGTGCACTGGGCCCCAACAAACATTTTAATGGCTTGTTGTGGTTCCTGGTTAAGTGATCATCATCATGTGATGTGACATCACAAGCCACATCTATGCACCTGTGCAAAGCTGCGTGTTACCTGTGCGTCTCCTACTGACATTGTGCTGCAACACATACACTATACTGCAGCTAAAGCGTGTGTTAAATATGCACCACTCTCCCAGCAGGGTGTGACACTGTCGAGAGCTGCAGTGGTAAGCAGCATGGGGGGAAAAAGGTGCATATAGATGTCCATGTAAGAATTTTACTGTCCTGCTGTTGGATTGAGTTTAGCTTTAATTCAGTGTGCACACCTACATCCTATATCGCTCCTGTGTATGTATTTGCGTGTGCATGTGTGTGTGGTCTGTCCCACTTCTTTGCCCTGACCCACTTGTCTCACCCATAGAGCGGACGGACACACACACACACATACCCTGGGGTGCCCTGTAGGCAGGTGGAAGGTGTCCTGTCCACGTTCCCTCCACCATCTGCTACCCCTGACCCCAGATCTGCCTGCTCCAATTAGGCCAACCTGTCAAACACCCCCCCCCCCCAAATCTCCACTCAACTTTGCATTTTGCAGTTTAGCTTTTTTCCTCCTTATTTATTAAGTATTAGTATTTTACAGGTCGAAATTCTTGAATATTTCTTGAATCACAAATCATCTGTAGCTGGAACATAAGTTTTAATAAATTTTAATATGCAGCTGAGATTTTGATGTTAAAATATCCAAGAAAGACTAAAAGCACCAACGCAGCAGACTGACATGTAAATCAGTCTGAGTTTTTAAAGATGGCTCTCTGTGCTCTTTCTTTTTCTTGTCACTACAATGTCAATGTCATAGTGACAAGAAAAAAAAACTACTCTTTGACAGTTGCCAAGGCAACAGAACATAGTTTGAACCTGATCTATCTTCATAAACCAGGATTATACCCAGAGTTATCAGGCTAAGTTATCCTGCTTCATGAGACAGGCACCTGATTATTTATTTTAGATAATAAAACCATTAGAAAAACAGAAACTAAAGCCACTGGCTCAGGCCGCCTTGAGTCTGCAAAATATTAAGCCAGCAAATACTGACTGAGCATGTGTCACCTTTGCTGCCATAGGTTTAATGCTTCATCCAAACATTTGTGCGGGCTAAATGGGTACAGATAGCCCGTGCTGGGAATAGTTCAACACACCGAATGCCAAATCTCATGTGACAGCTGTGGTGTGACTGTGACTATTGTCGTCAAACTCATAGTTTGATCTCAGAACTCAAACACGGTGACATCACGTGGCCCTAATCCTCATCCTCGTCTTTAGGTTCGGGCGTAGCGTAGGTTTCAGACGTCGTGATAATCCTGGAATTATTAGGCTGAATATTTAACAGCAGTCAGCAGGGCCTGCTCTTTATTATACGTTCACTTACAGCACAGTTATTCTTTTTGGAGTTCGTGCCATCGCAAATGTTGACGTGAGCGCCTCGAACAAGATTTTGTTTTCGAACAGCGGCGAATGATGGAATGAGCGTCTCAGAGGATACGCACAGTGTTAAAAACAGAAACCAGAGCACCAGAGAGAGACAGAGAGATTGGTTAGGGGATTTATGACCATCCAAGGCTCACTTTGTCATTCCAACCTTATTATGTGACTGCTGAGAGTCATGGAGCTATATATAGATGTCTATAGAGTAAAGGACAGCCGGCCCCTAAACACACACACACACACACACACTCTCTTATCCCTTTACTCTGTGAATGATGTCATTGCTGTATACTGGCAGCTCTGTGCTGAACACTGCTGGTATGAAGAAAACAGCATGGGCTGATGTGTGGACAGACTGTCCTGATGCTACGCAACATGGAGGTAGCGCAGAAGAAGAATGGCCGACACACACACACACACACAGTATTCACTCATCAGTGCTCTCATGGTTTAAATGGGGGTTACAGCTATACAGTTTAGGATTCAGACAGCCATGGTGAATGAGCTGAAGGATGCTCACACACAAAGCACCGACAAGGCAAAGTGTGAAGAAAGCAACAGTATTAAAGATTAAAGGTTCAAACGCAACAGTGTTTATATACAAAATTATTTCAGATGTCAGTAAACGCTTACATAAGTCAATGCATAAACCAGGAAATACACAAAAACCACTCATTCAATTCAAATGCAGGCAAATCAGCACAGAAAGAAATAACGTGTAAGACAGAAAGATTGTTCATACACATTGGAAATTTTGTCCATCTGAGACCAAGATTATCTGCTGACTGTTAAACAAAGAGCTCATCCTGTGTTCTTTGTGTCAGAGCTGCTGGGATCAACACGCAGCTCAACACTGACACCTAGTGGATTTCACACCACATTTCTCTCCACCGGATAACGTGGGTCGAATCTGGAGTATTACCATCGAGTATTACCCAGGACATAGAGATTTATTTAAGTTTATTTCCTGGAAAACATGCAGAGGTGGTGGCTCACTCTTTCTTTCCTAAAAAAACTCCTGTGGTCTTTTCAGGTAAAGCTTCCCTTCCCCGTGGACCAGATCACCAACCTGCCACGCAACGACTTCCAGATCCTCATCAAGATGCACAAGCTGAGCTCCGAGCAGCTGGAGTTCATCCACGACATTCGCCGCCGCAGCAAAAACCGCATCGCCGCCCAGCGCTGTCGCAAGAGGAAGCTGGACTGCATCCAGAACTTGGAGGGCGAGATCCGCAAACTGGTGCGCTCATATAACACACACACGTTATTCCAATGAAACACAACAGCAGCCAACAGAAACAAAAAAAAAAGTACATGAAACGTCACACAATAAGATTTTTGCAACATGTGGTGGGGTTCAAGGGTTAAAGGACCATCCTGGGTCATGCTGTTTATGGTGAAGACAGCCTGGGTATACCTGATGAAGTGCTGACTGAGGCTGACCTGATGATGCTTTGTTTTGTGAACTCAGGTGTGTGAGAAGGAGAAGCTGCTGAGCGAGCGCAACCAGCTGAAGGTGTGTATGTCCGAGCTGTGGCAGAACCTCTCCTTCCTCTCCCAGCAAGTGTGCAGGGAGGTGCAGGGCAGCCAGCCGCCTCCCGTCTCCGCCAGCATCGACCTCACGTCCGCACCGCCGTCGCCTTCCTCCTCCTCCGACGACGTCTCGTCCCACCAGCCCAGGTCACCCGGGTCACAACGAAGCAAGGGTCTGAAGCGACGGGGCGAGGGCAGGCAGTGCGGGGTGGAGGTGTCAGGTCCGGGGCAGGAGGGCACAGAGGGTCCGCCGGTGCACGGGTCCACCGAGGAAATATGTAGCCCCACTGTAACGGTGGACTTCTGCCAGGAAATGACTGAGAAATGTACGACAGAGGAACAGAAGCAACAGGACTGTACTTAGAGTCTGCTGGCAAACGGTTTGGTCCACGACACACTTGTCTTGTCTATACCTTGATATTTGAAGTATTTTCTTCTTCTTCTTCTTCTTCTTCTTTTTTTTTGTAATGGATGACACAAAAGCGTTATCAGCAATACTGTTCAACAGATATTTTTGGACTGGTTTAAAACAAAAGCACTGGCAGCTTTCTCTCTCTCTCTCTCTCTCTCTTTCTCTCTCTCTCTATCATCCTGACTTTTTCTTCCTGTCAGCTTCCCCAGCTCTCTCTCGTGCATCACGGGAGGTTAAACTCAGGAATCCTGCAGAATGTTCAGTAATGTCCCTGCTAACATGTACATGCACTTTTACTGTAGAGTCCTGTCTGATCTTGATAATCACTTTGGTGCGTTTGCGGTAAATTATTCACGTTTAACCTCTGGATCAGTTTTCATTGTCCACATCTGTCGGATGTGGACAATGCGGTACAGAGGTCAGAAGTCAGAACATGGTTAGCCTAGCTTAGCACAAGGACCGGAAGTGAATTGTGTTTGTTTAATCCAAACATGATGAGATATGTAATGATTTGGGATTTTTGGAAGAGCTGAAGTTTGAAGGTTTCTTCCATCCACGCAGCACTTAAACAATGAGCTACCAGATAAATTCGGTCCAGGTTTTTTTTGTTGGATTTTGGAAGAAAAGATGGAGATGGACCACAAAAAAAAAAAAAAAAAAAAAAAGGTGGTGTTCAGACACTGATTCCAAGATGATTGCCACAACCGTCCCCCTGTTTCCCTCCACTCTTTATGCTAAGCTAGGCTAACGGTGTCCAGACTAATCCTGGACTAATCCTTATTAAATTATTCAGTACATGCTACCACGACAAACGACTCACCTTCTGTGACGTGACTTGACATCTCCAGGTCGCCCAGTGATTGTCGAGCCACACAGGACTTTCCAGTAAAATGTTACCAAAGGTGTGTATTTGTAAAATGTTACACGAGAGGAAATACTCCAATGAATTCTCATTATGCAAAGTTTCATTTTGGAAAAACTTCACGTTTACGTTTTCCTCGTACTCAGATGGACGTTTCTACACGTTTATGTTCTGCCTTTTTGTTTTTTTTTTTTTTTTTTGTTTTTTTTCATATCTGTGCTAAAGAGATAGAACATTACTTAAAAACTGAAGCACTGCCCAGAGCCTCCAAGAGGTGACGCCTGGCACTAAACACGAGCAGACGTGTCCAAATAGATTGAAGGACCACACAGTGGGTTTTTTTTTTTACATTTCTGCTGATCATTGTCCAAAGCCTGCTGCTGTGGTTCTCGCTTGATTTTCTACACTGCAGAAAAGTTGCCAAAACATTACAGTGGTCAAACTTGGGTGATGCTTTATTTTACAGGTCCGCTGGAAAGAACTGAACTAATGTAGCACAATTGCAGCACTTGTCCCCTCTGTGTAGTTTTAAATTACACTTAATAATACAACTCAACAAATGTAGAAAATGTAGGTTCTGAAAAGCTGATCTACATGACTTAGTTTTCCAGTCATTAAGGTTTTAGCTCTGGAAAAGAAAAAATGTAATCTCTGTTACGGTTGCTGTTCAGAATTTCCTGCTCCTTTCTTAAAAATTCAACTTCAAATGATATTTTCATCCTACATTTTTTTGCTTTATATTCATTATATGAGAACTAGAGGGACTGTGAAACAAAGTGTGACATGAAGAAAACACCACATGGATTTCCACTGACCTCAGAAAGTTTGCAGACCCTTCATTTCCCACAAGCTTTATTGTGTTGGAGGTTTCACCTGCTGTTGTTGCCCATCGGTCTAAGCTCAGCAATCCACAATGACAAAGTGAAAATGTGTTTTTAGAAATTTTGTGCTAATTTAGTAAAAATCAAAAACTGAAATCTCTAATTTACGGAAGTATTCAGACCGGTTTTACTGTGTCGCTCCAAACTGTGCTCAGGTGCATCCTGTTTGCTTTAATTAGCCCTGAGTTGTGACTAGAGCTCGACTCGAGTCCACCTGTGACAAATTGAAGTGATTGGACTGAGAGACACACACACACACACACCTGTGTATATAAGGTCCCACAGTTCACGTTGCATGTCAGGACTAAAACCAAACCATGAAGTCCACGCTGCTCTCTGTGATTAAACTGAAACTGAGGTTTAGGCTTAGGAGGGGGCTTCTGTAGCAGCTGACAGGGAGACTGGTCAAAACTAAGGGAAGGTTGAATGGAGGATAAATATAGAGGTTGTTGAAGAAACCCTTCTCCCTGTGGCTGGGGTGATGGTTGACCTTAGCAAACAGCCAGGACGACTCTGGAGTAACTTCAGGACGAGTCTCTGACTGTCCTCGAGTGACTCAGCCAAAGCCCACACTCAAACCACCACAGAACATTAAAGGGAACCAATTCAGGTTTGCAAAGCTTGTAGAGACGTGAACAAGAAGACTTGAAGCTATGATTGTCACCGGGGGGGGGGGGGGGGCTTTAACAAAATCCTGAAAGGGTCTGAATGTTTTTTCTAAATGAGAGATTTCAGCTTCTGATTTTTAATTAAAAATTAAAAAAAAACATGTTTTCACCTTGTGACTGTGAGTTACTGAGTGTAGGTTGATGCAAAAATGGCGATTTTAGCTGTTTACAGTTAAATTTAAAACACAAAAAAAATCAAGTGTGCAAGAAGTGAAGGTGTCCTATATGCTGTGCTTTGGAAAATGGATGGCAGCAATGTAAAATGCACATGATCCGTTTTGTTTTTGTTTTTTTTAAATGGGCTACATATTTAAACACACTGGGTTTGATCATTGAAACAAATCATAAGTGCTCTTTGTGATCTATTTATTTCTATTGTCTTAAAAGTAGTAAGAATTGAGTGTTTGTACTTATGGCAATCATGTATTTCACTACACTGCTCTTGTATTATATTATAAGATAAGACAACATATCCCCACTCAAAGTATTTGTCGGTGTGAGACGCCTTACATGTTCAAATTCACGAAAGCGAAATCAGCTCTCCCCCCCGTATGAACCAGTGTCCCTTAATAGTGTGTGTGTGTGTGTGTGGTGTGTGTGTGTGGTGTGGAGTTCGAAGCTCCAAACAAACACAGTGGCGGCGTTATTGATTTAGGGAGATGCCAAATTCATCTGCTGCTTGAAAAGTCGATGGCGAGGCACGTGGCAGGGGGGTGAGAGCGCTGACCGCCGTCTGCTTGGTTGCTGCCCAGCTCTCACTGTGCTGCCGCGCCGCCAGCCTCACAGTGGCATTTTATTTTATTTATTTATTTTATTTATTTTTTTATTTTTTCCAAAACACGGGATGCGTTTGGGTCAGGGTGAAGGTGCTGTTAAACGCAGCCAAGGTCAAAGAAGAATCTGAAACTGCAGATGACAATATTTCATTGCACTTACAAAAAGAAAAAGGAAAAAAAAAAAAGGAAAGGAAATTAGTGAATAACCCTTCACGTAAAAAAAAAAAAAAAGAGCCGCTGTTTCCTAGTGTGGTTTTGTAAATGTAAAACTTAACGAACTGATCTCACCCAACCGACATCACACGACAACACGGGGACACTGTTCAGCCAATGATAATCTAATTAGAACGTACTCAGTGCTCGGAAGAACACTGAAGAACACTGCTCAGCTGACTTCTTAATGTGAACTTGTTCATTTAATTTATTTGGACTCTTGGTGGGGAGGGGGGAGGGGGGGTGTTTGGACCAGGGTGGGGGGTTGGGGGAGCGGGGTTGGGGTGGGGGTAGTAGAAGAAAATGACCATAGATGTGAAATGTAGGTTCCTACCCTTTTCTTAGAACGGATTTGTTGATGGTTGTATTTTGTTATTGTTGACCATTTCATGAAATTTAAAACTAACAAACAAAAAAAAAAGTCTTGATTTACAAGTCACACATGTACTTAAGTTGTAATATTTTAACTTAAAGGGGAGTGAGTGTGTTTACAATTCTGTGTATTAGCTGTTCTTTTTGTTTTTTTGTAAAGAGATAATTAAGACCTGAGAATTCATTTGAATAGACAAGCTGTTAAAGTTTCACTTTCTTTCTTTTTTTTTTTTTTTTTTTTTTTAAATATATATACATAATATATATACATAAGTTAAAAGTGTTGATGACTTTGGGAGAATCTGACAAGTGCAGCTACATTTTCTTGCCTTAGAGGTTACAGAGGCCAAACTATCCAGTAACAGAACAGAGGATTCTATTCAACACAACGTGAACTGCAGCAGTGTCACCAAACACAGACGTGGCCCCTCCTGACCCCTGACCCCTGCTGTATTTGTATTTGATGAGACAGTGGAATTTTTATTTCAGACTTTTTCTTTCACTCTTCATAAAGTTTCCTTTCTCCGACAAATTAATCAGCAAAGTACGCCCCTCCCCCCCGGAAGTACGGAGACCCAGAGTGTTCAATATTAAAGCAAATAAAATTGAAAATGGAAAGAGAAAAAGAAAACAAAAATGAAGGAAGCTACGCTTGAGTAAACATCAGAATGAGGCACCGTATGGAAATGGAAAATGATTCTGGAAATGGAAAATGATTCTGTGCCTCACTCTGACTTTTTCTTTCTTTTTTCTTTTTTTTTTTTAGTCAGGAAAACACGTTCGCTCCCTCCTCTCCTCCTCCTGCTAAAATGCTAATGAAAAACACACGGTTGTTTCAGCTGCTCGTCAGAGATGTGGAAAGAACGAAACATACTGAAGTTTGTCGCTCTGTCTGCAAATTCCATACAGGTTTTCTGACTGTTAGTCCGTCTTTAAAGCAAAGCACACTGCAGCTCTCCGAGTTATGTTTCTCCCTCATTCCATTCCATTACAGTACAAAAAAAAAACTAACTGGAGACTTGAAACTTGCTTGAGTTCGGTAAAACTTCACGTATTTGATGTTTACAGTGTCACATTATTGTTGCAATGCAGAAATTTTTAGATCAATCTTCACATACAGCTGCATCTGCAACAAACTGTAAGGAAACTCTGAGGACAGTAGGAGCTGGCAGGATGTTCACAGTGACAGATTCAGTAACACGAGGAGGTTTTGAGTCTCTGCAGGTTGATGGATTTGCAGACTGTGCTAAAAAAGAAAAAAGAAAAAAAGAAAATCAATGAAAAGCTGCCGGGACGACATTCAGTAGCCTACAGTTTGGAAAAACCTCTCAGCAGCAGGAACTGCAAAAACTACTGGACTGGAAAGTAAATACATTTAAATAAAAATTTTTTGCTTTTTGGAAATGATATATATGGTTCAGAGCCAAACGTGGGGACTGACTATATATCCTGACAGTACATTGCTCTGTTTCCAGCTTTCCAACATCTCTGATCGCAGCGTTAATCTTGGCCCGACAGTTCCTGTTCAAACCTCGAGCAGAGGTTTTTCAGGGAAGACGTTTCCCATATGGACGTTAGTGTTTTGGAATGAAATGCCTTCAATTTGCAAATTCCAGTACATGGTGGCAGGACGTATCTAATCCAGTCTGTTTACAGAATGTGTCGGGGGCCACTTGAATCTCAGTTTAGTTTTTTTCTTTTTCTTTCTTTTTTAACAGACTCTTAACACTTATCTACCTGGATAATTCAGCATACCTCTTTTTATGGGTAAGGACTGTACGATAGACATGTAGAAAGTTTCTGTGGCGTTGTTTCTAAACTTTTTACAGTGGTTACATGGTTGTATTTGTAGATTTTTGAGCCATTTTTCCATGTGTTTTTTTTTTTTTTTTTTTTCTTGGAGTACCTGCAGCAATGACTGTTAAATGCAGATTCAGCATTTTCTTTTTTCTTTTTTTAATATATATATATCTTTGAATGTTCAAATGATTTGTTTTGTTAATTTTTTTTGTAAATATTGTGCAACATGTCATGTTTTTGTTCATTTGATATGAAACAGGTTTTAAAAAAAACAACTTTTTTTGTTGAGAAATAAAACAAAAAGCATGAGAATTCGAAGGTTTGGTGTCGGTGTGTGTGTGGACTGGATGAAACATCTGGTGACAGGATGTTGCTGTTTTTGTTAAGAAGCATTTAATCTGAATATAATAGAAAGTAACGACTGTATATAAATGACTATACAGAGAGACACACTCGTTCTAATCAAGTCTTTGACTTAGAAAATGTACTTTAAGCTTATAAAGTCCATGTTACAGAAACAAACAGATCCTCTGAGGAGAATGCTCCATAATCCAGTGGTTCTGCACAGTCTAAAAAATTCAACCAACACATGGAATGATGTCCACATTGAAAAAAAAAAAAAAAAAAAAGATACAATTCCTTCCTGGTTGGTATTCTAAGGTGCTTCAAATCCAAAACAGACTGGGCTTCGGGCTGTTTTGCCCACAGACCGATCGCTGATACAGTTTCTCCCAGCCGGGCTGTGGAACTCAGCTCCCGTGGACATGACGTTTAGCCTTGGCTCATCACTTCTTCATGATAGAGGAGATATCCAGAAACATGCTCTGAGAAAGACAAGGAGACACAAAACACACTTTTAGTTTCAATCTTTTTTACTCACTCATTCATGATTTCACACACACATTTCTCTAAAAGCTAAAGGTGGAATTTCACATGTGGGAACGACACAGAGGAGGATGACTAAATCCTTTATGGCCACTCGTTTCACAATGACTTTATGGAGGATGAACAATGCGCCAATTTATAAACTCTTCAGTAAAATCATTACTGATGCTTATTTACACATCATCATTGGTTTATTTGTCTCACCATTGTTTGTGAGTTGGCCATATAACACACACACACACACACACACACACACACACACACACACACACACACACACACACACATATATGGCAGGTATCACACATAAAACAGATGTGTAGGAGCAGCTGTGGATGCAGATGAATTGAAGTATTTCCAAAATCTGCAGCGTTGTCTTCAACATGTGTTAGATGTTAAACTGATATGTTTAATGCTATTTTCAGTTCATTCCATTCCAAAACAATCTGAGCATGAATTACTGATTAATGTTCAAAGTTGATTCATTTGAAAACATGATTTTGATTCTGTATCTTTCTCTGTTTGTTTAAGATTAGTTAGACCTGTAACTGTATCTAATTATACATTTGAATGTTTTTTTTTTTTTTTTAATAATTCAAATTTGTGCTCAAAGGTCCATCTGACAATAATATTTACCATTAATATATATACAATATTTTTGTTTTGGTATTATCTTAGATGATGTCTTAACATTTTCATATTTTCCTGGTTTTAATATTCATCTCATTTTATTCACTTCTACTAAAACTATCACTGAAAACTTCTCGTGGATTGTCGTGGGTCGTGCCTCTTCCTTATTGTTTGTCTGCTGAGTGTTTCCACTGACCATCATCAGAGGCTGAATGGACAGTGTCTAATAATAAACCTTGTTTTGGCCGAATGTGATAATTTAGTGGACAAAATAGTGAACTTCCTTATTCTACCAGTGGGAAAGCTGCAGGGAGACTTCATTTGTTTTGGTTTCTTTGCTAATATACCAACAGATGCTTCATGTTTTATGTGTATAAATATAACTGATACAGATTATTATGCTCCAGACAGCAATGGCAGATGAAGCCCAGACGTCTGTGGCCGACTCTGGACCAGTGAAGAACGTGATTCAGACACAAGAGACAGTCTCTTCTCTTTACTTGCCATTGACATCCTCCGGCCTCCGGCAGGCGGCATCATGGGCATGTCTCCCTGCAGGGAGCCTAATTCGTCAGACTCCTCTGAGGTATGTAACGAAGGGCTCGTGGAGCCGCTGATGGAGGACAAGCTCTCAGAGGGTGGCCTCATCATGAAGCTGGTCTTTCTGGGGTTGGGGATCAGGACCTCGCTCGCCATTGACTCCCTTCGCTCATCTTCATCAAGGTCTCTGATAGTGCTGGGCCTGAAGGTGCTGCTGGACAGGAGAGCCTCCAGGTGGCTGGGGTGAGGGTGTTCTCCCTCATTGGTTTCCTCTGGTTGGCTTGTTGCACTTCCCTCCGCATTGGACACAGCTGTATCCCAGGGTGGATGGTGGTCCACCACGGCCATGTGGGCCTCTGGACCTTCATGGGTTTGGGGGGCTTGCATTGCACAGTTCTGGCCAGGCCTGGGTAGCATCCTAGGTTGCAGGCAGATATAGCTGGTCTGATTGTGTCCCAGATGAGCCAAGCTGTTGTGTCTGGGTGCATCCTGGTTGGCTTTGAGCCCGCTGCTGTAATGAGGAGGCTTCATGTCCGCCTCTGGAATCACTTTGAAGGTCTGAGTCAAAGGCCCATTGTGAGGTGATAAATTGCTCATTACACAAAGGGCTGGTAAAGACGCCTTCTTCTTGGACTTGTAAATCAAACTGTCGTCTTCCGTGAACCTCTCTCCGTACAGCGTCTGTTTGATTTTCCTCATGCCCAGGTGAGATATTTCCAGGATGTTGAGGAAAAGGGACACACCAGCAATGGCAATCATGAAGACCATGAAAATGGTCTTTTCCGTGGGTCTGGAGATGTAACAGTCTACACTGTTGGGGCAAGGCAACCTCTCACACTTATAGAGTGGCTCCAGTTGGATACCATAGAGTATATACTGGCCCAGGATGAAGCAGACCTCCACCAGAGAGCGTGTTAGGATATGGATGATGTAGGTTCTCAACAGAGAGCCTCTGAGAGGAGCCTTTTTCACCCTCCTCTGCTCATCTAGCCTCCTCAGCTCCCTCTCCATGCGCTTGTGTTCATCCAACGCCAACTCAGCCTCGTCCAGCTCCTCCTTCAACTGCGCCCGTCTGCGGTGGCGCTCCTTCTCCAGCGCTCGGATGCAGTAGAGGGCATGGCCCATGTAGACCAGTGAGGGCGCAGACACGAAGATGACCTGCAGGACCCAGAAGCGAATGAGGGAGATGGGGAAGGCACGGTCGTAGCACACTGCCTTACAGCCCGGCTGGTCTGTGTTGCAAACAAACTCGGACTGCTCGTCGTCCCACACGTCCTCGGCGGCCGCTCCCAGGATCAGCATGCGGAAGATGAAGAGTATGGTAAGCCAGATCTTGCCCACGATGGTGGAATGAATGTGAACCTCTTCTAGGATGCTGCCCAGCAGGTTCCAGTCACCCATGGTCAGCTTCTCACCACTTCACTGCCACATGTCCTCAAACTGCGGAGACACAGAATGCATGGAAAGATTATGAGAACATGGACTCTTGGTTAGAGACAGGTAAAAGGACCTACACCCAGTCCACATAGGCATGCAGCATGCAGTGCTGTCATGGGACAAAAGAAAAGCAGACCACATGTTAGATAAGTCTTCCTTTTAAAGGTTTAAATGAAGGCCAAAGTGAGGGTTTTTGTAGCTCAGGCCAGTGATGTTGCAGCGGTCCAAGATGAGGACAGTGTTATCAGAACTGGAAGAATCAGTTGCCAAATTCCAGTTTAAATAAAATCCCAGTTAACCTTAACAGAATAAGGTTGGTCTTACTGTTTATTTTTAAAATCCCATGTAAATACCCACACTGATAATGTGTTAATGCTTCTTTTAATTCTTTCTGACCTCCTTACCCTGTCTGTGGCTCTTGGTCTCAGCCCCTGTTGTTCCTATTGAAAATGTAAATCTTTGAAATAATCAATAGTTTTACTTAAAAAGAAAAATGTTTAGTCATTTACTCTAACAGCTGACCACTGTAGTTTCTAGCAAAGGTTACTCAGAAAAGAGGAAACAGTGAATTTGTTGGGGACTATATTCAGTGGCAGATCAATCCACATTTGGTGCTGTGGTGAGTATTTCTGGCAGCAGGATTGTGTCTGTGGGATTGAGTCAAAATAAACTACAGTGTGTGTGTGTGTGTGTTTGAGGTAATGGAGGAACATGTCCCCTGCACAGAGGGACAGGATCCATCAGGTTGTGGATACACACACGATACTTGGTAGTAGACCCTTGTTTGAAAAGAAGATAACTCAGCTCCAACCATTTTATCATGCCGCTGATGGTTGAACCACGGGGGGGGGGGGGGGGGGGGGGGGGGGGGGATTAGGCATTCCAGCGTGCGATGGAAACAAGCGTGTGGTCGTCCTGTTTTCAAACATGTCATTGCCACGACCTGCACCTGATTTCTGGTCAAAAGTCAAGTTAAGCTGTGTAATGCCATAGAAACAACATGCTAATTCTGTTTCATTGTGGATTTTCCCTTCTGTGAATATGCAAAAATAAAAATGTGTGATCTGGTTTTCTGGGAACGTCAGAAACTCAGCTGGAACCCATCTCCGTCTTTTTTATAATAACAATGACAAATAGAAGTTTAACATTTAGAAAACGGCACTAATGTGTCGCACACTTTTGGGAGCATGACATAACAGCAAATGACTCCGTTCAATGAATCAACCATTTGAGCAGCACTTACAGATCACTGGTATGGGTTTCCTCTTTGCCTCTCGATGCTCTTCATCATGTTCCTGGGAAATGACAGTGTCTGTGTGGCTAACCCATGGAGGTGTTTGGAGGTCCTCTTGCGCCGGTCCCAAACTCCAGTCCCGGTCCACATCCCTTTGTGCCCCTCTTGTCTTTTGTTTCTCTGTGTGTTGTCTGTGTGCGCTGTGGCTCGCCTGTGTGTTGGGAGCGCTCTCCCGTGTTACATGCAGGGTTCACAGGATGTGAGCATCGATCGCAATGCACCCCCCCCCACCCCCACTCCCACTCCCCTCTCCCACGCCAGCGGTGCCAACTCCGACCAGCTCCATCAATATCGGCCTCTCTGACAGAGTGAGTTGATATTTGTTTATGGCTGCTTTTTTTTTTTTACATAGGGTCTGCTCCTGGTGCCCTCAACATAAAGATGTTACTGAGCCAGCAGGGAGAGGCCTTAACGTTAAGGTTCAACTCAGTCCACCAGTCTATTGTGGATAATGTGGTTTCAGGGATCATGTCCTACCAGCTATCCTGCACACAGCTCTTAATTTGGTTGGTTGGGGATATTCATGCATGCATCGACTGCCTGGCATCCCTGCTGTGTACATTCAATCCATCAAAGTATGTACAGGTTTGGCATCATTCGGATTTTGGCACAGAATTTGTGAGAAAGCAACCAAATAACGACAAGTTAGTGACCACGACAGCTGGTGGTTTTAGGGTTAGTTGGATCTATTTCTTGACAAACAACAGTTTATCCATCTGCCCGGTTTTTCTGTGCGGCTACAGTGATAGCACGGGTTGCCAGATATAGAGAATGACCACGTGTCCTGGTCTATGTACAGGCATGATGGCACCAGACATGGCAACGTCCCTGTGGCATGATGTTGCACAGTCACTGACTGCTGACAGGCAACTTTGCAAAGGACTTCTGGCAAACTAAAGGCACATCAGTACATTTCTTTTACCATATATATATCTTACTATATATACAGGTACATTCCTGTTACTTATAAATAATAATTATGAACCAACAAACATTTCTCTACTGATAATAACAGAAAATAAAAGCCCATTTTCTTCCCAGCATTACTGAGCAAACCCTGAATAGTATCAATTTAGAAATGTACCTTTAGTTACAATCAATATTCTTGCATTAACAATTGGTCAGATTCTAATTTGTAATGTGAAATGGGTCACTGCGTAGAATTATCACCTACTCTGCAGCTCCCCTCATCTTCACTGAGCTCTGTAGTGTCTTTTAGCTCATTGTTTTGGTTTTGGTGGACACAAACACCGCTTAGCATCTGCTGTAAATAAATGCTAACATATTCACAGTAAGTTTTGTGAGGTCGTGGGAGGTGCTCACAGCTTGTTTAGTTTAATCACTTTACAGCAGCTTTACAATGACCCAAGATTTTCAAATCCAACCTTTTAAAATGATTATTTGATTTTTTAATTAAGTCCCACAACCATAATTCAAAACATTAGGATTAGAACCGGTTCACCATACCATACGCTTGGACTATCCTTTTTAAACCTGAACAGTGTTAATCCGTGTTTTAAAGGACAGTTGAAGAGTTATAACAGGTTCTTATCCACCTCTAACATTAAACATTGTCCTCTGATCCATTTGTAAATAGGAAAATATTGATGAGTGCAGCTTTTAAAACCAAAGGATACAAAGCAAATGTCAACTTCCTTTGCAATCACATTGTGCTTTAACGTGGGAATATTTTTTATTTTTTTATTTTTTTTTATGCCCAGATTTAAAGATTTATTTCTCATCTATCTGTTTTAAACATCTTCACACTGTCAGGACATAGTTTAATTTTTTTTTCTGCTCTTTTCTACAATACACACATTAGTTCATGTGTGTGGTGTGTTGAGTAGACAGTAGTTTAGACCACGATGCCCTGCTGTATGTCAAAAACAATGACATGACACAGACAACATGATTTTTTAGCATACTGAGAGCTGACACTATCCTGCTGAGGGAGGTCCACACCCCCCGCCGGCCCGCCCCCGCTCCCTCAGCACTCAGAGTAAAGCAATAGTACATATTACTGGCTTGATTTGAGAGCCCTGGTGCTTGGCTGCATAAAATGACCAGTTGTGCCCAGAGGGCCTTTAATTAGGTTTCCATCGCGCTCTGACAGAGTCAATGTAGCATTGATTTGATTTTCCCTTCAGAAGCTGCTGCTGCTGTGGTCGCTGAGGCCAAATGCCAGATGTCACACCAGGATCATTGGGTTACACAACCAACGGCTGCTTCATCAGGAGCTCCGCCCCTCACGGGCTGACTGACTGACTGACAGCTGAGCTGCGAGGGCGGGACTTTGTCCAGTCTGTCTGTGTGTTGTCTGACAGGACGCCCAAACTCACCCGCATGGTGGAATGTGAACTGTGTACATTTACTCAAGTACTTGTTATGATTATTACAATGAGCTCTGTCTCAACAACCTTAACACAAAAGTACTGCTAACATGGTAATGCATCAGTAACAATAATCTAATGATCCAGTTATTATTTATTAATATTGCAGTTTGACATTTTGACAGTTCAGAGAAAAACAGGAAACAGGCTGAGCAAGAGAGAGAGAGAGAGGGAGAGAGAGAGAGGGAGAGGGGGTGACATGTGACTGAGGTCCTTGACCAGAATTGAACAGTGGATGTTTGAGTGACAGTCTGGGCCTGAAAGTATTTGGACAGTTATAATTTATTTATTTATTTATTTATTGTTCTCCGGGCTCTATGCTTCAGCACATTCAATCTGAGTAGGTTTACATCCGTACAGAAAGAACTGTGTGGGAGACAGAGCCCTTTAAATACGCTGTACCTAAAGTTTAGGGGTTCAAAAATAATTAAACAAATCCTCAAACAGAGGCTGTGGAAAACAACTGCACAAAGTCTTCAACCCATGGATGTCAGCAAACGGCTTGTATGCTCCCTGGTGATGCTCTCCCTGGCCACCCTCAGCTCTTGCTTGTTGTTGTGGGGTCTTTCCGCTTTCAGTCTGGTTTTCAGTAAGTGAAATGCAGCTCAATCAGCCGATCAGAGATATAGCGCCTCTTCACCCTGGAGGGCTCTTCGACGGCGTTACTTCACCTCTCAGGATGAGTTTCCTGCTGAATGATGTCGTCCCGTGAGTTTGGATGCATGTGGCTGAAAAACAGAAAGCTCCTGCAGACCTCTGCATTCATCCTGTTGCTTCCATCAGCAGTGAAATCATCAATAAATACCAGTGTGCCAGTTCCACTGGCAGCCATCCATGCCCAAATAATAACAGAGAACCAGCACCATGTTTGACAGATGAGGTGGTGGCTTCAGGTCATGAGCTCCTCCTTTTTTTTTTACCTCCTCCTTTTCCCTCTTTCCATCATTTAGATAGAGATAGAGGTTTATTTGTTTCATCAGTCCACAGAACTATGCTTCAGAGCTCCATCTTTTTGGATGGAGCTTTTTTGAGGCTTAACATGAGCGTGCATGTTGTGCTGAATGATCTGAGGCAGTGGTGTACAGGAAGTGAAGTGGAAGTAATACCTCTCCTTTCATCTCAGGACAGCGTTTTGTCCCATAAAGGATCTGATGTTACCTGTTTGCTTTTATCCTGTAATTAACTGCCCTCTTGTGGCCACAGATGGCGGATGTCTCTGGAAGCTAGGTTGACTACCAGATGCTGCATCGATCATTTCTGTCATTTTAGTGGGCTAGACTATATTCGGGAAACAAACAATAATCCCTCTTATTTACAAACGCCTGTGTACGTGGAGTGATGCCGCGTATGGAGAGACCACCAGCTTAGTGTCGTTCGCAAATGATTCATTCAAAAGAACAAATCTTCTGCATGAACAAACTGAGCTGAATCACTTCCTGAAAGGATCCGTTCATTTCTCAGTTCAGTTGAGCTCTAGGTCATTTGGGTGTGTTCATATCAGGGTAGATATTTTATTGATCCCAGAGCAACATTACTTTGCCATGGCAGCAACACACGAACTACAGTACAACACAACATGTCACAAGAAACAAGCCGCAATAGAACAAAATAATTAGTGGCAGAACAAAATATACATAAATGTCAACAAACTTATGAATAGCATTAAAAGATTTGAATTACAGTAATAAATATGACAACACATGTCAGCAGAACATATGCATGGAGTTGAATACATGAATGGCAGAACACAGAATGAAGACATGGCAGAAATAAAAGGGTTGAGTCAATACAGGTGGAACAGAGGGACAGAGGACACGTTCAATAAAAAAGTTTTTTTTTTTAACAGGTGAGTTTTTAGCTTTATCACATCTTAATGAACAGCTCTGAACATCGATACTCTTCCTTGGGTGAGTAAATTCGCGCCATCTTGTGTTTAAAATCAGACATGCCCCGAGTGCATATGACGTAGGGCCGTGCATCATTAAAGGTGTGGCTCATATCACAATGTGAAGTTAATCCCATTCTCTATCAATATCCCTTCAGCATTGGTCACTGTCAGGGTACGTCGAGTTTTCTGCATTGTCACTGGTCTTCAGCTTCTGAAGCTCCTCCTCCAGCGTGCTGATTCGCTGCAGCAGCTCCTTCCTGTCCTGCTGGGCCTTTAGCTCCGTCTGCTGCTCCACCTCCACAATCTTCCTCTCGTACCAGCGCTCCAACTGAGTGGACACCGTCTCAAAGAAACGCTGCGTTACCTGACAGGAAAGGAACAACCACCTTCATGTGGACTGAAGTTTAGGAATAGTCCAACATTTTGGACTATTCATGCTTATTTTCATTCTGAGACTGAGATGAGAAGATCGATATCTGTCTCCCTGTGTGTTGAATACAAGGCAAGAGCCAGGAGGCGATTAGCCTAGCTTAGCATAAAGACTGGAAATAGGGGGAATAACTAGCCTGGTTCTGTCCAAAGGTCTAAAATACACCAACCAAACGCTCCGTGTTCCCAGCTTGGCAGCCTGTCACTGTTCAGCTTGGAGGCCAGTTCCTCATCCCACCAATTAGTCCACTCACCTCCATCGCATGCAGATTTTTCCTCTCCTGGTTGAACGTGGGCTCAGCAGGACGGTCGATGAAGAACTCCAGCGTTCTGGTTCTGTCAGTGTGTATCTCCGTCTGCCTGTGGGTACTAATCAGCTCTCCAAAGGGTTTCCTATCATAGCTGTGTTCATGGATCAGCCCAGGTCCCCGGTCGCTGATGCTGGACCGGCTGCTGCTGCTTGAGAAGCCCTCCTCACGCAATGGCACCACTGCTGCCATGAGATTGTTCTGCACCCCTGGAGGTTGCCAGAGGGGGTCAGCAGAGCCCAGCGGGACGCCTGAGGTTTGGTTGACAGCAGGCAGAGGAAACAGGGCTGTGTTCTCATAGTCGTCTGAGAGGAGTGAGGTTAGAGGAAAAAATGAGTAAGGTTTTTCTTTCATAGTTCCTCAACAGTCAGTCAGTTTGTGTCAATGACAGGTAACTGGGAGCCTGTTGATGCTGTTGCAGTGATAACAGCCATAAATCACTGCGGAATGCCTCTTTAAGATGCTCTCCACTGCTGACTGCATGGAAGAAGCTTTGAACTTACCTGGTGACCTGTCCACTCTCATTTCAAAGTATGTCCTCCTCCCCATCTGCTCCTGCTCGAGGCTTCTCAGACTGCAGGCAGACTTGGATGGCAGGATGTTGACATAGTTCGCCAGTGAAGTGCTGCTGTCTCCTGATAGCACGGACAGCAGGGGGAGTGATTCCAGATCAGCGTCTGCCACGGACTGCTCCACAGACGGTGAGGGGAGGAGTTTGTAGTACTGGACTTTAGCTGGGATGTGGACATCCATGTCCTTTAGGTGAGTCATGCACCACCTCTTCAGTTCATGACTCACTGCTGCCTGTTGGAGAGAGGAAACAAAGCTGCTGTATGATCAAACATGACATGAGATCCTCCCACACTGTCCCTGCACAGAAAGAAATCCAGAAGCAGCTGGAAGCTGGAGGTGATACCTGTGTCTTCAGAGCTTCCTGTCTGTCCCGGGCAGCTCTCTGCTCCATCCTGTAAATCATGTCCTTCCTCTCTGATGCTGCTCTTTCCTGATTCAGCATGTTCAACACTTTAATCTGCTCAAAGCAAAGAGAAAGAAACATTGTGGACTGTGGAAAATGCTGAGTCAACCAGTGACGTGATGATTTTGGAAGTTCCTGGATTTTTAATTTCACCTGAAATTAAAAATTCAGTTTTACAAACAAGTCAAACAGAATAAAGTTAATGAATCTGTGTGCAGTGATAGCGGCCCCTGTATTCATGTTCTCCAGCAGGTGTGAATTTATAGAACCAGCTGACAGTGTTGCTGCTGAGTCTTAGCTCAGTGCTTAGAGCCTGAGAAATTAACTGGTATTAAACTTTTGAAAACCCAAACTGAAGGGTTTTCAAAACCTTCTAGGTTTAACCCTGTGAGCCCGTACGTATCATATATGATACCCACATTTCTGGGACTCATTGCATCACCATCAAGCATAAACTTTGCATTTAACCCTTTTAGATGAACTCTTATGCTCGTATACTGACTCCTGGTAGACACTCCTCACTTTTCTAAATGTTTTGACATGTGTGATACAAACAAAAAATATACTTAGAATTTTTTTTTTTTAATTTTTTTTTTTTACATTTTGTCAAAGGGACAAATAAAGAGTTCATATTTGAAAAATTAGAATTTTCTGACCATTCTTTCATAGTTCAGGTCTCACAGGGTTAAGAAGGTGTGAGAGTCATGTGAAGCCTTGATCTATTCTCGGGGACAGAGTCGAGAGTGGACCTGGTGCCTGTTCCTTTGGTCCATTTTGGCCAATCTGCTGTGGACCTGCTCCTGGACGTTCAGAATGTGCAGCCTCATCTCCTCCTGCGTGGCTTTCATTTCACCCTCCAGCTTCTTGAGCAGGGGCTTACAGTGGCATCCGCTGGCTGGTGCCTGATGGGAACAGACCAAAGTCATAAAGTGCACACTCAGCAAAAAAGCAAAATGGTTTGTCTTTGATAGCGGACTCATCAGTAACCTGTCTAATGTTGCCGTCCTTGTCACGGTACAGTGTGTAAAGCTGATAGGTTTTTCCATTCTGAGCAGAACCGTCTTCGCCATTGTCACAGAGCAGATCCCTCGTAATGTGGAAGTCGTTCTTGCCTGTTCTCCGGTCATCTTCATCCACAGCCTTCAAAGGAGTGACAGTAACACACTGTTACAGTCATACGCTGTCTTAAATGGAAATTCCCATTTGTTTTCATACACTCTGCAGAGGAGTCATGACATGAGACTGGTCTTAGAGAATGAATAAAATAACTGATACAAGCTGAGCCTGCTGATCCTTGACCCACCTGCTTCTTGACTCTCCTCCTCTTGCGGCGGCTGTAGGGGCTGCTGATGGTGGTCTGGGTCTTGAGGCCGTGCTGCTGCTGCTGCTGCTGCTGCTGCCATCGCTGAGGACACACCTCCACAGCAGCTCTGCTCTCCATCTGTTCACTGCTGATACATTCCTCCACCACAGAACTGCTGTCCTCCTCAGGACACACGGACAACAAAAGGAACAGTGTCCTATTATTTAATTCACATGCAAAATAAAAACTGTACTCATTGAAACACTGATGCCAAATCCAAGAGTCAGCTCCACAAGCTGTAAAAGACTTTGTCTGGTGGTTGGTGGTTTCTTACTTTGTTGGGTAGTACTTCTACTCTGATGACAGACTGGGTCCTGCGCTCAGCTATCAGTCTCTCTCTTCGTTTCCTTATCGTCCTTCCTCGCATGAAGCAATGCACCTGAAGACAACAACTGTGAACGTTAAGCTCCAAAAAAAAAAGTTTCTAAGAGTTTCTAATGACAGTTTCTAATGCTGTCAAAATACACACCAGCATTTGGATTCAAATGATCTGTCTGACACAAGAATTTGAGCCAATAAAATCTATGTTTTATATTGAGGACACCAACCTGAGGAGCCCTGGCCAGGAGAAGGGCCACCTCTTTATGATTGTGGTCTCTGGCCTTGTCAAGTGCTGTTTTCCCTGCCTGGGAGGAACACATCAGATTATTGTTATAAGCACTATTTGTTACTGTGCCTTAGACATGAGGAGAACGAGTCTGTTGTGTTTCCTTTGTAAAAATGGAACTTACGTTGTTTCTGATTTTCCCATCAGTCCCTGCCTCCAGTAAGAGCTGAACCATCTTCTTATGGTTCAGAGCAGCAGCCACATGGAGAGGTGTGTCCCCTGCCTACAGACAAAACACAGACACCGACCCCGTCTCCCAGAAATGACCAGGATATACAACTAATGTGCAACAGCAAATACGGAGACGCAGTTGTGACCCGATGAGGATTTGTATTTATGTATTTGATGTATTGATGTAACTGTATTATGTATTTGATCACTGACATACTGCACCTGGTTTCTCTCTGTCACTGAGCACAGTGAACCCAGCAGGATCTTCACCAGGGTCAGGTTGTTGTAGCGAGCAGCCACGTGCAAACAGGTGTCACCCACCTGGAAACCGAAGCAGAGTCCTCAGTTTGAACTTTGTTACTATACTTCAGCCGCCTCAGTGTCAGAGCGTCAGAGAGTCAACTACTGTCAGCTACTGCATTGTGGGATGCAGAGGGAGGGAGGACTCACGTTGTTCTTGGCTTCGGGCGTGGATCCTCCGAGCAGCAGGAGGCGAGCGGTCTGAGCGTGTGCGTTCTGACAGGCCAGGTGCAGAGCGGTGTTTCCTGCCTGAAGCAACAGTCGCTACAGAGTGAGGGCAGCTATACTATGGGCTTTCATTTGGATCTAAATAGTTGGTGACCATCATCTCCAACAGGACTTTCTAACAACACAACTGTATTATTAATGTACATATACTGAAAATATATATTGTGTTTTAGTGACTGACGTGATTCTGTATTTACATCTTTAACTACAAACCAAATAAAGACTACAAGAGTGAAATACACTGCAGTTCTCCTCACTGAAAGTCCACTCCTTTGCTGCTTTAGCTTTGACTGATGTTCATTTGTGGTTTCTTTACATTAGAATAAACTCCACCTGCTGTGAACATCATGATCAGCTCCTCAGGGGGCCATTTTCTGAATCCTTTGGTTTGTTTTTTTTTTTGTACTCTTTGTGGACATTTGGAGCTTCGGTACTCTTGTTTAGTTTCTTTAGTTCTGTTAGCAGTTCCGGTTGTGTTTCTCTAGTTAAATTACTCTTGTTCTGGGTTTTTGAGTTTTGGTTGTGTATTTCCTGTTTTATTTTGAAGACTTGTCCTTGTATCTTGTCTTACTCTTCTTCCTGTCTTTGTCCGGTTTCCCTCCTTTTTTGATTGCCTGCCCTGCCTTAATTGGTTTCACCTGTTGCTTGTTTCCCTAGTGTATCAAAGTCTTGAGATTCCCTCGTCCACTTGTCAGTTCATCTGTTGTCATGCCCTCTGTCTGTGTCTGCATCTCAGCCTGTGTCTGTACCCAGGTCTGTTCTTGCCTTGTTTGTACCTGCTGTCTGCATCTTGGAGTCTTTGCTCGTCAGCTGCCCTGCCCTTTATGTTACCTGTTTCTCTGCCTGAGTGTTTCCTCCTGGCCTTGTCTTCAGTTACCTTGTTTTAAGGACTTTTGAGTTTTGGACCTAAGTCCCTGTTTCTGAAGGATTTCCTACTTCACAGACTGTTCCAGTGATTTTGAGTTTAAATAAAAGACTTTTAGCTGACTCCTCCGTCTGTCCTGGGGTTTATGCATTTGGTTCCTCTTCCCTCGTGTTCACTACTGAACCATAACAGTGAAAGGCCATAAGATGTGGAGAGTCTCAGAAACACTAAATAACTGGACCGTGTGTTGGTTAAATTCATGTTGTCACATATAAAGCATTATTATTGTCCTACCTTGTTCCTGGCGTGTACATCAGCTCCTGCTTTGACCAGCAGTTTGACACACTGAGAGAAACCATGCCAAGACACCTCATGCAGTGCAGCGTTGCCGTCCTCAAACAGACATTGGACATAGCATTGCCATTACAAACCATCATCATACTGTCAGTGACAGTATGTCCTGTGGGAGTGTGAATGAGTTTTGACGTGTTCTGTGTGTCCACCCACTCACTCTGTCCTGCAGGTCGACAGCACAGCCTCCCTGGATCAGAGCCGCCATGACATCACTGTTCCCCACCATGGCAGCTCGGTGCAGGGCCGTCTGGTGACCCGGGCCCTGGCGTGATGATGTTGGGACATGGTTCAGAGCCTGTTCATTCATCACTGCTGACACACACAGATTCATATACACAGGACTAAGTACATGTGTGTCCATGCATGTACATGACAAATATACATTTATGTACAGTATACCACAGCAGCAGCAGCAGTTTTCAGTGGAAAAGCTCTGATAAAGCCTGTTTGCACAGTCGATGAATGTAGTGGAGCATTTAGCAGCTAAACAGGCAGATCATTTCCTCTCAGGAGGAGGTGGAGACCAAACCAGAGCTAAAAGGAGCCTAAATATTGCCCTTCTATTCATCAGGTGAACACAAACTGGACTCCTGGTGAGTGATACTGTTCATCTGTGGCTGCTGGCTGTGTAAATTAAGGGACTGAAAACAGAGCATTAACAAACCAGGATTCAAAGAGTTAGAGCTGCGTTACTGTAAAAATTTATTTCACGAGTCATGTGCCTGACCCCCTGAACCAATATGGAATTTCTTTTAGCTCTGGTTTGATCCTGAGAAAAATCCCTGACTCTTTTTTTTTTATATCAATACTCTAATTTTTAATTTAAGAATAAAAATGAAATTCAAGCCATAGATTCCAGCCGTCGTCTGTCACGCTCACACCTAGCATGTTGTTGGCATGTTCACTTAATAACACTGACCTGATTTCTGTCACGCTGGCTGACTGTCCTGCTCCTTTGATGTTGAAGCATCTGACCCACATGACAAAGGATTTCATGTCAGAGCTGCAGAGCTCAGATTATGCTCTATGCCAAGGGTCAACCTTTAATCTTTGCTGCTGATTATAACCAGTCTTGAACCCAAAGCATGTGTAGATACAACACTGAAACTCCAGGCCTCATCAGTCCCTCTCACTCTGTTCTCTTCACTAATCCCATGTATCACATATAGTTGTTCTCATGTTTGTCTGTATGAATACACAGTGTGATCCCATTTAATCAAGGGTTGCTGTATATATTTGTAATTACAGGTTATACTTATTGCTCTTTAATTACAACCAAATTAGTTCTTTACTGGAAACATACATGTACATATACATACACGCTGCTTTTATCCTCACCTTTTTAATGCAGGTCCAGTCAGAACTTTTTAAACACTGACCTTTGTGTTGACATGTGGATGTTAGACTTTACTACTTAAGCATAAATCTGTTTGGAGCCTGTATCAGAAATCTCTCGTCTATTTTCATGTAAATGCAGATTACAGAACAAAGGGGAACTGTGCTTTCTGGGCCAGCATTAACTGATGTGTTCCAAGGGTCAAAGGTCACCTCCGGCTCAGTAGAAAGTACTTGCATTTTATCTGCATTTCCCCCCCATCACCCAGTACAATCTCTTCTACCTCCACCTTCCTGGGTTTTCTAGTCTTGTGGTCACACTGACACTGTCAGGTTTTGGTCTCTGCACAGGCAGGATTGTACCAGACCTGTTTTGATAAATACAGCCGCCTGGGTTCACTACACATGCTAATGCTGCAGCGAGGTTCTAGATGGAAAGATCAACTGATGTTTGTCAAGAAATTACTTACTGCTTTTTAGGAAACTTAATCTCTGTCTGGATTATTTTCTCCTGCAGTTTTTTTTTGTCTGGTCCACAAGTTTTTATGCTTTTGTATCCAGTGAGAAGGAGGATGAACAATATACAGATGTTTGATAGCAGAGACCAAGGTTTACTTCCTCTGTCCTGTGCGTGGTTCAGTTCAGGCAACAAAAACTCTTTGGTTAAGGAGAGTGGGTCAACACATCCTGTTCGGTGCTTCCAGTCACTGCTGAAGTTTTGAGTATTTAACCTAGACCTCCATCTTCCCTCTAACCTTCACCAGAAGCTGTGAGGACCTGAACACAACCATCAAACGTTTCTAAGGTTTCACAAAAAGGTAACAAAAGAAACATGTTGTCAGTTGACATTTCCTCATCAGGCTCATTAAATTAGTTGTAAGCAAATATAATTTTTAGGAGACAGTGTTGAAGATGTTTGTGTCACCTTCTTAAAGAAGCTAAATATATTTGATTGACACAAAAGACAAGCATCGTCCACATGTTTTACCTCAACCTCCATAGAGTCTGCAGACTCCTGTTACTCTCTGTGTAAGCAAAGGAGAAAAAAAAAAGAAAAGAAAAAAAAGGAGCATCCAAGCAAAATCCACACAAACGAGCCTTTGAAAGAGCTGGTAGCTGGTGTCTGTGGTGAGTAAGAGGATGATGATGCTGCTGCAGCAACAACAGGCTGACTGCTCAGTGTGAGACTGTGTGTGCAGAGAGGATGACAGATGCTGCAGAGCACTACAGCTTAAAGAGAGAGGGAGGGAGGGAGAGAGGGAGAGAGAGAGAGAGAGAGAGAGAGAGAGAGAGAGAGAGAGGGAAACCCTCCGTCTACACATGCAGACTTTCATGTAAAAAGGTTTATGACCAGTTCATCTGTGATGTGAAATTATAGCAGGGTGTCAGCTGATGTCTAGCTCGTCTGGGGAATAGCGTGCTTTGTATGTCCAGTACACACACACACACACACACACACACACACACACACACACACACACACGTCTTTGCTGTATCTTTCTGAAATGCATTCCATGAGGATTAGGATCAGGACACATAGATGAAATCTCTGTCGTATCCTGCGTCACTGAAAGTTGTGGTCTTTTTAATCTAAGCTTTTGTTTCACATGAATAAATAAATAGATAAATAAATAATAGGACGGAGAACAGAAATCTGGAGCTTCACTGAGATTCAGCTAAGGTCACAGTATAATGACAGCTGGGTTACTTGGTGTGCAGCTTGTATCAAACATGAAAATCCACTGGTCGGACTTCAGAGATGATCAGAGGCATCAGTACATGACAAGCCTGTCAGGCATGTTATTCACTTCTTGTCATGTTCACAGTGTTATAATATACACACACATTCACTGAGATGTAAACTAAGTGACATTCACACCTGTAGTTTGGTTGCTTTGGTCTGTGAGCCCGTTGTCCACAAACCAAACCAGGATTCATCCGTTTCCTGAAGCAGCTTAGAGCCGATGACGTCATGAGTCACGCGACCACTAGAGGTCACTGTGACACAAAAAAAAAAATCTCAGCTTTAGATCCACTGAGGAGTTTTTTTCTGGACTTTCAAACACATCTCATGGTTTTCTTTAGCAGGTGGAGTCTGCTCAGCTGTCATGGAAACAGCTCAGGTATCATTATCTGACCCTAGTAAGAAATTTGTTTTGTAGCACTTACTTGCCTACTAACAAACTAATGATCTTTTAAATCTCTAAGTGGACAGGTTCAGTTGGAACAGCACCATGATAAAGCTGAAACACACATCAATGAAGCTTCTTAACCAATTCACTGCAAACTTTAAGAAACATTTTACTGACAATGAAGGTGATGGAAGTTGTAGCCTGAAGAGCACATGACACACAGGTGACCTGCAGCCTTTAAGTGAGCTCTTGTTTATTTAACAGAGAACCTTACAGGAATAAAACTGAAACCAGGAAACCGGTTTTTGGGGAAACACAGCAGCTGGCAGACTGCCATGGAATGAAACATTTCGTGCACAAACACTTTTCTATCTCTCTGTGATGTATTGATTTTCTGATGGTGTTTCTCAAGAACTAACAAGACAGACACACTTCTCTCCAGCCACATACCACATGTTCAACTGAAATCTTGCATCTGATTGCATCAGTCAGTTCACCTGTTCCTCGTTAAGCAATCTGCAGTATTTAAACTGTGGTTCTCCAATCTCTCATTGTCAGATCATTCAGTCCATCTATGTGGTAAACATTTCAGACCCTCCTAGTTCTGCTGTGGTTTCCTCATGTTACCTGTTACTGATTCATGTCTCCTGTGCTGCAGGATCACACCAACCTGTTCTACTCTCACCCTCACACTCACCCACCTCCCTGCAACACTACACTCTTGGCCAGACTCCCTTTGGTGGTCTCACTGCTCTGCCCCCTGCTGCCTGTTGTCATCAAGCCATCTACTACCTTGTTAGAATAAAGACTGTTCAACTTCCAGCTGGAGTCAGTGTTCAGTGTTTTGGGTTCACAGAAACAGTTCCACTCTCTGTCCATTTAGAAACCTTTAGTCCAGCCATGATTTGATGCTGACAAAGCTCCTCTTTGCTCACAACAACAATTTGACCTCTGACACTTTTACTTTGACACATCTGCCTCTATCACAGTGCTGCTCAGTGAACAATGATCTGCTGGAAACTTATTTCTAACAGGTGAACTCTGGCTGCAGGTTGAGCTGGTTTAACGAGCCTCTGATGAGCAGATCAAACACACCTGAAAAAATACATGTGCACGAACTGAGGGACTGTACTGTTCAGCTTTGTTAAAGGACATAACCCTGTTGCAGTTACAAAACAAATATTTATTTCCTCATAGCAGCAGGATGAAAGAGCCTAAGCTCTCTCTTTATCTCTGACTGAAATATTAAGAACATACTCGTTCATCCAGTTAGTTCAGTGAAGCTCAGAGAAAACACAGGACAGGAAAGGATTTCTAATGCAGACACTGTTTTTTAAAGCTTAGAATGTAAATCTACAAGAAGCAGAAGATGCAGCTAAAACTTTTAATTCACTGTTTTCTTCTGTCAACAGCTGAATGTGGTGAGTGACATTTCTTCAGTGCTACTGTTGAGTTACTGTTCTGAGTCACTGCAGTGTTTGTACACATACTGTGCACCAGGTGAATTAGAAGCAGAACCAAGACTGAGAAACTTCTCCTCCGTTTTCTTGTCATGTACAAGTTCAGTTAAGGAGGAAGAGAACTAAGTATTTTTACTTAAGTCGTGTATTTCATCTGTTTGTTCATTGTTGTGGAGGTTTAACTTGTTACTTTCACTTTTGAAAACTTAGAAAGTTTAGAATGAGAAAATAGTTAAAGCAGTTTCTGAACCAGCAGAAGAAAATTTAATCCTTAAACTGATCTCTGATCAGGAGCTGTGCATTTTAAATTCAGGACTTTAACTTGTAACTGAGTGTTTCTACACAGTGAATCTGCTGTTTTCACTCAGGTAAATAACTTCTCTGCTTCTTCTCACTGCTGTTTTCTGTGTTGTGTTGTTCCCAACACCACTTTAAACACAATGTGTGGAATGATACACAAACTGTCAGAGCAGCAACATCTCATCAGTCTTCTGTTAACTCTTTATTTGATTAACTGGTGAAATTACAGTAGGAGACAGGATTGTGATCACACAATATGCTGCACTCTTAGCTGGATTTATGGACTTTGAGGTTTCAATCACTGAATCATTCAATCAAAACTTGTGTACAAAACATGTTTCAGTTTGTCAGCACCGTCCATCCCGCTGATCGTCTCCTGGTGTCTCTGTATAAAACACCAGGTAACCAGGACAACGACAGCTCGTCTCATCTTCCTGTGATAGATTTCTATGTGATATTGTTGGATCAGTACCAGGATCACATTTATGTGACAGTATGAAGATGAAGTGTCCTCTGAGGGAAAGTGGATTCCCAAACTGTCAGTGTGTCATGACAGACAGAGCTCTGTGTTTAAAGGGATGAGAGTAACTAATGTGATTGACCTTGATGTCACAGCCTCTAACACACTCTCTGAAATGTATGATAATGGATTCTTTCTGATCCCAGCTCGTATCCAAGTGTGTCACAGGTGTGCCACATAAACCTGTGACACAAAGATACATTTGACATGTCCTCAGTCCACTGGACAGAGCTCACTGGACAAAGTTATCTGAGGCTTCAAATGTCTTTTCTTCTTCAGGTTCCCACTCTCTGGTCTTCATGTCTACAGGACGTGTGCAGCCTGGAGGTCGACCTTCATTTGAGCAACTCACTGTATTTGATGGAGTTCCCATCTCTCACTGTGACAGCTCCTCCTGGACAGAACAGCTCAAACCTGAGCTGGAGTCAAAAAACTTACCAGGAAACTGTCAGGAAGCAGGTTATAATGTCCTAGAATCTCTTCACCAGATTCCTGCACTTATCAACATCACAGTGTGTAAGTATTTGTGACATGTTCCAGTGTTGGTGAGGGGCCGTCTGATATTCTGCACCAAAACCAAGAAGTTCATCTTGTAGTCCTGTTTTACAGATGTTGTACAGCGGAGACGTGGCTGCATCCAGTCAGCCAGTGGGACTGTCTCAGTGTTTGAAGCCTGGGCAGTGAATGGGATGGACTTCATCAGCTTTGACCCTGAGTCTCAGAGCTGGACGTCCCAGTCTCCCTCTGCTACAACAGTTAAACAACTTTGGAACAGCATGAAAGCAATGAACTCTGCCTATAGACAGTTCATCAGAGGACAATGTCCACAGATGATGGAGAGAATTCAACTAAGGACAATAAACCCAAACACAGGTGAGATGGAGCAGAACAATTACTGTGCACATGACACACACACGTACACATGTACACACACACACACACACTCACACACACACACACACACACGTACACACACATACACACACACAAAGGGTGGACTTCCACTTAAAGAAGTGAAAGTGCCACATGTGAAGAACCAGGTAGATCATGCAAATTAGACCCATGAAGAATTCAAACATCACAGAGGTGTTTGAATGAGTGAAAAACATAGAGTTCCTCTGAGTTCCTATTAAGGTTTTAAAAGATGAACAGATCAGGAATGAAGGGAACATTGGATGGTGAGATCCTCTCACTCTGACCCTGATCCTGATCTTTGGTGTTACTTTGTTTCTCTCCAGAGCTGAGTGTATTTGCGAAGCCCGTTCCTAACACAGCCCAGGCTCTGCTCAGATGTCACGTGATGAGTACTGACAGATCAGTGAGCTCAGTGTATCTGACTGGAGACGGGGCTTCCAAAGCCAACTGGATCACAGTGACCGGACCACTGCCTTCTGAAGATGGATCTGTGATCCTCAGGCTGACAGCTGGGATCTCCCTGAACCAGGACACATACAGCTGCACAGTACAAACAGGAGGACACAACATTACTGTCTCTTGGGGTGAGACCTTTTGATGTTTGAAAACTTACACACTTATTTATTTATGAACCATTTACTGAACACAGTGAAATATTGGTTTACAGTTCTTTAGTTCAGTGACAGAGGATGAGGGTCTAAAATCCTTTGAGTCCGAACTTCCCATCTTTCATTACAGATGGGAATTCTCTTGATGGCAGACACCTTCTTATACGGACAAGTTTGTACTGGAAAATGCTGACGATAATCCTTGGATTCATTTGCATGGGATTCATGGTCACCATTTCATTCTGTGCAACAATGTCATTGATTAAATGTGGTAAGATTCTTTTATTTATTTCTACTCTCAGGTTTTATAAGAGTTGACGTTAATAAACTCAGTTCTGCAGCTAGATCTTGACCAGTGTATCAGCCAAGACAATATGTCAGTTTCCAATTATAAAGCTGTAAAATACAGAGCGCTGTAACAATCAAAAAAAAAAAAAAAAAAAGAAAATAGGATAAAAACTATTTCATGATTTATGTCAAAGTACAAAAGAAATAATTTGCTAGATTCTTTAAACCATCAGTTGAAGACACTGATAAGTGTTGATCAGAGTCTATATAAGAGTTTATATAAGATACGATAAGACTTTATTGATCCCATAAAGGGGAAATTTACTTGTTAGGCAGCTCACAAAAAAAAAAAACAGGACAAAAGGATAAAGTGCAGAAAAATGAGAAGTGTGCATGCAATTCAAGTACAAAAAAATGTGCAACAAATTGTGTATTTACAATCTAAAAAAAAAGTTACAGAACCAGTATACAAAATACAAAAACAGTGAAAAACTGGCTATATACAAACTTGCATGACGATGGAGGGGCGATGAGTAGGATACTGTGGGAAAATATTGATATATGAAAACATATGAAAAAAAAAATATTGCACAGTCCCACCATGGACAGATGAAAAGTTAGACCAGACCAGAGTATAATTAAACAGCTGAGTTGTACAGTCTGACAGCAGAGGAAATGAAGGACCTGCAGTAGCACTCCTTCCTACACTGTGGATGTCTAAGTCTGCAGCTGAAGGAGCTGCTCAGCACCTCCACAGTATGGTGCAGGGGGTGAGAGGTGTTGTCCATAATGGATGTCAGCTTGGCTAACATCCTCCTCTCACCCACCTCCTCCACAGTGTCCAGTGGGCAGCCTAAGACAAAGCTGGCCTTCCTGACCAGCTTGTTCAGTCTCTATCTTCAGTCTCGGCCTGTGCTGCCCGCTCCCCAGTAGACCACAGCATAATGGACAGCAGAGGCTACCACAGAGTCATAGAATGAAATATGATTCTATTTATTAAACCTACACGTGGTCACATCAACAAGCTATATTTCGATGGTTACAACACGTCTTTGCAAAATGAGATGTAACTGTCAGTGTTTTCTAACTGTGATTCTAATTTTGCTTGTAGTCAAAAAGAAGCATCATCCTCTGCCATCATCTGATCTACAGCTGGTGGAGCAATGTCCAGGATGAGTGGAAACTTTATAGAACACTGTGTTTGATAAGGGCTCAGAGAGAGACATGGAGGCCCAGGGGAAGTGGGAGGAGGAGACTGCAAGCTATTATGACCCAAACGTATTCTTGATGATGAAGCAAATACATAATAAAGGATTGTAAATGGCTATATTTGTACAGAGCTTTTGTCACATCTGCTGCCAAACAGAGTTACAGCAACACAGGGGAATGGACCCAAAGGCAGACGCCAGGGGGACAAATCCAATGAGGGAATCTAAAGTCCATATAACAGACAAAAGGTAAAAAAGATAGAGAAGACAGGAAGAAACAAGGAACCAAGGAGAAGAACACAGCAACCAACATGATGCTCTGACAAGGAACAAAGGAAGTCAGTTAGTATGAATCCAGCCAGTGGTACACAGTGGCTGTGCTGTCTGAGGGCTGTAGAAATGCATTCTGGGACATAACTGGCTAATAAAGGGAAGTGTTATTTATGTGTGTATATAATGTAAAAACAAAGCTCATTATTTTTTCTGATGTTCATATTTCCTGTTTTTGTACGACTAGCTTTCCCAGCTCTCTCCTGCCGTGTGCAGCATCTCTCACTGTATTGATTGTGAACCTTCTGTGAGATCTCTGCTTTAGACTGACACATCCTCAGCTCCTCATGTTAACGTGCTACGATTCTGCTGCAGCAAAACACATTTTAGGGGAAATTTGCTGCAACACACAATCATTGTGTGTAGGCTTTGAATACAGAGACAAAGAGACTGTTAAAGATGTGTTTACACCAGTTTGGTCTCATTTAAAAGAAACAAAGAAATAAAAAAAATACTAAAACAGTATTACTCTAAAAGCAAGTGGAAAAAATGAAAGAAAAAAGTATAAACAAAGTTAATCATTTGGTAATAACATTTATCTTTTCTTTTTTCTTTTGTGTCTCAGAATGATGCTCTAACTGTGTGTGTTGTGGGGAAAGTCTCCCTGGGTTTCTTTCACATCTTGCACAGTTGTATTTCATGTTGTGTTTTCGTGTCCTTTCATGTTTGAAACAATAAGAACTTTGTGTCCATAAGTCACTGCTGAATAAAAACACAACTTTAAAGAAACATTTCATCTGATGTGATTTCCAGTCCATCAGTTGCTGTCACCACAGCAACCACAAGGTGGAGGCAGACAGCACAGGATCAATGTGGATCACTTCCATTCAGACAACAATGAGACTTCATTTGACACATGAACCAGTGATGAAGTGTGGTGTTCCCTCATGGTTCTACTCATGTTCTACATTCTAAAATGCAGAGAGGAGGAGGAGTTCTATATCTGAGGTTCTGAGTAATGTGAAGCTTTGAGTTACAGGACTAGATGGATGGAGACTGTGCTTATTTAACATTTGCATGTTTAAATATAGTTTAGTGCTGACCTGAGCTTTGTGTTCATCCATGTTTGTGTTGCCTCTTTAATCTTTATTGAACTTCACTCTGTTGTTGTTGGTTTTCCATTATAGTTGATTTGGTGGAGAACGTAAACTACACATTATTATTAGATGAAACCACAGGAGCCACAATGAATGAGATCACACAGAGTTCCCTGAATTTCTTTCCCCTTCTTTAGCACAAACAATGAACAGTAACATTAATGGTCTCAGAGCAACATCAGCTTCCAAGTCTGACCAGCCACTCTGGAGAGAAGTAACTAAAGAATGTTGTGCAGATATAATCCTCACTCCCCTTCGTTTAATTCAATCATAGCTTGTCTGATTTTAAACACAAGGTGGTGCACATTTACTCTCGATGTTCACTGATGTTGTTTGTTCGTCAGAAAGCTCTGTGAACAATCTGGTGATGTGTGACTGGAAACCCAGGGTTTAACCCTTGTGTGGTGTTCGGGTCTGTGGGACCTGTTTTCATTTTTTATCAAAAGAAAAATGATATTTTCAAACTCAGACTCATTGGCCTTGGCTCATTTTCTGTGAAGAACATATATAGCAGAACACTGTACACCCCCCTACACATTTATATTACATACAGGATGTTCGGGTCCACTGGACCCAGGGCTGATGAAAGTGTGGAAATTGTAGGTCCTATGTACCTTCACTCTGTCCTCCATCTGTCTGTGTGGGAGTTTTGTGCGTCTGCCCAAGCTAGCTGCCATCAGGACAGTGTGGGACAAGTGGGTGCACCGCCTCCCCCTGTTTTACAACCCTTGGCCTAATGTCGCCATTGATGAGCAGCTATTTAGGGGCTGCTGCCCCTTTAGGCAGCATATACCATCTAAACCTCTGCCCCTCATGTGTTGTCCAGACTGACATGGTTACTGTACGTGTTCAGCTTGTGTTGTGTAAAGCGACTTAGTAAAGCGAATAGGCTAAATTTCTAATGAAGTTCAAATAAATACAACATCAGTTGTTATGAAAAAACTTTTCCCCACTCATATCTTGATTGTAATTGATTTTCTGTTTTTAAAATTACATTCTATTAAAAAACAAACAAAAAACAAGTAGCACTTTATTTCATAAATGTGGTCTAACAAAGGTAAAGGGCAAATATTAACCCTATATTCTGTTTATATTGCTTGTAAATGAGATGAAGTAAACATCTGTTGAGTATTTTAACATAAAATTGTTCGATTGTGTCGAATTAAAAACCCAAAAATGCAGCAGGTCCACCAGACCCACAAACGCTGGCTGAGTAACAAAAATATGAACACCACACAAGGGTTAAATACTGGAGGGCAGATGGGCTGATGGATCATGTGTGTTGGACACTCTGTTAGTCTGTGAGTGAGAAGCCAGCCTCAGTTTGGGTGTGAACGATACAAACATTCCACTGCAGTGTTGAACATTACTCAGAACCTCAGATATAGAACTCCTCCTCCTCCTCCCTGCATTTTAGAATGTAGAACATGAGTAGGACCATGAGGGAACACCACACTTCATCACTGGTTCATGTGTCAAATGAAGTCTCATTGCTGTCTGAATGGAAGTGATCCACACTGATCCTGTGCTGTCTGCCTCCACCTTGTGGTTGCTGTGGTGACAGCAGCTGATGGACTGGAAATCACATCAGATGAAATATTTCTTTAAAGTTGTGTTTTTATTCTGCAGTGACAAAGTTTTTATTGCACAAGACGTTTCAAACACGAAAGGACACGAAAACACAGCATGAAATACAACTGTGCAAGATGTGAAAGAAACCCAGGGAGACTTTCCCCACAACACACACAGTTAAAGCATCATTCTGAGACACAGTGTATTCAGAAAAGAGCAAAAATCAACATTCTCATCATCATTGCAGAGTTGATCTGTGTCAATCTACAGAAAAGGTTCACAGTATTATACAACGTGAAGAATCAATAATCTGATTAATTTTTTCTGACAATTTTTCCAGTTGCTCTTAGATTAACATTGTTTTAGTGTTCCAAACTGGTGTAAACACATGTTTAACAGCCTCTTTGTCTCTTTCTTCAAAGCCTGTCAATCAGTGTGTGAGAGAGACAGCAAGTCCAGTCTTTAGATTGTGGGTGGAGACTCTTTCTTTTACTTTCGGTTCTCAGGCTGAAGCTTCATGTTGTGTGACACAAAAAAACAACATGACAAAAAGGAGGAAGTGGAACATAAACACAAAGCCTGTGTGCCTGTGGAGAATACATGAACGGCAATAATGGAAACGAATAGTAGCTTCATGATAATGAAGGTGTTAGCTCATCTATTTATAGTTCTGTTAAGTTCCAGGTCATTCTATGCCAACTGTTCTGCTGATGTTCACATAGTGTAAAGTAAACGTATGGAGATCAGAGAGTGGACACAGAATTAGACTCTCAGCATGTCACTGTAGACATATATTGAAGCACCGCTGTGAATGTTTCACATGTATGTTCAGTGTCAACATTCTGCTGTGATGATAAAAATGATTGTGTGTGGCAGCAAATTTCCCCTAAAATGTGTTTTGCTGCAGCAGAATCGTAGCACGTTAACATGAGGAGCTGAGGATGTGTCAGTCTAAAGCAGAGATCTCACAGAAGGTTCACAGTAGCAGTGATAAACAACAGGATCACAATCAATACAGTGAGAGATGCTGCACATGGCAGGAGAGAGCTGGGAAAGCTAGTCGTACAAAAACAGGAAATATCAACAATATAAAAAATAATATGTTTCTACATTATATACACACATCACTTTAACTGTGAAGAATGAGAATAAAATCCTTCATGATAAACAACAAAAAAACACCAACATAGCTTCAAAGTCAGATAATAACGTAAATTACACTTTCCTTCATTAGACACTGTGGCCTCAAGTGGCAATTACTCACAGTACAGGATGACAACCATGTTAAAGTGAGAGCAAAGCTGTGTCACTCCCTGTTTGCTACACGATGAAACAACACAACTCTCTCTCACTTTCTATGGAACAAACTAATGGATGTTTGTTACGTAGGGAATAACCAATGAGGAGTGATCACAGTTCTGTGATTCATGGATTCAGGGCAACAAGGAAAAACATCATTTGGCTTCTGAGGGTCTGACAGTAAAAACCCGATGATTTACTCTTCATGTTGCGTTTCCTCTTCAAAAGTCCCTTGTGCAGCTGTGGATCAGCAGGTAGAGCAGCTCATCAAGACCATGGACTTTAGATTCCTTCATTGGATTTGTCTCTCTGACGTCTGCCTTTGGGTCCAATCCCCTGTTTTGCTTGGCAGCAGTTGTGACAAAAGCTCTGCACAAATGAAGCTATTTACAATCCTTCATTATGTATTTGCTTCATCATCTTCATGAGCAAAGAACTCTGGATCATTTTGAGTCTTTAAGCGAATCCCCTCCTCCCACTTCTCCTGGGCCTCCACGTCTCTCTCTGAGCCCTTAATGAATGCAGTGATAACATTCTGCAGTTCTATAAAGTTTTCACTCATCCTGGTCATCTGCTCCACCAGCTGTGGATCAGGTGGTGGAGCAGGAGGAGGACGGCGCTTCTTCTTGACTACAAGCAAAATTAGAATCACAGTTAGAAAACACTAACTAACACTTACATCTCATTTAGCAAAGACTTGTGTTGTTACCATGGAAATATAACTTGTTGATGTGACCACGTGTAGGTTTAATATATAGAATCATATTTATATAATCATATTTATGGTTTAAAGAATCTGATACCACATTTTTCATTATTCTTTTTTGTCCTAAGACATAAACAAAAAACTTTTTTTTTTTGATTATTTGATTGTTACAGAATTGTGACCAAGATCTGTATTGAGCAGGACATTTTACAGTTTTATATTTTCAAAAAGACATGTTGTATTGGCTGATATACTGGTTGAGTTTTTTAACTCTGATAGTCTGAGAGTAGAAATAAATAAATGAATCTTACCACATTTAATCAATAATATTGTTGCACAGGATAAAATGGTGACTATGAGCCCCATGGAAATGAATCCAAGGATTATCGTCAGCATTTTCCAGAAGAAACTTGTCTGTATAAGAAGGTGTCTGCCATCAAGAGAATTCCCATCTGTAATGAAAGAAGATGGTGAAAACACAATCTGACTGTGTTCAGCTGTCTGGATATTTAATGACTGAGTGTGTAAGTTGTCAAACATCAAAATGTCTCACCCCAAGAGACAGAAAGGTTGTGTCCTCCTGTTTGTACTGTGCAGCTGTATGTGTCCTGGTTCAGGGAGATCCCAGCTGTCAGCCTGAGGATCACAGATCCATCTTCAGAAGGCAGTGGGCCGGTCACTGTGATCCAGATGGCTTTGGAAGCCCCGTCTCCAGTCAGATACACTGAGCTCACTGATCTGTCAGTACTCATCACGTGACATGTGAGCAGAGCCTGGGCTGTGTTAGGAACGGGCTTCGCAAATACACTCAGCTCTGGAGAGAAATAAAGTAACACCAAAGATCAGGATCAGGGTCAGAGTGAGAGGATCTCACCATCCAATGTTCCCTTCATTCCTGATCTGTTCATCTGTTCTGTTCCTGGTTGGGTTCCTTTGTGTTCTTCCAGTTTTCCTTGTGTACCTTCTACCAGTGTGAGTTTCTTCTACCTGTGTTCTACCACTTCACACTATTAAAGTATCTTCACTGTATCAACCTTCCTTTGAGTGTCTGTGATTGGCTCCTGTGTCATTACATGAGGAACATTTCACCCACAGGAACCTAGCCTATCTGGTTCATTACATGTGGTGGAAACACAAACAGGAAACAACAACAGTGGGAAAAGTTCCTCTGGTTCTAAAGTACCTAGAACTTCTTGTGTGTGTGTGTGTGTGTGTGTGTGTGTGTGTGTGTGTGTGTGTGTGTGTGTGTGTGTGTGTGTGTGTGTGTGTCATGTACACAGTAATTGTACTCCTCCATCTCACCTGTGTGTGGGTTTGTTGCTCTTAGTTGAATTCTCTCCATCATCTCTGGACATTGTCCTCTGATGAACTGTCTATAGACAGAGTTCATTTCTTTCTTGCTGTTCCAAAGTTGTTTAACTGTTGTAGCAGAGGGAGACTGGGACGTCCAGCTCTGAGACTCAGGGTCAAAGCTGATGAAGTCCATCCCATTCACTGCCCAGGCTTCAAACACTGAGACAGTCCCACTGGCTGACTGGATGCAGCCACGTCTCCGCTGTACAACATCTGTAAAACAGGACTACAAGATGAACCTCTTGGTTTTGGTGCATAATATCAGACGGCCCCTCACCAACACTGGAACATGTCACAAATACTTACACACTGTGATGTTGATAGATGCAGGAATCTGGTGGAGAGATTCTAAGATGTCATAACCGGCTTCCTGACAGTTTCCTGGTAAGTTTTTTGACTCCAGCTCAGGTTTGAGCTGTTCTGTCCAGGAGGAGCTGTCACAGTGAGAGATGGGAACTCCATCAAATACAGTGAGTTGCTCAAATGAAGGTCGACCTCCAGGCTGCACACGTCCTGTAGACATGAAGACCAGAGAGTGGGAACCTGAAGAAGAAAAGACATATGAAGGGTCAAAACTCAGAGTCAGGTCACTCTGTCTATAACTGAGAACTGAGCGTTATGTTTTCTTCATCCTGATGTGGGAGTCAAAGTACCTGAGCACTTTGACTCACGTTGCACTGGAGGCAGCTTCTTTATGTGAGTATTTCCACTTTGTCAGGCTGTTAACTCTCCCCCCCACGTTACTCTTGATGTTATATTTGCTGCATAGTAAACAGTCTATGATGCTGTCAGTGTTAGCCTCATAAAGTAATGTGCTTTCTTATTAATGAGGCACAGTAGCCAATGTAGCCAGGGCAGTCGCTGTTTCACACACAAGCATCCATGCAGCTGTTTATCAGTGTATACAGGAGTGAGATAAGGGCTCACAGATGGCCCCTCACATGACACATGTGCTTCACTGCTAGCTTAAACAGGTACCACCTCAGAGTCTGTTCCTAGTTTAGTGGACCTGTGGAAACTTCCATTTGAAAATTTTAGAATCCCCACCCTTGAAAATATGGGTGGGGTTGGATAATGATATGCAGCCTCAGGTGTTCAGTGTGCTGTGTGGCGTTGAAGACTAAACAGGAAGTAAGTTTTCACTTTCAAGCAAACTAACTGAAATCAAATCATAATAATCTTGGAGATGTGCAGCACATTTGCTGATGTGGTAGTTACACACAGTTATAGACAAAGAGTCACATCTTACTGCAGGACTTTCAAGTAATGATTTCATTGCAGGACTTTTGTCTGCTGCACTGATCATTTTGCTTTGTTCCACCCACTCATCTTCCTGAATTCTTTCCCTAAAGTGGGTGAAGAGCTGCTGAGTATTCAGTGGAAAGCAGACACTGACATTCACTGTGTGTTTACATGCACAAAAGAAAGGCTTGTTATTGAGAAGAAGCAGTTTCACACTGGTAGAGAATATTTTCCTGTGAACCTGCTGGTGCAGAGGGACGTCACTGTAGAGAGTTTTCTGGATTTAATGTGTGAGGACACAGAGACATAAAGGACATGTTCAGTCCTCTGTACAACATCTCTGTCCCTGCACATGTTTATACACTCTGTTTGAACTACACCATAAAGTTTCTTCTTTGCTCTGCTTGAACACACATAGTACATACATTTCCCCACACACCTCCACCCAGAATATATATGCACATTATACACATCACTTTAACTTTGGTGGATGTAGCTACAATCAGGTTACTGCAGCAAAGTGGTTTCACTTTGATTATCATACAGCAATCTAATCAAATAAACAGTTAACAGAAGACTGATGAGAGGTTGCTGCTGTGACAGTTTGTGTATCATTCCACACATTGTGTTTAAAGTGGTGTTGGGAACAACACAGCACAGAAAACAGCAGTGAGAAGAAGCAGAGGAGTTATTTACCTGAGTGAAAACAGCAGATTCACTGTGTAGAAACACTCAGTTACAAGTTAAAGTCCTGAATTTAAAATGCACAGCTCCTGATCAGAGATCATTTTAAGGATTGAATTTTCTTCTGCTGCTTCAGAAACTGCTTTAAGTTTTTAAAAGTGAAAGTAACAAGTTAAACCACCACAACAATGAACAAACAGATGAAATACACGACTTGACTAAATATACTTAATTCTCTTCCTCCTTAACTGAACTTGTACATGACAAGAAAATTGAGAAGTTTCTCACAGTCTTGGTTCTGCTTCTAGTTCAGCTGGTGCACAGTATGTGTACAAACACTGCAACGACTCAGAGCAGTAACTCAACAGTAGCACTGAAGAAATGTCACTCACCACATTCAGCTGTTGACAGAAGAATACAGTGAATTAAAAGTTTTAGCAGCATCTTCTGCTTCTTGTAGATTTACATTCTGGGCTTTAAAAAACAGACTGTGAGTCTGCATTAGTACAGTAGCAGTGATTTAAAAGCCGTGTTTACCTCTGAGTTTCACTGAACTAACTGGATGAACGAGTATGTTCTTAATATTTGATTCAGACAGAGATAAAGACGTGCTCAGGCTCGTTCATCCTGTTGCTATGAGGAAATAAATATTTGTTTTGTAACTACAACAGTGTTATGTCCTTTAACAAAGCTGAACAGGACAGTCCCTCAGTTCGTGCACACGTATTTTTTCAGATGGGTTTGATCTGCTCATCAGAGGCTCGTTCAACCAACTCAACCTGCAGCCAGAGTTCACCTGTTAGAAATAAGTTTCCAGCAGATCATTGCTCACTGAGCAGCACTGTGATAGAGGCAGATATGTCAAAGTAAAAGTGTCAGAGGTCAAATTGTTGTTGTGAGCAAAGAGGAGCTTTGTCAGCATCAAATCATGGACTAAAGGTTTCTAAGGAGACAGAGAGTGGAACTCTAAACCCCTTTGAAGAAACTGGATCAGTTGTATCCAAAGCAGGATCAGGTAGACCAGAGATGACCACACTATTAGATAATCAATACATCAGACTTAGTTCACTGAGACGTAGAAAAGCAACTTCATCACAGAAATGAACCTCAAAGCTTTGCAAGAAGCACTTGAAGACCAGAGAAGACCAGTGGACTCCTGACTGTAATGGACTTTCCTCCACAGTCACCTGACCTCAACCCCACTGAATATTTGACCAAACATGAATCATCGGCTTTTGCACAAACTTATGGAGCCCATGCAGCTCGAGAGCTGTCATTAAAGCTAAAGAAGGACAAAGCAAATACTAAGATATTCTGAAATTCATCTACATCCTTTTACTGTCTGTTGATCAAGGTGCAGGCCTCACTGTGCAAAGTCTGCAGTAAGTTTTAGAATTTTGAGACAGCACATTAAGACAGGAAATTACTTTCTGTGTTGTCATGGGAATGTGTCAGTGCCAGTTAATGTTTTTTTTTTGTTTTTTTTTGTCTTCTTTCATTTGATATGTTTACTGTCAGTTCAAAGGAATAATAATCCTTCTTCAGTCAGAAAGGAGAGAAGAAAGGTGAAGGTGTCCAGACATAGTGCAGCAAGATGCACAGGAAGGACAGGAAACACAAAAATCATGAGGGTCCATCAGCTGCATTTTTCTCATTGGTGCATTTAACAGCTGAATGAGGTGTTGGTTTGTGGGTATTGGTGGTGGAGGTAGGGGGTGGCTGTGCTTGCCTGTCTGTAAATCACTGCAGGCCACTGTCGTGGTGTTATTTTTGGCAGCAAACTATTTAAAAACTTGGCTGTTTGTCTTTATTTGAATTCATTATGGCCTACATCTATAATCCAAGCCCAGTTTTTTTTCATCACACCCATAAACCCAGCAGATTCACAGCCGTAACCCGGATCCTGCCCCGCGTGGCTGCAGAGCGTCGGGACTGCGGGCAGGGTGAAAGTTCACCACCATGGCTCTCAAGTATCGGGTGACAGTGTGGGGAAAGTTGGACACCACAAGCGGCTTAAAACCTAACTAAGACCAAACCAGGGGGAAATAAATCAGCATGACGAGTGAGAGAGCTCCAACTCTGAGCGGGGAGGAAGAGGAGGAGGACACTGCACTGGGATATTACGACGACGACGAAGACGACCTGGAGGCGTTCTCAGACGGAGAGCTGGGCTGTGAGGACGGAGGTAGGCGGATAAGCTGTGCTTTTGGAGGAAGGTCACACACAGAGCAGAGAGCGTGGGGAGACGGCACACTTTCACTTCGGCTGTGTTTTCGCTCTGTGGGGTGTCTCAGTGCGCTGTACCGCTCCTAACTTTAGCTAGCCCGGTGGTCCTCTGGTTAGCTAACACGAACCGAGGCTGCTCACTCTGTGCCGTAATGTTCACCTTCACTCGGGGCTCAGCTGGAAACTTTATGTGCGTCATTGTAAAAAGTCAGTCTAACGGTACAGAGGTGCGCTGACGGAGTGCATATACTTGTATAAGTTTTATATACTGACACGTAGGCTGTACTAAACCGTAGGGAGTGTGTTTTCCTAATATTTTGGGAGACGTTTACGTCGCACTGCTTACCCTATAGTGTATAATTACCTGTTTAATAGTTGGATTTACATCCAAACTATCAATCTGTCAATCAATCAATCAATCAGTCAGTCAGACATTGATTGATTGAAACACATTGTTACGCAAAGCACACAAATCCTCCATCCCCAAAATTCATTAATACTCAGCAGTGTAAACAAACAAACAAACTAAACAAACAAACCCAAAATAAAACAACAAAAAAAGAAATAAATAAGGAACTCAATTAAAAAGAAAAAGAAAAAACAATAGGATTTAGAGCAGCAAAAGAATATAAAAAAAGATCAATGATAAAAAATAAATAGCATAGAAGAAAAGAAGTGACGTGTGAAAAACGATAGTAAATGCTAAGAAAAGAGAATCTGTTGAGTGAGTACCTACAACCAGAAATACAGAAAATGAAAATATTACTAAAGAATAACCCAAGCAGCAAAATAGATTGAGATAGATTGTGAGATGTGAATAAATAGACAAATAAACTCCAATTAAAAGCGAGACTAAAGAGGTGGCGTTTGCTTTTTAAACTATGTGTTCCTTCAGTCTAATACAAACTTCATGACCATCATATTTTTGTGGGGTAAACTGCTGTAAGCAGCATGTTAGTTTTTACATGCTCTGAAGTCCTAGTGCAGTGTCTTTCCTGCTGCTGACAAATTGTCTATGACACTGGCAACAAGGCAGTACAGAAGGTTTTACCAGGGCCTAGTTACCAAAGTTTTAATCTTTGACCTTGTCAAAGTAAAAGCTGTGATTTTACCCTCCAATATCTTGAGCTGTTATTAATTCCTTATGTGTATTTTGATTGCAGATATTGTCTCAGGGAAATAAATAAGCAACCCCAGACAGGAATGTTGAAGGTGTAGAGGCAGGAGCATGTCCAGGTGCAGAGGGAACATTTTCAGGTGGGGTATGGGAATTTCTAGGTGTGGCAGCTTGTGGCAGTGTGCTATGTCATGCTGTGCAGAAAAGCTGAAAAACAGCCCTAGCAGTTTCCCAGAAAGTCATTGGGACTTTGCACATACATCAGTGCTGGTGGCTTACAGCACCAGTACATGTGTTACTGCTCCATACCATACTGTAGGCATGAGCTTTTCACGCTCTGCTCAGGCTGTGGGAGTGGCAGACCCATGAACTGTTTTTTTTCCCCTGCGGAGCACTAAAGTGCTTTCCTTGACTGCATCGGATTGGTTCCCTGGCGACTCACCTCGTGCCCTACTGGAAGGAGCGATGGCGAGGGTTTGTCTCCACTCAAAACACTGGGTAACCGGGGCAACGGTTGCATCCAAACTTCCCCAACAAAGCGAAACAGGTAGCCTTTTAGGGCAGTGTCAGGCTCGCTGTTTGTGCTAATGATCAAATTTCACAAATACACGCCTCCTCATTAACAAAACTGGGTTGCCACTTTGATGCCTCTCCCTGATTAGCGCCACTGATCACAGCCTTTAACCCTCAATGGTTGCTGTGGGGCTGTTAGATGAGCAACAGGCTTTATTTCTGACATTGGAAAGGTGTGTTTGTGGGGTGGGGGGGTATTCAGAAGCTCTTCAGGCATCCTACTTCAGATGAAGAGCACTGGTGAGTGTAAGGGTACACTGCTCTCAGTCAGACTACCTACTGGAGTGGAAAAAGTTGGACTAATGATTATCATTATTAGCCACACATTGGTTGATCCACCACTTTGGCCCAGATTTAAATATCTGTAGGATGGTCTGCCGTTATTTTTGCACAGATATCCATGTTGTCCAGAAGATAAAGCTTACTGCCTTCAGAGATCCTCTTTTGATGTAGTGCCACCGAGTGGTTGATGTTTTTTAGTGAAATGTATCAACAGCTATTGGATGCATTGCCATGAAATTTGGTGCATTTGGACATTTATGTTATGGCAAATGGGAACCTAAAAGGGAAATAAATATAATAACTGATTGATGAAAAAATATATAAATAAATTTGAATTTAGCTAATTAAGAAGTAAATGAACAGCTGCTATTAATTGAATATAAAAGCTATTCATTTTCATAAATAAATAAACTGACCAGTAAATTGAGTCTCCTTTGAAGCAATTTGTAAACCTGTAAGTGTGTTGTGATTGGTGATTGCCTGTTGTACATCTAACACACCTCCTAATTTGTTGTGTTTCTGTGCCTGCTGTGTAGTGTTGGGCTTCAGTGATTCTCTGAGTGGAGAGGTCAAACCTCGTATCCTGTTGATGGGCCTGCGGAGGAGTGGAAAGTCCTCCATCCAGAAGGTGGTTTTCCATAAAATGTCGCCAAACGAGACCCTGTTCCTGGAGAGCACCAATAAGATCTGCAGGGAGGACGTCTCCAGCAGCTCCTTCGTCAGCTTCCAGATCTGGGACTTCCCCGGCCAGATCGACTTCTTCGATCCCACCTTCGACTATGAAATGATCTTTAGAGGCACTGGAGCTCTTATCTTTGTCATCGACTCACAGGTCAGACCACAAAGCCATGAAGTCCCTGTTATTACAAGAGGGTGATACAGGAGAAGGTGCTAATATGATGCTAAGCTGTATTATTTGCCCTGTTTCAGCTACAGTTGATCCAGGTTGCGTGGTATTTTTGATTCATTGTTATTTTTACATGTACAACTTGTGTATAAGAGTGAAGTGTATTGGTGTGTTTGTTCAGGACACAATACCAAATGTCCCCACTTAGTTATATCAGGATTTCTTTAAGATGGCAGCCATGTTTTTTGACCAGTCTTGCCCATTTATCATAGAATTGCATATTTCAGTCTAGCAAAACCATATCCTGAATTTGGTGTTGACAGAGTTGGAGTACAAAGAAGTGCATCTCATGGAACTTTCCACTTGACTGTCAGTTATAGCATCACCATCAGGCAGAGCGAGATCATATCTTTTGTGACGCATTTGCACATCACTTCCAGTTACGGTGCCAAGTTTCACGTCTGTAGGTAGTTCCTGCTCTGAACTGACCACAGCCACATGCACTCATTGGTATTAGAATTGATGTATCTCAGTGCCACAGTACTAGATACCCAATTCAACCCCTTCAGCATTAGAACTCTAATAAATCAGCACTGCAGTCGCTGCTTTACACAGTGAGGTGAACAGGGTCACAACCAGAGATTGCTTCTCACGTTAGCATCCATGGCAGGGGTCGTGGGTGTGAACTCCACAGCAGGAGCTGATAGATGAGTAGGGATGGGTACTGAGGACTGGTCTTAAGCTCCTGTAGCTCCTGGTGCTGCTGATGCCATTTTAACCTCATTCATTCAGTTGTTCAGCAACATTCAGCACTTTCACTCTGCCGAAATCAATCTTCTCATCAATCTCTAGATACACATTTTAATCCCATTCAAATTAAGGACAAGAATCTAAAAGAGTTCTGATTACTAATTAGCAGTAACAACACCATTCCTACAGATGAAGATGCTTGCACTTCACAGAAACGCCCATGGTGTGGACCAATAAAAATCTTGCTGCTTGGACAGAAACATGGAGGTGGTCTTATCACCCCTCAAGCAGCGCACAGAGGTTTCTTTGTTAACCTGAATTCCAAAGAGTCTGTGTTTTCTAATGGACAAACTTTGCAATAGAGCCACTGTTTCTAGCTGTCCCCAAAGACATCCGTCACATTTTTGTGTTGAAACTGATACAGTAAACCTCGGATAAAAATTTGCTAACAATAGTGGCTAGACTATTTAGTCATCACTGCAAAATTCAGGTGTTCATTTGTGGTCAAACCATAAAAAGTAAACTGTTCAACGGTTGTTTCCTAAGCGGTGTGAATTTCTTCTTTTCCTCCGGACAGGATGACTACGTGGAGGCTCTGAGCAGACTGCATCTCACAGTGACCAGGGCCTACAAGGTCAATCCAGACATCAACTTTGAGGTGTTCATTCACAAAGTGGACGGCCTGTCAGACGACCACAAGATTGAGAAGCAGAGGGACATTCACAAACGAGCTAACGATGACCTTGCCGATGCGGGCCTAGAACGAATTCACCTGAGGTCAGCTTTACCTCCAGCTTTTTTTCGTTTCACTATGTGTATGGAATAAATTAGATACTGTAATACAAGCACATTTCAAAACCATTATAATAAAAAAGTTGAATCACATAAATCATTCAGAACAAATTAGAAAATAATATGTTGTTTAACCAAGAGGATTTAAACAACAAAAGCAAATACAGGTTTTAGATCACCTACATTTTCTATCTGTCATTTAAATATACATAATTCAGTGTTTCTGAAATTAAAGCATAGAACAAATAAATCATTGGAGATTTTAAACAGCAAGGAATCAGAGAATCTTCTTGTTGAACTAAACTGAATCCATCTAGCTGCTTTGTTACTTGTCCTTTTCTCTCCATTCAGAGAACAGTATGCAGTCTTACTTCCTGCAGTACAGTATTTGGGTTACTGCTGGTTAGGTTACTGCTTCCCTTTGTACCATTTAAAGTTATTCACTGGACTTGAACCGCTGACATTTCAATAAAAACTGGAAAAATGCGGGTGTCCTAAAACTTTTGACCAGTAATGGGCCAAAGTGTACATTCCTAATAACACCAGGGAAATCATCACAAACAGAAGAAAGAGACTAAAGAAGGAAGGTACATCAACAGATGTTTCAATCTAATTCCACTTGGAGTGTGTAGTTTTAAGATTCAGACTTTAGAACATGACTCATTAAATTAAGTTTATAAAAGAAACAAAACTAGCTTATCAACAGACATCCCAGCATGCATTGTTTGAGAGTTAAAAACCCACCAGACTCGTCTTTCTGTAGTGTAAAGGTAAGACATGATGGAAACTGGCTGGGCGTCTACTGGAGAATAAATCTTATTCTGACAAACTGAGAAAATGTAAAAGGAGAGTAACTTTGTCTGTAGTGATATTCCATGTGACTACAGAGTTGATTTACATAAGTTAACTGAACTTATTTGTTCAAGTTCAGTTAAATTAGTTAGTTTTACATTTTCAGAACTCATAAAACTAACTGTTAAACCTATGTTCAGGTAACTCACATTTTTCTGGCAGCAGGAGAACTTTGGTTGAATGAAGTGAAAATGATTTACAGTGTGGGAGTATTATGATCAGCCCCTGGGGTGGCAGTTTCGAACTCTTTGGACTGGTTGAACTCGGTTTTGGACCTTGTTGGTTTTTTTAATGGACTTATGGACTGTTTTGGACTTGTTGCCATGTTCAGCCCTGTAGCTACTCCTTTTGTTCTGCTTTTGGACCTTTGTGGACTCTTGTTTTGGTTTCAGTATTTCCTGTTTTATTTGGTAGCCTCGTTCCTGCTTTTTTTTCGCCCCCAGAAGCAGATCTTTGTTTTGAATGTTCCCTACGAGGACTCTTTGAGTTTTGTTGCCTGGCTCTTGGACTTTGTAACCAGTGACTTTTTGTTACTGAAATATCATCATTCTTATGTCTGCCTGGTGAGTCTGTGTTTGGGCCCTTCCCTCGTGTTCCTGTCCACGGCAGCAGTCGCAACAGGGTGAGACGATCAAAATATATTTGTAATAAAATGGTTTCTCCCAGGAGTTCATATCTGTTGATGCATCCCTTCTTTTTTTATTCTCTTTCTTTTGTTTGTGATGATTTCCCCTGTTGTTGGTGTTAAATTAAATTTACTGGGGGCTATCAGTGTAGCCTGCAGGTGTTTTGACTGGCTTAACCTTCAGTTTGTTTTTTTATCCAGGCGCTGGATCAGTTTGGAAAAGTTTTTGGGATGTGCGTTACACAGCTGCTTTACTGTATTTAGACAGTATTAAAGATGTGAGAAATTTACCTTTTTAAAAAAACAAAAAGAATTTTGTAGAAGATTATGTCTAAACTCCCCAGAGGAAGGTTTAAAAAAATATATTGTTTTGATATCTGTGCTGAAATTCATGTTTCTGTGCTAGTATTGAATTGTTTCAAGATATCCAGCCCTAACCAAAACGATTTCTTGTTAAATTTTCTACAGGAATTGAATTGTTGGAAGTGTGATACTGTGTAGAAATATGTCTGAATACCTTTTCTGTCCATATTTGTATAAAGCTAAGATATAATTGTTATGTATTTAGTGATTGAAGTGCTCTACTTCTGATTCAGATTCCTCTCCCCTGCTTTTTGCAGCTTCTATTTAACCAGCATATACGACCACTCCATATTTGAGGCTTTCAGTAAAGTGGTCCAGAAGCTCATCCCGCAGCTGCCCACGCTGGAAAACCTGCTAAACATCTTCATATCAGTGAGTAATGCTGCTGCTGTGACACACACCCAGACTGATATTTACACTGCAGAACACAGAGAGTGCACCTGGCCTGTGTAATGTGAACCAAGCAGTGCTACTGAATGAATTACATTTATCTGAAAACATCCTTTAGTCAAATAAACAATCAGGTATATTCCATGTGCGTGTCCTGCTGTATTTTACAGTGGAGTCACTAGGTGGTGGTGATACATAACAGATCCAGGGGCTGCACTGAATGGAATGCAGCCATTGTGTGAGATACCACCACTTATTTTCATATTTGTGTTACTGAACGTTATCCTGCATTCATTAATGAGAAAACCCAAACCTTTAAGTGAAGGCTCATCACTGACTGCCACATGCCTTTGGCCACCACACCACTGAGATGCCCAGTCTCCTGTGTTTCTGCTTAGTTTTTCAAAATCTTACTAATCCTAATGAATAAATATATGAACACCCCATAAAGCCATATTTATGTTATATATATTTCAAACTAAATAAAATATTTACAAACCTCTGCTGAAACTAACAGGCCTTACATTTGTATAATGTATAATTTGTATAATGTGATATTTATTTATTTTTGCTTGTTTGTGCTGTCTGTGTTTACTATCCCATGCAATTTACAAGTGCCTGTCAGGTCAGCTTCAGTGTCACCTGCCATGTAAATGAGCTTACAGATTGTGATATGCTGCTCCAGCTGCATCTGTTCACAGTTCAGTTCCCTTATTCACTGGGCTTCAAACCAATCTTCAGTTTCACAGTGGCACATAATGCCAATATTAATTATGTATGACTCCACAGATGCTTATGGAAATGTGTCTGGCATAAAGGTTAGCGCTACATAAAATAGGTGATTTAAATTGTAAACCATGCATTTAAATTAATGTACTAAAATGTTAACATGTTGCTGTTCACAAGCATCAGCTCATGTGAACTGTGCCTCGCAAAAAAGATCCCAGAAGATTTAGGATCCAGAGCTGTTGCTCTGCATGAAACTGGAAAGGGTAACAAAGTCATCTCATAGAGTTTAGATGTTCATCGGTCCACAGTTTGACAAACTGCGTGTAAACAGAGATTATTTAGTTCTGTGACTTCTCTCCCAAGAAGTGGACGCCCAGCTAAGATGACTCCAAAAGCACAAAGCTGATGATCAGTGAGATGGAAAAGAAGCTCAGAGGAACAGCTAAAGACTTAAAGGAATCATTGAAGCTGGTTAACATCTTTGTTTGTGAGTCTACCACACACAACTCATGTAGCATGGCTGCATGAAGCATGGTGTCCATGGCAGGACACCACAGAAGAAGCTGCAGCTCTGCCATGTAAATGAAGTTTGTCAAAGAAAGAAATAACTCTCCATAATGATACGGGGAAAAGTTTTGTGGAGTCACCAGCTGAAGGTGGAGGTGGAGGTGAAGGAGAAGTTGGGTGATGCAGCAGGACAATGACCCTGAAGTAAATCTACTACAGAATGACTTCAGACAAAGACAGTCCACCTTTTGGAGTGGGCCAGGCAGAGTCTTTCACACCAGATGTCTTAAAAATATGGCTGAGCTGAAGAACGAATGGGTCCAAAATTCCTCCTGAGCGTAATCTCTGTTGGGTTTGACTCATTAAAACTGTAACTGCTAATTGCTTTTGGTCACATTAATACTTTTATGGAAAAGCAATCATGGTCCACCCATACTGGTAGTATCATCACATTAGTGCTTAATTAATTAAATGAGTTAAGTTGATGTTTAAAATGCGTTAAAACTCTTCCCTGCGGCAATTACAATGACTGAAGTTACAACTGAAGTGAGGCTTAATGGCTTATTTCCATCCTTCACTCACCTAATGGTTCGGAGATGAAGTGTTAATTAAAGATGAAAGCTCTTTATAATGCAGCGCAGTTTCCTTCGTTTTTGAAAGGCTGTACGTTCAAGTGGTTCAGTTCTGTTCAATCACATCCTCCTCTCTCGCCGTGATCTATGAGTATTGTTTTAGCTGTCACGTTTAAAGTTTGAAACTTGAAATTAAAATCCAGCCTTTGCATGGTGTTTTGACAGGCCACACAATAAGATTTAATCTTGCTAACTGAACGCGCATTCTCGAAGACAGCAGATGACAATTTAGTCCCTCTTCAAAAGACGTTTCATTGAAAAAGCAGTTATAAAGAAGCAATATGTAATTTTCAGATACTTTTAACCTAACCTGGACATTAACAGGACTCCTATTGAGTTTCGTCCTAAATAGATGGGAAATTAAATCTTATGAGATGCAAATATATATGTATATATGTATATATATATCTATAAACCTGAGCCCCTAGATGTGTTTTGTCTCAGGGCTGAAACATGTTGTGGACACCAGAGGCTGCTGTTGTTGCATAAGTGTGTGTTTATCTTTAAGAATCGAACTCTCCCTCTATAAGCCATGATCTGCCCCTCTGAGTGACTCTTTGTCCAGATTCTTATTTCCAGCTTTACTTTGTAATTACTTGCCTTGTGCGTGTCTGTTGGTTGTTTTACTTCCTGCTGTTGTACCCTTGTATTTCTGATTGCCTGCCCCTCCACAGTTCGTTTCACCTGTTTCCAATTACCCTTGCCTGCCTTGTGTAGTCTTAGTGTTCCCCTCGCTGTTTGGCAGTTTATTTCTTTGGTCCCTGCTTGTGTTCCTGAGTTTTCCTCAGTGTGTATTTTCCTGTTACCTGAGTTCCTGGATCCCTGCCATCTTGTACACCTGACTGACTGTTTCACTAATTTAAAAGTTACTTCACTCATCCAGCCCGCCTCATGTGAATGTACGTTTGGATCCTGTCCTGTATTCCTGCCTTCTGCCACAACAGCTCAAACCTACCGGTTATGAACCGAGTAGCCCTAAAGGTTTCTGAGAAGGAACTTAATGAGGTGATACACTGCATCCAGGTGCTGCCTGCTCGCCTCAAGAATCAAGCAGAAAGAAGCAGCTCGAGTATTGACTCAGAATCTTGTTTTGTTGAAGCACTGACCAGGTTGGAATTATGGCCGTTTCAGCTTCAGAGCCTGGTTTTTACCTCAACACCCTGTCCAGCCATGCTGCCTGTCTCCCAGTCAACTTGCCACCAGCCTGTCTCCTAGTTGGCTTAACATGAGCCAGTCTCCCAGGCTGCTAAGCAAGAAATATGTTCCAATATGCGTTAACCAGCTGCTTGCTCCTGACTCAGCTACCGCCAAGCTCACAAGCCTCCAACCTCTTCCCAATTTGGCTAGCTTTCAGGCTGCTAGCTTCCAGTCAGGATCCAAGTCAGCTTGCTAACGGACTGCTAGCTTCCAGCCTGCATCCAAGCCAGTTCTCCAGCCGGCCTTCTGAAGCCGACTGAGGTCCAGCCTGCCCCCCAGCTGATCCGGCTCAGGCTTGCAGCCTTCTCCTTCTGAGCTGCTGAGCAACCACAAGCTTCTGCTGAACCAGCAATCCAGAATCTCTGCTGATAAGGAGTGTAGAGCCTCCACTTCCCCACACCGTGCTTGATCCTCAGCCCGGCTAGACCTTGAGTTGGCCACCAACTCCATTATAAATCTATACATTACAAAATTGCTGTCAAAATCAGTTAAATATAAAGGAAAAATAAATAAATAAAAGATGAAATCAACACTTCTGGAGAAAGATCAGTGTGTCAGCCTTCCACTGGCAACATGTATGATCTCTGCAGTGTGACTACATCTCCAGCAGCTGAGAAAAAGCTGCTCAGTGTGGGTACAGGAGGCCTGCACACAGAGATATGAAAAGGCCAGCTGTGACAACAAAGGATGAATGTCTGTCTGTTATGCTCGGGCCTTGGGGGAACCTGAGCATAGCATGAAATGATTCCCTTCTTTCCCTACTCTCCTCCAAGGATGACCAGTGCCATGGCAGATATGCAGTCCAAGCAGAATTGATTTATTCTTCAATCAGGGTGGAACAGGTGTCACGGAGAGGACATCCAAAACAACAAACAAAACGGAATAGCCTTTATTGTCATTGAACAATGTCCAAAACAGTCTATAATGTTAACAACTAACGTACTTATCTTCAACAAAAAGAAAAGACAGTACAGCCATTTTAGCCACCTCCCTAATGCAATCGGAACAAAAGAAAGAAAAGAAAAGAAAAGAAGATATTTATGTTATGTACAATAGAGATCCATCTAAGGACCCTGAAATGGGCGGTCACAGTCTGGTTGGGGAGCCAGGAAAAAGGTGAAGCACAAGCTGGCATCGACAGGTGCCAGTTTCAGTATGCACCATCCGGCTCCAGTCCAATCACCTGCAAATCAGCATACTGAGAAAACACAGAGAACAGGGAGAGAACAGCTCCACTCTCAGGAGCAGCACCATGAATGAATAAAAAATCACACTCAAATACAAATAAATGTTTTAACTCAGAGGTCTTATTTCACTCAAACCCACATATTCTAACCTAAATTTAAAAAAAAAGGGGATTGACGGCAGGATTCATCCTCTGGGGAACAAAACTTTATGACGCTCCGAGTGATGGTCCTGCTTCTCTTGGAGAAGAGAATTAAATGCACTCTGGAAGATAAAGTTACAGACAGGAGGGTCTGCTATCGGTCTGTTTGCATGCATTTTCACAAATCATGTGTGTTTTGGTTTAGGCATGAATTCTTTGTATTCTCCCAACACAAAAATAAGCCTTGAAAAGAGAAGAGAGACAACGTGTTTCATTGTGGTTACCTACTAAATCAAAAATAATACAGAGAGCCCTCTCAGCAACACTCAGGTAGTGCTCTTACACAGATTTCATGTAATGCTGAGGTGGTGTTGATGGACTGATTGCCTCCCATTCTGATGACCTACTTAAAAAAAAAAAAAAGAAACATTATATTGGTTTTGGGGTGATGGAAACCCATGAGGAAAAAAGTTTCATTATTATTCAACATTTTCTGCTGAGTCATATCATCGTTTTTAAGCCTGATTGCAGATTTTCTGTTCCATAGCCTGGGGGGGGGGGGGGGGGGGGGGGGTTGGATAGCAATGTCCTGGATTTTAACCTGCGACTTGGATAATTCTCAGACAATGATTTTCCATTTCTCTGCTAAGTCTCTTCCCATTTAGTTGACTGTGTAATTCTCTGTGCTCTGAGATGTTATTGCTTCATCCATGTTGGCTCCATTATCTGCAGTAACAGCCTCAGCTTTGCTTCTTTTGCCATATGCATATGCAAGATGTCCCGAAGTTTATATACTATGTGTACTGTGGAGGCGGGGTTTGTTTTGAGGATTACTACTGAGGTTTCCTTCATAGTACAGTATAATAAATTATGAATCGTCCTGGTAAATGCTTCTTTAATTATCACAGCTTAATTTGATACACTGCAATTTATAGATATTAGTTTTAATTTGCGTGTTGTTCTCTGTAGGAATTAAGCAGCTGAACAGACTGTCCCTTGGGGATGTAGTGCCTGACTCATCTACCTGAAATAAATTAGAATGACATTACAACCACAAAGAAATTTTATATACTTAGAAACCACTCAGAAAGCACACTGTAATGTGATTAATAAAAGATATTTTAATTTGTTCTCCCTGTGTTTAGCTGTGTTTTCCTCACAGTACTGAATGGTAATGTAAAAGAAGTTGTCCACAGTGACCAATCCCCTCAGCTCTACAGGGATTTTAGCCTCCTTAAGTGAAATGTTTTAGGTTTTACAGCCCACGATTCTACTGTTTCGGTTGACTCACAAAATAAACAAACTAGTCTTATGCAAAAGTTTATCCAACTACCAACTTAGCTGGCAGGGCTGCAGAGGGCTGTGAGCCAACTAATCCTTAAATAACCGGACTTAGAGTTGTATCCATATACTCAGCAGGAAGTCAAGCAGGTTTCCGGTTGGTGTTGACCTCCGCTAGAGTTGTCCCTTGACACCTATTTGTGATTTTAATGGAAAGGACCTCAAGGTGCAGGAAGGGAAGAAGCCATCCATCCATCCATCCATCCAGAAAATGGATGGCTGGATGGATGATATTCTTTAAAGTAATTTCACAGCCTTTCCCAGCAGATGTGTGTATCAGAGATATTCTTTCTGTAAACTGAGTGAAATGAAGGAATTTATCTCTTTATTCTATAAATGCATATTGTTTGTTTGGAGTATAGTACACATCCTGCATGTAGTCTTTCCTCAAAGATCACCTGAAGTTGGCATGTTGAAATGAACAACTTGCACTTAGTTTCTTTCTTCTTTGTCTCCTCCTCCTTTTTTTTCAGAATTCAGGTATTGAGAAGGCCTTCCTGTTTGATGTGGTCAGTAAGATTTATATCGCCACAGACAGCAGTCCAGTGGACATGCAGACATACGAACTATGTTGTGATATGATCGACGTGGTCATTGACATCTCCTGCATCTATGGGTAAGCCAATAGACACTCAGCAAATCATAACACCAGCCATGTTTGTTTCCAGCTATCAAGAGAATTGTACAAACTTCTGAAATGTCACCAAATGTAGAAAAAATTGCTGCAGCTCCATCAGAAATGGTGCTGACTTCCTAAATGTCAAAAGAATAGAATTCATGAGAAAAGGTGGACGGTCACTCAAGAATTGATTTATACAAGGACAAGTTATTCTTGGTATTCAGTACAAGGTGATGTTGGTCATATTATTGCTTTCATGTGAAGATGAAAACAAAGAAATGCTAACTGAAATGAAAACTTTACTGCTCTGCTTCAGTCTCAGTGAACTCAGTGTGTCTCATTTGGCCTCAGTTGCTTCTTTCAATGAAAAAGCTCTATAAACCCACAGCTACAGGCCAGCTGGTGAACACTTTAGCAGCTAAAGAGACAGATATTTCCCTCAGAAGTTGGTGGAGACCAAAGCAGAGCTAAAGTCAATATTAGTCAAAATATGAGTCCAAATGAATGATAATGATTCTCCATAACTGCCAGATGTGTCAATAAGCATTTGTTTGCCAACCAGTTCACCATAACAACTTAAAAGGTGATGATAAGTCTATCTTGTCCACAGTTTCTCCTGCCCCAACTGGCCAAAAAAAAATCAGTTATAGCCATAATGTGTAAGATTTGAAAAATTCGGACTCTGGCAACTCAAAGACACTGGTGATACGTCATATCAATAAGATATGTATATATTAAAAGTGCATTATGTAGTAGTTTAAATTTGCAGGAAACTCAAAGGAGAAGCTGTTTATTGATAACCACGCTGGCATGTCTGTTGACTCATCTATCAAATGATTTTTTTTTAGACTTCGAGACAGTTAATCAAAGTGATTCAGACATCATGTAAAATCCCAAATTCCCATGAATTTGGTCACTGATTTGCTAGGATTTGCCTTTTCTAGAGATATTCAGGGCCTGTTAGCACAGTATAAACAGAATAGTAAAATCACTCACATTTAAAATGTATGTTTTCTGATTTCTGAACCCCAGTGCTGAGAACTGAGGAATCCTCAAAAAAAAAAAAAGTAAAACAGTAAACAAGGGAAGCTAATTTAACTCTCAATGATCAATATCTGTCTTTATACATACATACAACTCAGTAGCTGTATGAAGCTGTTTTTTTTTTTTATTTGAGGAATCTTCTCTGCAGCTTTTTAAAGCAAACTAAGCACAGAACAGGTGAAAGTTTCAACCTAAAACTAAAGGTATAATCAGCCTAAGGCGACACAATGAGAGCACTCAAACATAGCAATAGACCACAAGTAGATCTCTCCCCGCCGCTACTGCATGTATTAATAATACCTATTAAAGTCTTTCTGTGCCAATCAGTCAGATTTACTCGGAGCTGTTTACACACCATCCTCCTGTAAGTGACTATTTAGCGTTTTTTGAAGTGTCTATTGCTCAGTTGTCAGTCAGAAAACATGACCTGTCAGTAATCATGCTCAATGGGCCTGGGTTAAATTGCAAAATAGATCCGTCAATTCATTCCCAGTCTAACAACACCGACAAGTGTCACATCAGAGTGAGCGTGCGAGAGAGGTTTCAGAGAACCGAACGTTCATTCTGGAATAACTTTACCCTGTCATTTATCAAAGGAGCTACAGAGATAATACTGAAGCCAGACCTGACAGGATCAGACTTCATTAAGCTCCGCAGACAAACTGCTGTAGCAAAGTCGTGCTTTCATTGACAAATAAAAGGATTAGAAAGAACCCATAAACATACAAAAACCAGTGATTTGACCCCTCCACTTTCATAGATGAAAAAAAGAAAAGTTTATATTTTCCAAAGGCTTGCAGGTCAGGAACTCACAAAGACATTTTTGAGGTAATTGCTGTAAGTAATAAAAGGCTTTTATGAACATAAAAGGCAGGAGAAATGTCCTCAGCTCATACAGGAATGTGCGATCCATCACTGTATCTGATAGAAATGACCAACCTTGGTAAAATGTGTGGAGATAAATTATAGCCTTGGGGGCATGAACACAGGGTGTGAAGCTTAAAAAAAAAAGTTTGTAAGTTACAAAAATAAATGGTTTTATATGGTAATGTATGAAAACAGTAATGAAAAAAACAGGTGGTCAATGTCACAGTCAACCAGCTGCAGAAGTGTATCTGTTATGTACAGGAAGTGCTCAGGTGGGTCGATAGTGAAACTATGAAGATGCTCTCAGACGGCACATGGTTGCCACCGTGGGAGCCGCCTAGCAACAACACCTGTGTTTTATGTTATGAGCTAGCATCAGCAGGGCGCAGCGCCATCGCAGCCACTCCTGGCTACCTCCAATCCCACTGACGCGTACACCACGGGCTGCCTCCATCCGCTGTCCATCTCGTATAATCTCATCACCCAGCTAAATAGAGCGTGTTGTAGTTTTAAAAAGAGGAAACGGTTCTCAGTGGGACGTATTTAAGGTTGTAGTCGTTGGAGCAGCTGAAATCACTGTCCTTGTGGAGGTGAAGTACGCTGGGTAGTTCTGAGTCTCACGAACAGAGTTAATTGGCGTACTGCATGTCATAGTAGTACAGAGCTGAATGTTAAGTAAAAGCCCAAAACACACACTCTGTACTTCTGATCCCTCGGCAGAATATAGAGCAGATCCTCTCCAATCTGTTCTATATTCTCACTTCAATTATCACTCCAGCTGGGAGTATAATTAGGTCCTAATCCAGATCTGTGGGATTCAGTAGGCCAGAGTTCAGTTAGCACCTGAAAGGAGAATCAGTCAGGACATAACATACTGACTCCTCCAGTGTTATGAAAAGAATCAGGGGACAGCTTCTGACTACTTATCTCATAATCAATATCAAAAAGAAAAATGTTTTATAGCTATAAAATGAAACAGTCCTCCATTTGATGAGTGTAAAAATACAACATAATATAAAAAAAAAATACCTGCTTTGTCAAATAACAGTCCTGTGTTTTCCTGCGTTAAAAAAAAACCAATAAAAATAAAATCAGAAACCACAAAGGAGATGTTTATAATTCATAGTTTTTGGTTTCATGACGGCACAACCTAGTTTTACATTCTAGGTAGACTGAGACCTTATTTGGATTCAGCCAGTCAAATCATAACACAGAGCAGAGCCGCATTAACTTTCCTGCTGAACTCTGCTGCTTCTTATCTGACTTACAAACATGGACACACGTCTCATCCTGCACCCACTAAAAGCCAGTTTGTAGGACAGATAGCTGTTCGGCTGCAGCGTATTAAACCCTATGTAAACATTTGCAAATGTCACTTCGGTCCACTTGGATAGCTGGTGTGCTCCTTACTCTCAATACCACTGACAAAAACACCGTCTGCCCGTGATGTGTGGCTACAGCGCAACTTGGTTGCCTTTGTCTCTCGTTCCCTACAGTGTAATGGCTACTCTCCTGCAGCCTGCCTTGCTGCTATCAATCAAACACAGACACCGACACACCTCTCCAGCTGGCTGAGACCAAAAGGAATATTTCTGATATTTCCCAAAATACTTTTTTTTTTTGCCCCTCATTTTAATAATGCAAAACTATTCAGAATACATTGGAAAAAAAAAAAAACATCTTGATGTTATTTTTGACTACTAAGATGATCAAGATGGGATTTTCAGTTGTACCACTGACAAAATATTTGATCAGTGTTTATCATCTGTTTCTAGAAAACTAGACCATTTAGCTCACTTTTAGTGAGGTGATACATATGTCTTCATTGGGAAACAAATGTACTTAATTAGTATTTAGAAAGAAATCATAGTGTTTAAAAGAGTCAGTATACTTAATAATGATTGCAATGGAGTTTTCTACTCCTGGTAACAATGTTAGTTATGGCTGCTGAGCTAATGTTTAGTTTGGTTATGACGGATAAATGGATGGATGGATTGATGGAAGGATGAAGTAAAGTTTGCCCCTAAAAAACACCAACAACGCAGAAAATAATAGGACCCTCTTATTTTTGTTTTCATAGTGGATTAATGTGTCAAATATTTTCAGATTCATTTGTTCTGATTCATGACGTCTAAGAAATGTTAGAAAACTGTGAAAAATGTCTCAAAGCCCAAGGTGACATTCTCAAATCACTTGTTTTGTCAGTCAAGTAGATTAGTCAGAGAGTCTAAAATCCAACGATTTTTTTTTTTTTACTTAAACATGACATGAAACAGAGAAAGGCTGCAAATCCTCACATTTGAGGAGCAGTTCACTGTCACTGTTTTCATCACTTGAACTTCCAGACCTGAACTGGGGGATTTTGGACTGTTGCTGTCTCTCGGTCGCTTGAATGTCTGGGGCTCATGAACTTAACATTAAGTAACCACAGCTGATAAAATGTAAAGGTTGAGCAAGGTGATAGCCAGGGTTTGATGTTTAAAGCTTTGGGGGGGGGGGGGGGGGGGGGTCACTGGCATGCTCTGGAACTCTGGCTGCTCCTTTTCCAGTGTGATAGACCATTGAAGGATATGTGCCATCACTGAAAAGAGAGGGGGGGGGGTCAGCGTACAGTAAGAGGATGTGCGAGCTGAGGTGTGATTCTGTGTCTGACAAACATGCGGATTTTCTGCCGCACGGACCATTGTTTGGTTGTGGCATTGGAAAATAGAACTGTCGGGTTTTACCTAGAAAATAATTGGGCCTAGCTGTTATGACACATGTCAGATGTTTGACGTCAAACCATTCACACTGTATGGGACTCACAGTACGATTCTAACAATGCCAGTCCTGTTTGACAAAGCACCTCGCCAAGCTGGTAGCACTGCTATCTGGAAACCAACCTGGGTCTCTGTGATGGTGGTGATTATTCATTTATTTATTTAGTGCAGTCCAGTCCAGTCAGGGGGACATAAGGTGATGAAGTGGGTTTTTCTTTATTTAAACAAGAAACCAGTTAGCAATGAAGAAGAGGCTGGTAAAAAAAAAAAAGATGAGTGGCAGAAAATACAGAAAAAAAGTACACAGTAAAGGGTGAGTGAGTATGAGCTGTAGTTTCAGATGAGATTGGGGGTAGTGTGATGGATTTTTATCAGTATAGATTGGTATGTATTCTCTCCAGTGTACAGTATGTACATATTTTATAGTGGAGCTAAAATTATAGCATTATTCAAGTGGTTTAAGTAAACTTATAATGAAGAAAAGTTGTATAACCAACTACAAATTACTGTGAAGGCAGCTGTGTTATAACTGCTGGTCAGTTAGCTTTAGAGAGAGAGAGAGAAGATTGAAGGAACTGCTGCTGATTTAGCAGGTGTTGAAATAACATGAAGGGAAAGCAGCATCTGCTGGGAGTCAGTGGAAACATTTAGCAAGCTAATCTAGTTAGCTGGCACTCTCTGAGTGGAATACAAACTGCACGATGGATCCTGACAAATGTTAAATGCTTTAAATGGAAATATGAAATTGCAAAAGGTTGGTAATTAACACTATGTCTCCGTCTCTCTCAACCCAACCTTTCAAGACAGACGACCGCCCACCGTGAATCAGGTTCTGTTCAGGTTTTTAAAAGAGTTTTTCCTTGCTGCTGTCGCCAAGTGTTTGCTCTTGGGGGAAATGTTGGGTCTCTGTAAATAATATTATAAAGAGTACGGTCTAGACCTGCTCTATATTGAGATCATTTCTGTAATAATTTGGCGCTATATAAATAAAATTGAATTGAATTGAATAAAAAACTTATGTTGTATCACGCCCATAGTTTATACAGTTAACTGTTCCCTGGTCAGTAGCACATCACAGCAGCTGATAGTGTGTCTCTTAGCAACACCAGCTCTCAGCTGTCAGTCAGCCAGTACCATGGGAAACACCCACTCAGGGGCTTGAGGCTGGTTCACAGAGACGTCTGACAATTATTTAATCCTGTTTAAAAAATGAAAAAAAAAAAAAAAGTTCCTCAAACCCACTTTAGCTCGTCCTTTAGCTCTTAGCCTCATGGCTGTATTTCTGTCAGCTCAGCTGATTCGTAACGCCTGCGTGGTGAAACACATGCATCTTATGATATGTCATATGATGCTTATATTTCTATATAAAGATGTTATCCGAAAGAGATAAGGTAGACATTTAGTCTACTACTCCACATTGCACACTCTTCACTGTGTCTTCACAGAGCTCTAAAGTCAAAGAGCTCAAAAATCATTCACTGTTGTGACAACTGTAGAATTGCAGAAAATGGCCTTTACTTACCCCCTCCCCAGCTTAAAGACGGCAACCTTCCACTGACACTGTCACTGGCTTGCCAAAGTCATCTCTCTGAACGAGTCTGCAGCAGAAAGCAGTTCTGGGTGATTAGGCTTGATCCAGCCATTAGAATGTCACTTTCACTCTTACCTGTATTATTTCCAACGTCAGAGGAAGCAATAAGGGAACGATGCAGGGAACGCACTCTTCCTATTGGCTGGCAATAATTAGATATTCGGAGAGAGGTGTCTGTCTCCTGGTTGATCAAATGGTGGGTGGGGGGTGGTTGTTGAAGTTTTCCATGACATGAACGAGCCCACTGCAAAGATAGAATTCATCCATCTATGCAGCAGCAGCAGGTCAAGGTTCTTTACACCAGGGTGAGAATTAATGATGCGTTTGGTCAAGTAACCCAACTGGTTGTTTGCTGAACTGCAAGTGTTGACAGTGTGTGGGAGCCCATTTTTATGCCTCAGCATCAGTGACAGCCACAGCCAGCGGCATTATGTTTTCAGATTGTCCATCCATCCTTATAGTGACACGTCCATCTGTCCATCCCTTTCTTGTGAATACAGTATCTCAGGATTGCCTTGAGGGCATGACTTCAAATTTTGACGCACTTCGCCTCAAGAATTGACTGATTCAAATTTGGTGATCAAAGGTCAAAGTTCAAGGTCACTGTGACATCACAAAACATTTTTTGGCCACATCTTGAGAATTTGTACACTAATTGTGACAGTATTTCATACAAAGGATGAATTTTACGTCCAAAGCTTCTCTGTGACGTCCTAATGGCGACTTTCTCTCTGGCCATGATTCAACGCCATAACTCAGGAACAGAAGAATACACTGTGACCTTATTTCCCATTTGGTCGGATACTGAATTGGTGACACTGATCGTGGCGCCCACCTTGAAACTGTGGTGATTGTTTAGATCTTCTGTGCAGTCGGTTTGAAAAGTCTTCACTATATATATTATAGGAGTCTGAACAGACATGGATGTAAACTGCAACTTGATGGATTGGCAGCGATAATACTAGTTTGTATTGAACTTGTGTGTAAAGGCTACTCTTGCTTTTGCAGTCCAGTTCAACACCTTCATCAGCAACCCATCTGTCAGTCTCCCGGTCCATCCTAGCCTCTCTTGTGAGTGCTGACTTGTTTGAAAACTGTCCCAGTCCATGCTGGTTTGCTTGACTTATCAAACCTCTTACACCAGTTATAAAGGAACTGAATGGAACCTAACAACAGCACAGGCACCCTATACTACTGAAGCATCCCCAAATGGCGTATGTTTCTGGGGGAACAGTAAAAACTGAGCAATGTTCATCCATATCATCCAACATACATATAAATGTATGTTTTTCCCTGTCTGTGCAGTTCATCGTGGCACAATGGGAGTCCACCATAGGTCACAATAAGCACATCACGGGGGATAGATTGTGGAGATGGGAAAAAAAATCCCATGTTCATGACTTGCAGGCCTTCATATCATTTAATTGCATTGCGTGGCTTCAGAGTTTGTTTCATGAGGGTTAAAAATACTGTGAATGACAATTCTTGGCATACACCATAATTCTTGTTTGTGTTTTATTTATTTGCAGCATTCTTGCGTGCTGAAAATTCAGATTCTGGAATGTCACGCATGTGTTGTTGAAATATTTTCTTCTTCCGTTTTGCCTTCTTTGCTTTTGCTCGTGAGTCAGCTCAGAGTGGAGAGGGTTTGAAATCTGCCAGCTTTTGGGGATATTGGTTTGGAACACACAGGCAAATTCAACACAACCATCCAAAACTGAATTCAGAATGACGTATGGTCACGATGCCTGCCCTGGGCCAGGTGATCCTTGTTTGACCTATATTTGCGTCGAGATAATAGAGGTGTGTGTGTGTGTGTGTGTGTGTTTGTGTGTGTTATTTACCCAAGGCATCACAGCTGGGGGTTTTAACTGAACTGGGCCACACTTGGCCTGAAGTGAGTGAATATTTAACCCATCACAGCTGTTTTGAGGAAAGTGTGGCCGAGGGCGCAAACAGGACTCCTGCTATAATTTCACATTTTGGCCCCGGATAGAGGTGGATGCCAGATGTCTGTGGATTATGTTCTCTTTGTAAACACATACCACTTGGTTAAACCGCAACTGCCCGCTTAAGTAACTCCCTCATAATGTGTACACTCACCTGTGTCCAGGAATTGTTCAGCGTTAATAAGTGTGGAAGCACTGTGGACGCCAGTTGGACCTTCTTTCAGAAATCAGCAGACTGTAGTGCAGAAGGCTGCCGTCATTATCATGACAAAACAGCTGGGATATTATCCCTAATTAGAGGCTTTGGTAAATGGAGTCTTTTTTCACCTCATTTAATTAATGAGCTCCTGTGGTGTGAGAAACCTGGCACGCTCCACATTTGGAAAGCTCAAATGTGACTGATATATTCCTTGGCCGACAAAACGGAGCCAAGCCTTTTGTCAGGGAAACGCAATTATTTCTTTTTTCTCCTCGACAACAACAACGATGAATTCACGTTGCTCTACACTGACGTTAGCCGTGCGTGTTGCTCCTCTTCGGCTGTCTCCGCTCTGTGACTATTCTTAGCTCGCATGTGTCATCACGTCCGGGCGAATGGCCGTGACAACACAAGATTAAGCGAGATTGAGCATTTTATTCATTTTGATAATTACATTTTATCCGGCATCTGTTGCATAGAGATGTTTTTTGTTTTTTTTTAGATAATTCTACTGTATGATGTGTTTGTTGCCAGCAATGCCTCAGGTACAGATACGAGCGATTCATAATTAATAGAAGCTCAGCTTGGTGCTGTCTGTTTTCCCTTGTGAAGTGTGGATTGATGCCTGATGTGTTAAAAATAATTCCCTGTGAAACCGTTGTTAGTTCTTCACAGACACTGAGACACGTTTCATCAAATTTTATTCCATTTCCCCCAAAACTGTTATCAGGGGCTGAAGACCAAAAGCCTGCTAAAGCAAAACAAAGCACTCTGCGGAAAAACAGATGCATTTTAGTGCAAAAGATAAACTAGACAGCAAAATATCCCAACTACACATGGTTCACAAACACCTTGTTACCCTGAATATACCCATCACACCTGCTGGTAAGGCCAGCAGAAAGTAAATGAATCGCCTGTAGTCCTGAGACCAGCTGCTGTAGTTCTTTGGCAGTCACAAATGTGACCATGTCACTTTCAACACACTCACTCAAACACAAGATGCAACAGTGATGCAACTGATTGTGACATGAGGGTTCACAGAGGGTGCCGGTACCACCCTCTGTGATTTAGAGACCCTTTATAGGCAGCAGTGGCACATAGATGGGGGGGGGGGGGGGGGGGAGAATAAACTTTATGTAAATGTCCTCTGATACACGGGAGAGGCACAGAAGCTTAGCTTACTGATTCTTTACGATATAACTTCAACAAGTTAGCAGGACTGAACGGAGAGAAATGATGCACAGAAGCACATCATTGTGGAGCTACTTCACTGTGTGTCAGTACCACCACCAGCTTTACCAGCACCAAGTACAAGACAGAGCCACTTATCTTTGCATTCAGGCTCATCCTGAACTTTTCTGGTGGCATGGGACTGTGATGAGAGTGATGAGAAACGTTTCTGTTCTTCCACCTGAATGGATGAACCTGTCCTGCTACAGGTTTACAGTGCACGGTGGCAGAAGTGTATTCTTTTAATGCTTCAATTCTGTTTTCTTCCACTGGATGCAGTACTGTTACACCACATCTCCATCGTGCTTCCGTTATGCATTCAGTATCCAGTGAAGTGTTTCAGAGACAAATAGTCCATCAGCAGTCTGTTCCTTCGCAGAGACATTTCCATTGTTTTTTTTTTTTAAGTTGTTTGCTGAAAAAATGTTGGAAATTATTCATATGGTGACAGACACTTTGTGTTTATACCTCCGTTTCAATGGCTGAACGCAGCATCGCATCTCATCCCATCTTTATTTTCTATTTGTTTCCAGAATCATGAATATTAGCAGAAGGAATTATAAGCGTTCCCTCTTCTTCAGACTTTGGAGGAGAGACAACATAGACATGTCCATAAAGAAAGGCAGCAAATGCATTGTTCGTTTTATGTCCTCTATCAGTATATACTGTATGTGGGCATTTATATACATTCAAGAGTGAATTTTAGGCTTCAGAGAGGCTCTCTTCTCTCAGGCTCTCTCTCAGGTTAGCTCTAGTGTCCGATATTAGCTCATGATGAAGTATCCGTGTATACGTGAGTGGGTGCACGGCACGCAAGTACCCAAACACAGACATGCAGGCAACTCTGCAGGCAGGCACGTGCAGTGAAGTGACTTTATTTGAAGATGAGCTAAAAAAAAAAAAACCAAAAGCTTTACAGGCAGGCAGGTTCAGATAAACAGGAACAAACACAACACAACACAACCACAGGAACACGTGGGACAGGAATCAGGCTGACAGGAACATGTACCGGTTAGATGGCTAGAACAAAACCTCTGAACAATCATATCATACACTCGGACTGTACAGCTGTATGGGTTCATGGTCTGGTGGTTTTCATTTACCAGTGTGAGTCCACAGTGCAGCTGTACAGTTGCCACCCACAAAAACTGTGTAACAGATTTTTTTTTTATGGGAATGAGTAAAAAATAAACCAGATGCAGGCAGAATGTGGGTAAAATAAAAAGGAGGTTTTGTTTCTGCCGTGTGCTACATGTGAGGATGCAGTATCCAGAGGGGTAACTGTTTGCTGCTGGAACTGAACCCTGCAGGGGCTGGGACCAGTTTGCAAATCTCAACCCATTCTGGACTTGAAACCCATTCACTGTACCCAGGTTCCCATCAATCATGGCAGCAGTAGCCTGTTCCTGTGGGAGAACAATGGGAGAATGCAAATTCCACCAGACCAACCTAATTAATGTAATTCCATCACAATCAAAGGAGGTAAATGGAGTTGCTGCTGCTGCTGCTGATGTGTAACATGTATGCTGATGGAACGGCCTGTAAACTGTGTCGATGATATCACGTCACTGTTAACTTTCCTTCCTCCACAGCAGAAAACAGAGCTTCACACTTTAAAATCAGGTCGTCTTATCCAAGCACTAACCCAGTTTTAGAAATTTGGTTAATCCGTTCTGTGGGAGTTTTCCTCCTGCTGAGCTCAGGGTCTGAGTTTAGGTTTTCACACACTGTTTCAATCAGTTGATGAAAGGGCTGTACTAATAAACCTGACAATGTATTACAGTGGTACCAAGACTTGATGCTACAGACCTCCTGTATATGTGCACTGTTAAATGAGAAGTCCCCTCAGATATATAAACCAGGAACACGAAATTAAAATTCATCAGGTGGAATGAGGCGAAGTGTTTTCTTTTGTCGGCTTTCTTTGTGAAAAACAGAATAAATTACAAGTGAACACCCAGAACAGAAAAAAAACAACATGTCCTTTCTGTCCAATGCTCCAGTGTTTGTCTCTGTGTCCTCCTACTGAAAGCAGCCACCGGGTGCTTCCTATGAAACCTTCCTATGAAAGTCCTGCCTGTCAGATGATACATTATTTTTTTTTTTTTTTTTTTAACTCACTGAAGTGTGTGTGTTTCCTCTCTCTTCTTCAGTCTGACAGACAGTGAAGCTGGTTTACCTTATGACAAGGAGTCCATGGCCATCATCCATCTGAATAACACTACAGTCATGTACCTGAAGGAGGTCACCAAGTTCCTCGCTGTGGTCTGCTTCCTCCGCAAGGAAAGCTTTGAGAGGAAAGGTCAGTCCACGAAAGTCCAGCACATTTACCCGCATGGTAGAAACTCGCTGTGCGCTCCAATAATCGCTCGCCATGCCCTCCTTTACTTGAACGCATCATTTGATGTAGAGTTGCCGAGTGGGACTAGCTATTTCAGACGCACCTGGTTCTGGAAGTGAATGTCCAACTCATTTTTCTCATAAGACAGTGTTAACGTGACTCACAGTTGAATCCCATCTACGGATCAGTTGGATCAGCGTTAAATTCTTGGTTAAATCATCAGTTCAAACGATTAAGAACTGCGTTAGAAAATATTTGCTTCTTTGATAAGAAGTCAGAAATACAACTCCCGAGAGGCAAAACAGTGAGAAGCATCTAAAAAACCAAGCTTAAAATTCTCTTTCATGTGCTGCTAATGGCGGGGTGGAAGCCGAATATTACGGCGCAGCTGTTGACAACAAAGAGTTTTGAATTCACAACCATTCTGATTCACCAATCTCTGATTGGCCTCTTCTCCACTGCAGTGGCGGCTGATGGGTAGTGTAGTATTTAGACCTCCCAGCTCTCTGAAACAGTGTCTTTTACTTGCTTGTGCCATTCTCCATAGAGAGCGTACTCACATACAGCATCACAGTGTGGTACTGTAACTGTCCAGTAACTGATAAGAAAGCTCTATAGAGAGTAATCAACACTCCCACATCAACACATAACTGGCCACTCCAATGAGACTCAGCTCACCCCTGTCATCATCTCCTCACCCTGTTGTCTCCTGGAAGGACTCTGCAGGGCATGAAAAACCGTGGAGCTGAACTCTGCAAAACACTGACTCCTCACCATCCCTGCACCTCACTACTTATATGTGCAATAAATGTCGAGTTGTACAACATATATTTAATGTTTAATTTGTGCTGCAGCTTCTTTTTATGCTACTTTTTTTTTGCACTTATATAATTTTTCATCCAAAAATAAATGCAGGCATTTATATACTGTACATCCACAAGTGAATTTCATGCTTCAGAGACGCAAACTGTTTCGGCAAACATATGAATATCTGGTCCGGTTTGTAATCCTTTGAACTTATCATTTGATCAGACAGCTCCTGATTTGAATCATTTTTCTGACTGCGGTCTTTCTTTTTTTTTTTTTTTTTTTTTTTTTGACTAAGTTTTTGTGCAGATGCTTATGTCTAGAAAGAGATGAGGAGATGTGGAGATGAGGACTCGTGCTAAACAGCGTATATCTTGCCAAGCTGCATCACCCTCCGACAACGTTCCATATAAACATCATTTTTTTTCATGAATCACTGAATACAGTTGTCTCTTAGTCTGACCTAAAGTTAAGTGGTTTGTTTGGAGTTGACAGCGGCTGCTGAACTTGATTCAAACGCACAGCGCCGACCGCCCTTTAAAGATAAACACCTGTAAAGCATGTCTGCGGTCATGCGTCTCGCTCAACTGTCAGCCAGTGTGAATCAGAGCTGCTCAGCTGGCGTGAGCCCACATCCATCCTTTTGACGTCCTGAATGACGAGGTGTGCTTCAACGCGTCTCGCTGTTTACACTGGTGATTATTTTTGCATGAGTACATGTTTAGTTCAAGAGTCTGGTTGAGGAGCCACTTTGAAGTCTGATGCATCTCTCTCTCTCAGTTCGTATTAAGATGCCGGGAACAGTCTGATATTTGGTGCTTTTGCACCTGAAAATCTTCATTAAGCGGACGGGCTGGTAAAAAAAATATTTTTGACAAACAAGCACAATCTGTTAAGTATTTGACATTCAACTTTAAAACCCCTCCTAACCATAATTCTTTATTAATGTCTTTATTGACGGTGGATACAGATATGAATATTTCTGGATTTCAAAAAGACTTTATTGTTGCCGGTTGAAGTGTCTGTATCACTGGAGTTTGTTCATGAATACTTGTTCAGATTTATACTCTTCATATATTAGCCTTTAATTCAACAAGTCCTTTAGCCTAATCGACCTCATAGGTCGTTTGTTACTACCCGGAAGGTACAACCCATAGGGAGGGTATGGCTGCTTGTGTTGAGCCAACATTTAACTCCTACACATCAATGCTGATGATATCCAGCCATAAAAACAGCGGGAGTAAACAATGAAACAAAGATGTTTCTAAAGATGACACCATGTCTGTGTCCTTAGTATTTGTGATCATAGACCATTTTACATGGTTGATCCTGTTAAACCCCCTTTGACACAATGTTACCTAGACTAGGTTGTTTTTAGTCCACATACACATCCCTGACCCAGTATGTCCCCCGCCAACGTTTTTCCACCTCACCACAAGCCAGACAGGCCCGGCTGACCTTTGTCTGTCTCATGTCTCGATTAGTGGCCCGAGTCATTTTAATGTAAATGTCGCACTTAACGAGCTCAGACCTGCAACAATTCCATTACACTTTCAAAAATAAATAAATAAGTCTGAACTGATTAATGTACTGCCACAGAACTGTACAGTAAAAGGCTACAGCAACACTCAGGAAGAGTGCTCTGTAGATGTATCCCTCTATTAGCATCACATTAAAGCCCCTGTCAGACTCGGAGTACTTAACATTCCTGGTTTTCCACCTGTCTGTATAAGTGATGGCTTTCTGTATTTTAGACTTTACCTTAATGTTCCCTGCGGGCTTATTCAGACACGACGGCGCACTCATTGAACGAGACACAGTGCTCATGTATATTTGGCTGGAGCGGTGAGGTAAAACCGTTTTGATGGTGAGGATGAAGATGTTTTTGTTTTTTGTTTTTTTCTGTTCTCTCCCAGGCTGCATCACTGATGGATTCTGAAACCTGTTTTGTTATTGAAGCCTTAATTAATGACCGTTGGGAGAGAATATCCAGCAAAATGCTGTGTGTGAACGAGAGTCCCAGCTCACCGTCACACACGTGGCAGAATTCTCTTTCTAAGATATGTTGAAATGGGTAAGAAAATGTAGCAGTGGATTCACCGTGACTGCGACTGTCTTGCGCTTGATCATTTATTTTATTTATTTAAGGCTTAGCTTCAGAATGAAGTTTTAAATTCAGGGTACATGTAGCATTGTTGGCATTGGTGTATAAATAATATCCATCCATCAGTCCATACAGCTCATCATATTTAATTCAGTGTCAAATGTGAAGCGGTTCTGTTTTGTGTGCAGTGGTGACAGGGCCGGTCTGTTTCAACAAATCTGTAATGCAGATGATTCGAGAGACTCTTCCTGACCTTTTCTCGTCCCCGTAAATAATTATTCAGTCATGAATAGTGTTTAATAGCAGGAAATATACCAGACATATAAACCATCAACAGCGGGTCAGTGCAGGGGGGATGGGTAAGTTTCTGTCTGGCCTTTTTTAAATGGCCAAGATGTCTGCCGCCTCCTCTGCTGATACAGGATGCAGAGCAGATCTGGCCTCTGGCCTCTGCACTGACTCCCATTGTATCTAGAAGAGCCAGACACAACCCACCACAGCTTGTGCTCTCAGTGCTTTATACTCACATGAACACTGTGTCCTTGGCAACAGATGAGAACATAGTCTTACATTTAATGAGTCAGTTCTTAGAAGTTCGTCAATGTCATTTCACATCAGGATCTGTATTCACCAAAACTTCTGACCGTATGGTACAAGATGCTCTAAAGAGACAACTTAGTAAAACCCTGTTTAATGTGAGGTGCAGGAGAACAGTAGCAGCTTAGAGCTGCTCTAGTGTACTCCTGCCCCCTTTGGTTATTTAAAAAGAAAAAAAAAAGACCTGGATGAGTTGTTTTTCATGTTTAATTTGTTTAGCTTTTTTTTTTGTAACTCTTCTATCAACTGGCAAGCAATCAACCTTTTAAGCCGAAGAAATTTAGACAGAAATTTGGTCAAATTGGAAGCAGAACAAAAATCGAAAGTGGATCAGGGAGGAGAGTCTCATGCTGATAGAGAAGAAAAAAAAAGGCAATTTATTAACACATCCCCTGCTGAGTGTTAAAAAAAAAAAAGATGGTTCTTTCGGAAGTGTTTGAGGAGAGCGTTTATACGAAATCAGGATGAAAACCATCCTGTACAGTCCAGATCATCCCTCTCCTCTCCTCTCCGAAGGTGCCTGCTTAACCTGCAGCTATCTTTGACAATGGAGACTCTTATCTCAACTTAAGAGACGTAAGAGTGTCTCTTACACCACTTTCAGACAGCGCACCCAGCTACTCATTGCATGTTGGACCCGTTCGTGAGACAGCTGTCACCCTTCTTATGTCAGCAGGCTCCAGTCTGCGGTCTAATTTCAAACACTACGTTGAATAATATGCCGGATAAAAGTTAAAGCTACAGAATAGAACTTTTTTTTTTTTTTTTTTCAAAGATGTCTTAGTTGAAAGCAGCTTCAGAACATAGCTCAATGTGTGGGAGGTGCTGTCAAAGACCTCTGTGACCCGGACTCGTTGAACATCATCTGGCAGCAGTGGAACCTGTAACCAATCAGAGAAGGCCCAAAAGTCAGGATTGGGCGCTCGCGGCTGTCACTCAACACACGAACGTGCCTCTCGCACCGAGGCTTTAAGCTCTGGTGAGGACGTGGCTGACGGCTGACTCACAGGCTAGCCAGCTTCCAGTTCCTGCCTTGGGTGAACTTTGGGGTCACCATGCTGGTGTTAGCTTTATTTCCAGAACTAGCATAATGTAGCTTTAAGTGTCAGTTTCACTCCTCTGTCTGTCCATCTGTCCATCTGTCCACGTTATTTCTCTACCTTCTTCTCTTTGGCAGTGAGTCAATTCAGTGACATTTAACACACACACACACACACACATATATATATATATATTTAGTGGAATACCGTGTGGAAAACATGATGGAAATATGGAAATCTGACATTTCTGTGTGTTCTGTGTACTAATTTGACAGGTCACAGTCTCCTCATCTCTTCGGCCGAAGCTTGAGTGATGCAGGCTTCATGTGCGTCATGATTTATTCATTCATCGATCCACTTCATCCAAACAGGCATTTTTTTTTTTTTTTTTTTTTATGCAATATTGTGACTTTTTATTTTGTGATTTCTTATGCTCAGACTGAACAATGTGCACGAAACCAAGTGGATGGAAAGGGCCCTGGTCTGGACCGTGAGGTGCTAAGAAGTGGTTTGGTTTCTGAGCAGGCTGAAAAAAATAAAAGCCTTTAGACCTGATCTGAACAGCCATATCGGAAGGTGGGGTAAAAAGCTCAAAGTAATATCATTTAAATATGGGAACATTCCTCATGATTACATCTCTAATTATTACATAATAAGATATGAAATTAGAATTGAATTACTTTTGTTAATTATATAATATAAGCCTTTTCTGAGTTCGCTGTCAGTGTTATTCAATTGTAATTAAATTGTGTTGCTGTCTGTTTGCGCGGTGGTTTGTGTCTGTGTTCGTACATGCATGTTTAGCTCTGTTTCATCCCTGTTTCCTCTGTAGTTGTAGTTGCTCTGACTTGTTGCTGTTGAGATTAGTGGTCTCCATGGAGATCGTCTTCTGTAGAGTCTCACATCTGAAGAGTGTCTGCGAAGTCGAGGAAGCACACGCCACATCATGCAGTGTTTACGCCTTGAACATTTTTTTTTTATTCACTTTGGTTTCTTTTTCTTTTCTTCTTTTCATTGTGTTGCTGCATGTTGTGTTTTGACAGTCCCTGAGCTGATTAAATGTAAAAACTGAAAATGTAGATGCTTAGCATCTTTTAATCTGACAGTATCCTTCCTGTATTTCAGCATTTACCGTGTTATTGCTGTTGTTGGGTTCATCAAATTAGTGGTGAACACAAACATATGATCGACCTACATTTAATTTTAATTTAAACATAATTACAAAATGAGTAATTATTATAATACATGTTTCAATTACATTCAATTTAAATAAATTGATCATAGATAATTCTTAATACAACCACTGTTTCATTTAAGTACTGGCACAAGCTTTAACCCAACTAAACTGATCTGTGTGAAACAGTGTAGTGGACCGAGTATAGGATGGCCCTCATTATTAGGCGACTCCCTTTCCTGTCTCTGTTTTTGAGAAAAAGATTTTCTGAGGATAGGAAACACTTTCATACAGCTTCTGTATAAAGCCAGCCATTGGGGAAAGTCTTTCCTCTCAACACTAATTTTCAGAAAAAAAAAAAATGCATCATATATTTGGGCCAATACAGCAGGTAGAAAGCCCCTTGAGGTTCTTTATCTGATTTCTGTTTTATGCTGGAACTTCACTTTTGGCTTTAATGTTTTATAAAGGACTTTTTTTTTCTCTCTCTCTGACTTGTAAGAGACTTGATTATGTCTTCTGTCTCTCTCTCTCTCTTGTCCGTCCCCTCACAGGACTAATTGACTACAACTTCCACTGCTTCAAAAAAGCCATCCAAGAGGTCTTTGATGTTCGAGTGAAGGTTCAACAGAATCGCAAACTCCTCAGTCAGAGGAGGTGGAGCAAACTGACTATGACCAACGGAGCGCTCAGCAACCCCCACTGACCTTCGCCGACGCCTCGTCGGTCAGGGCGTTACCTGACCTGCACCTGCACAAATCCAGGGGACTCCATCCTCATTCAAACATCCATGTTTTTCACCTTGCTGGGACCTGTTCTGCTCAGTCCATTCAGTCCACCGTCCTCCAGTGTCTCTGTCCTTAGAAGCAGATGAAGTTTTACTGGGCAATAATAGTTTTCAAGTAGGCTCCATGAGACATATACAGGAAGATTAGCTGATTTCAACCCCCCCCCCCCGCCCCCGTGTCCTCTATAGTAGGTGGAGAACCTAAGATGTGGACAGATATAGGTTGTGGACATATATGATTGGTGTATGGAAATCACTTTGGACCTGCCTCAGCCACTACAATCACCCTTTAGACACCAAACCACTCCTGAGTCTGTGGAGAGCAGTGGCTGCTGTGCTCCATGTTAGCAGCACGTTAAAGCATTTCCCTCCCAACCCTCATATAAGGGAGGAATTATGGGTAATTCACTGCCTTAAATGGTAACTGCTGCCACTTCAGTTGACTCTTAAGCTCCTTTCAGACTGAAGATGAGCTGATTTTAACATTACCTGCCCTGCTCATTGATTTTTAACCCCATATTGAGAGCGTGTCCATCCCACTAATGATTACAGCCACAATCACCCACAGTTTTTTTTTTTTCTTTGTGTGTGGACTTGCTGGTCCTCCTGTAATTTAAATCCCATCTGTAGTGACAGCCGTGTATTTTAAAATGGATCTCACTGGTTTTTTTTTTTTTGGTTTTTTTTTTCTGAGTTACTTGTCCTTCTATTTTTATCATCAGCTAAGTGTGATGTCTGACTTTTTGGTAGAAGTGGAGGAAGTTAGATGGAAAAGAAAAGATTGGAAAATCCATCAGGATTGTCAAAGCTTGTGAAAGCTCGTCAGTAAGGGTGTTGTAATGTCAGCTACAGGGAGGTGCTGGTATTCTCTTTAGAGATCTGTGTGTTTTGCTCTGTATTTGTTTCCATATTGGCAAATGGGCGCCTTTAATATGCTAAATTAGCTTTTAGCGGTTTCTGTTTGCAGTTTGTTTCTTTGATTTCTAAGCAGGTTTATGGACATTTTTTCGCGATGAACACAGGAGATAATAATATCTTCAGAAAGTGGGAGTCATTCTGAGTGACATCAGTATGTGCTATGTTTGTTCAGGTCTGGCTGAGTTAGAAAATCCAGAGGGATTGAGATTTTTTTCACTTTGCGGCGTCTTTGCCTCTTGTCTCTCCCTCCTCACCTCCTCAACCTCAAGGTTACCCCCTCTCTCCCCCCCCCCCCCCCCCAGGGAGGCTTTCTATCTTTCTCTGTTTGGCCCGTGTCTGTTCCAGACCATATCCTGTGATTTCATGATGGTTATAATGCTGTCCACCATAGCGATGAGTTAAATTACGGATATGACCTTTCTAATGCTTTTCTAGGCCTCGAGTTTCACATTTGGCCATTCAGGTCAGTCGTGTTCGGTCTTTAAGGTGTGGGTACAGACCTGCTTTGGGGTCTGAACCTGAATTTCAGCACTGCTCAGGACGTGGTATTCCCTCTGAAGGGGATAGACTGTTATGGCGTCCTTTTAAAGGGCTTTTGTCTCTCACACAGTTCATTCAACAGGGACGTCAAAGCTCCTCAAATTAAGACTGAGACTTGGCACTTTAATGTAGAATAAATTATTTTATTTCAAAATAAGTGTTCTGGAGAAGAAGAAAAAAAAAAGTGTAACTGTCCAATCACTTAGGGTCTGGACTGAACCAAGAACGTAGAACTTACAGGTTCAGGCTACGGGAAGCTTTTTTAAATTATTATTATTATTAGTGTTTATCACGTAATTTATTAACAGACTTTTTGTACTTGTAGTTGACATAAGTCGTGTGCGCGTTGGAGGAAATGTTCTGTTGCATAAACTCACATAAGTCACGTAAAATGATATATATATTATAGTAATTTAATAATAAATAGGTTTAAGGTGTATCATCATCTCCATAGAACCCATCTCTAGCTGCCTCCCCTCTGTGCTGTTGAAAGTAGAACACAAAGGTCCTCACGTTCATGACAGCTTGACAACTCTAACTGCTGTTATTAGGAGAAATTGGAATTTAGCTAAAAACACACAGGGTCACAGGCCAGAGAAAGGTTTAAGAGTCAGAATGCGAGGTTTGTATCATTAAAAAGTGTGTTTAGTGATGGTAGTTACTCGTGTCACATTAAAAAAACTAGGTGTGTTGAGGTGTGTTTTGGTTTGGAAGTGTGTTTGATGAGATATATCAGTCACTCACACACACACACACATGCTTGTTGGTAGGATACATTCATAGGTGTCATCGATCTGAGGTTGATCTTTTAGTTTATGTTTTGTATTGGTTTTTTTTGAGGAATTGTGGTTGTTAAGCTAAACTCTCTGTTTGCGTGTCAGTCTGTGTTTCATCACCCATCTGTCATCGTGAGAAAGTGGGAAGCGGTGGGAAGAGAACGAGTTCAGAAACGTATCTGGGCTCAGAGTCAGAGACAATGCGAGGAGCTCAGCGTACAACTGACACTTTGTCAAAGTAGTTCAGAAACCCGGGGCTGTATTCACTAAGGATTTTGTCTGACCAATAGGAGTCCTCCTAAATTGCACTGAAAGTTCCACACTACGAGTTTCCTCATAGGAGCTATTCACAAAACTGCTGAGACACACACTGAGAGAACTCCCTAAGCTAAAAGAAGAGGTGGAGTTGATTCTGTTTGGATCATCATCCTTTCATTAAGTTTTTCTACATGTAAAACCAGTTCAACGGGACAGTCCACAAACTCACCTTTCTTTGTTGATGATTACTTAATGTACACGTAAAGAAATATGGCTCCGAAGGACGCGTTTCAAGACTGTCCCCTCTACCAGCTGTACTTTTCCAGAGTCACAGTGGTGCAGAGCTGTGCAAACTGTCCCCTCCGGTCTTATTGGCTTGTTGCAGTTTGATGGCGAGCTGATTGGATCCTTATCGACTTGTCTGCCATCTAATTATGCTCATTAGTTCTTTATGGTTGTGGTTTTTTGACGATGCTGATGTAACGAGGCACATTAGCTGCAGCAACTGATCGACCGAGCGGCTCGTACAGTGGCTCAGGAGTCGCCTGGTCCGCCTTTAACTTTTTGAGAAACAGTTTTTACCACTCTAATTTATTTGTGTATCATTACCAGGATCTCATTTATGTCACAGTGTGAAGCTATGCAGACTATTTCATTTTCAATTGTGAGAGCGAATGTGTGCTTGTTCCGAAGTGAATCAGTTTCTGAGTGTTGGAAAAAAAACATTTTGTCTATAACATCGAACAAATCTGCTGATGCCTCTCAGCCGAGCGCTCCGTGTTTGACGTCAGTGAGTTGTCTTTTTAAAGAACTACATTTGGTTAAATGGAGTGGCAGCTGAAACTCTGAAACTTTTTTTTGTACTCAGATCATTGGGGATTTTTTTTTTTTTTCCATAACTTTTCTGAGCAGCTGCTGCACCTGTCACCAGTCTGATTTTCATATTAAACCACCGCACAATAAAAGCCAATAAAACTACAGTATTACAGTTTTACTTTTATGCAAAAAAAAACAAAACTTTCCAACATACTAAATCACATACTGACAGCACCTTGACATTTTATCAGCAGGACAACATGACAGCACAGAAAAAGCAATAGTGCAGGGGAAATGACAGCACAGAGTCGGTCCCTCACGACAAAACCACCCCTCTGAAGTGCTGCTGTTGTTTGAAAGCTGGATTTGAAATTCATTTGGTCCATGCTGGAGAGGCTGAATCCAGAATCCAGTCCAAACCTTCCTGCCACAGCAGATCAATAAGGCCTAGAGACAAATTGCATTGTATTGTGTTGCTGGGAAAAAAAAAAAAAAAAGGATAGGCTTGTTGTTTTATCTATTAGTGCATAATGGTATGTGGTGTACCATTGTATGGGTGTGTCCAGACTGCTTGATTGACAGCCCTTTGACTGTGAAATCCCTCCCTCCACTTACCCCCCCACACTCAGCAGATGACTTGTTTTGCTTGCTTGCTTGCTTGCTTGCTTTTAACTCAGGTTGGTAGTGGTGGAATGTGCCAAATGAACTGGAAAGTTTAATAAATTCAAAATCAACTAAGTGCTTCAGTCAGATCATACAGACCCTTACTGGAACATTTTACATTCAAATGATGAATTACTATTTTCATGAAAGTTTCTAAAATATTTTTTTTTTTATTACGACAGTTCAGTTTTGTTTTTTGTTTTTTTAAACTTACTTATGGGGAAACCAAGAGGTCTGAGCTGATTTTGTGTAATTTTGCCTGAGCCTTATGAACACACCTCTGAGCCTAAAAAGGACAAACAAACCTGTTGCATGTTTCCTGACATGTGACCTCTGTTGTTAAGGGCACAGGAAGACGGCAGTCATGGTTAACAGAGACCGAGAGAAAATCATATTTTCTGCCGACAAAATCAGACACTATGCTCAGTGTGACCACACAGCCAGTTGTGGTGTTTGCTGCTCTGGACAGTCTCGCTCATTAAACTGCTGTCAATTAGAACCATGAGACAAAATCAGGACAGACGCTTAACAGAGCGCTGATAGGTGAGAGCTGGGTGGCAATAACACGATGAGCTGGCCTCATGACGTAACGGGTATCAGGAATAACTTTACCGCCCTTTACAGAAGACAGGTTCATTTGGCTTTAAGCAGATTTCACACATCCCCATCACATCAACCCTGCTCTCCTTAATTAGACCGTGGAGCCGGAACACCTTGTTAGGAGAGTCACCCAACATTAATGACCCCCCCCCCCCCCCACACACACACACACACACCCGTGTGGCACAACGACGGTGTGATTGTGAGGTCAGCGGCGGCTCAGGTGTTTCATCTGCAGGACTTTCATGACAAAGCCGTGCACTGTCAACATGTCTTCTCGTGTCAGTCACGTTTTGAATGTATGTATTTAACAACATTAACACTGTGGTTTAAAAAAAAACAAAAAAAAAAACACCCTGGCTGCTGTCAGATGAAAACCTTGAACATCTCCTAAACACCAACTGTTCAGGAGCTTTAAGCTTTATGTTATAATCCTAATGATTTTTATATTAATCCCCATTTTTGATACTATTTATGGCCATGATAGCCATTCAGTGCATTTGTCTCTATATTTTCCTCTGTGTGGCAGCTTCCATTGTCAGTGGAGATCTGCCCCCCCCCAAACCCCTACACACACACACACACACACATTATCACGGTGGTCTGAGTAAGCAGCTTATTATGACCTACAGTTAGGTTTCACTGTTAGGTGACCTCTAGTGGCTGTGGTGAGTATGATGGGAGCAAAGGAGGAAGTCAGGTGACGAAGAATAAAGAGCGCTGGAGTCCATGTATAGAGGTCAGGGTGGTTGGAAACTAACAGTCAGTTTATCCATGATCTTACTGTAACCATAGCAACAAACACCCTCTAACTTTAACCATGTTTTTTCCTGAACTTAGCCAAGTAGGTGAGTTTGGGCTGTTTTGTTGAGTAGTTTCATGTTTCAGGTTGAATTTGGAGGTTTGTCATTTTCAGATGTAATTCATTCTTTATACTCTCTGGTCAAGCCAGCCTCCAGCATCCATGCATGTTGCTGGTAGTTACGCAATGTCCACTGGGTAGTAAAGAAGACAGACAGGGCCTAGTCAATGTGTTGCATTAGCCTGGTGAGTTCCAGCCAGTAATGAGACTGTTCTTCCACAAAAAAGACAACAGCATCAATACGGCATCTGAACCAAACTTTAACCATCACGGTGTAAGATCTTTATTTCAATCAGGAGAAATTTACACGAAGAATGAAAGAAAATGAGAAAATTTGAAGAAACTTTATTGGAAACAGGTAGAATAGACTTTGGCACTTAGACCCCTACAGGAAGTAGATCACCACGGGAAGTGACCCCATGGATTAGATGCTTCATGACATGAAGGACACTCCCCCCCCAGAGCCTGGACACTGGTGGTGGTGATGAGGAATGGAGCTCGAGGTTGCGACTTCTTCTTAGAAGGAGACTTTAGATTGGAGGTTTTAGTCGGAGAGGGTCGGCCATCCACAGCTGAGGTTGGTCACAAACCACCACAGTGCTGATATGACGGCCCTTTTAAAGTTTGACAGCTTACGAGTGATTGGCTAGTGGTGAGCGAGTAAGGTTGTGGTTGGATGAAGACGAGTATGAGCAGGTGGAGCTCAGAAACAGCAGGAAAGTGCGCAGGGAGATAATCCTCCTGACTGAACTTTCTCTAAGCTTCATTAACAGTTTTATTATTGATTTAACAGCAGTGTTGTCTGGTCAGTAGTGGTCATAGACCATCACCATATTTCATCATTTACTTTACAGAGTCTGTCCTGCCTCACTCTGGGGTCAGGCTCTGGGTCGCCTTGGAGACAATTTTAATTGTGGATTGTATAAATAAAATGAAATTGAACTGAAATTGAATTGAAATAATTTTGTACTGTACTGTTGTTTGCTGAAATTCAATTTAAAATACATTTTTTTAATCTTTTAATTTGTCAAATAATGTGCTCAGCCTGTTCAAAAACACATAACACTTAAAAAAAAAATCAAATCAAATCATATCAACAAGATAAAAGTGGAGTTGCAAGGTTTTCGTGTTGCATGCTGTTGTTGGACATGACATGCAACAACACAATCTTTTCTAGTCCGTCATATCATATTTATACAATCTTTTTATAATCCTGTTCAAAATCTGCTTGTCTGTGTGTCTGTTTAAACAATTGTGCATACTGTACATATTTCCGTGTGTGTGTGTGTGTGCACGTCTTTCTATAGTTGTGTGGACAAAAAACCTTTGTTGTGGTGAGGAGATTTTCAGCAGGCTCTCACAACTTTAAAGGGCTGTTTAAGCTCAGACCTGGTTTTAGGGTTCAGGTTAGAATCAGGTTTAGGTTAGGGTTAGAGCAAGGCGTCAGGAAAATGCATCATATCAACGCGTGTCCTCACAACGGTAGAAAGGTAGGTTCGTGTGTGTGGGTGTGCGCGTGTGTGCGAGTATGTGTGTGTGTGCGTGCACGTGCAGGCATGTCTCTCCCTTGCCAGGTCAACAGTGGATTGCGTAACAGCTGCTGGTGGCTGTCGTCTGCGCTACAATGTGTTACATAAGACAATTTGATGTTCAGAGTTATAATCCTGTGCCTGTGCTGCCTGAGCACTCCCCATCTGGGATTTCCTGCCTGTCCTCGTCCTGAGCCCTGCACTCACTTCCCCTTCAGAGCTGCTTCACTCAGACGCCAGATATAAAGATGGGTCAGAAGGTCCCCCCCCACCCCACCCCACCCCACCCTCCGAGACTAATATCTCAGGCCCGTTTTCATTTTAAAGACCACATGACCGTCTAATGACCGTTGCTCTTGCAGCAGCCTCTCGGGCGAACTGTAAAATTTAAGTCCTTCTGTTACTAAAGCTTTAAGAACATAAAAACTGAACAATGTTGTTGATGCAGTGTTACATAAATAAATTTTGCTGTGAGTTGAACATGCGTGCAAAAATCCACGCACTGTGTGGGGCCTGCAGGTTTGAAACGTGAGACCCTTTGTGGCTGATTTGTGTTTGCAGCCCGTGGATACACTGCTAGCTTTTAAGCGAGCTAGCGGTGCATGAACGACAGTGTTGGTCTGTGGGACTGAAATATCTGACTAACTATTACAACGACTGTGACGAAATGTTGGACAGGAAGTTTCATCCCGTGAAATGTCTGAAAATCTTCAGGATGGGCCGGAACAAAAATTTGTGCAGATTTAAATGTTTTAAATTTTATTGTTTAGTGTCCAACTCCAGCACCATCATCAGGTATCTTAGTTTATGACTAAATGACTGCAAATTAAATGACGTTCCCATCAGCCTACTTACTTACTTTTACACATTTTACTTCTTAGTCACACACTTTGCAGGCAGCGAGCTGCTGATCCTGAGCCTTATCCTTGGGATCAAGTTGGGATACGGTGGGATTCACTTTGACGTGTGGACGGGAGAGAAGCTGAGGTTTGAACCGTCAACTCATTGGACGACACGCTCTGCCTCCTGAGCCATATATACGCCCACGGATCAAATGACTGTGTGATGTGAAAAGGGGTCGTTCGCAGTGGCGAACTCACAGAGAATTATCACCGGCTCTGCGGTTTCCCTCGGCTCTGTGGTTTTAGCCTCCTTTAGCTCATTGCGTTAGCTTAATGGCCCACTTAGAAAGGAATCAACACGAGTGTGTGTGTGGTGTAGTTGGGCAGGGATGGGGGGATGGAGGTGGACAGCAGCATTTCACTCTGAGTGAAAACTGAGAAAGCACACATTTTAACTTATGAAATAATCTCTGATTAAATAAAAAGTGGTTCAACCATGTAAAAAATGTTAAATCCGAAGGATCCTGATGAATTGTCTATCTTAGTCTGCTTTGTAATTGTCTGCTAATTATAATTTCTCATTGCAAATGAATGGAAAATAACATAAATTAGAATAAATCTTCCTCTTAAAGTGACATTCAGAAATAATTCCAGAGTTTGTAGATGTAAATCAGCCTTTGTAGTAAGACTGTAGTGATTTGTGTCTCACTTCTGTTTATTGGCCTCTGTCATACTCCACCCAGTCCCCCAGATTTCCTTCCTGTTTCCAGATGCACCTGCTCCACCTGATCCACATCTCGCCTGACCTGCTAACAGCTAACCTGTTTTCTGACGCACGCCTGCTCCTGAAGCTGTGTACCCAAGGATGCCACACGCCAGATCATCAGGCTGCCTGCCCAATACCCCAGCTGCCAGCTTCCATTGGTTCTGGTTCTCAGCTCTTGGCCTGTCCAGTCCCTCTGTTACTGGCAGTCTATTCTGGACCCCAGTATCCTTTCTCTCCCTCCAAAGGAGACTCACCTTCTGCTCTCCCTTCAGGAGGGTCCTGCCTTCATCGTCACCCTCCAGGCCAATTTCTTCTGTCTGTCCTGCCTCTTGGCCTCCTGCCTGAGGTTCTCACCTCTGCAGCCATTGGGCTGTCCACCTGCAGTTTTCTGCTCACTGGTGGTCCAGCTCCTGGCCCATCCACCCTGAGGTGTCGTCCTATTCTTTTCTCCATCCTCTGAGCTGTCTGTCTGAAGTTTCCTTCCCCAGTGAATCCCACCTTGAACTTTTTCGGTTTTGACCGACGTCTGGGAGCCATTATTTCTGTCCCCTTTATTGGCCTCCTGTCACACTCCACCAGCCCACCAGATGTCCCTGGATGTTCTTCCTGTTTCCAGATCCACCTACTCACCTGTTTTCCAGTTCCAGTCACTGGAACTCCTCCGCCTGCCTTCATGTCTGTTCATTATTTCCCTCATCTGCTCCCTGATCATATAAACCAACCCTTTTTCACACTAAGTTCCCAGATTGTTTGCTAACGTCTGTGTGTGTATGTGTGTGTGTGTGTGTACTCTCCACCTTTGCCTTGTTGAGAGACACATTTTACTTTTAACAACATGATCCTCCATCGGCCTTGACTCCACCCTGGCAATTACAGGATGGAGTCCCTTCAGGATGGGAACAATGTTAACACAATCCTGAGTGAGCGCAGTGTTGGAGCAACAAAAAACAAAAAGTCCCAACAAATTAAATGAGCCCAATAAAAATAAACTCTTTACTGCAGGTGTCTCCTCGGAGGGCGTCTGTGATCTGAGAGATGAAGAGGATGTCAGAGTGAATATCCACCAACGGCATCTGAGGATCACTTCTGACAGCCACCCCAGCCTGCTGCTACACACTGTGGGAGGTGGTGTGTGTGTGTGTGTGTGTGTGTATACGTTAGCTGCAGCCTTGTGAACTCACCAGGGTGTTGAGGCTGCTGACAGAAAAGATGAGGGTGTTTTGAAGCCTTAACTCTCTCTCTCTCGCTGTCTCAGTTCAGTTCAATTCAATTCACTGTGCTTTATTGGTAAGAGTGTCAGCTGAACAATGCTGCCAGAGTAAAAAAGAAAAGAATAGAATTCATTCAAGTGAAATGAAATAAACAAATAGATAATCCATACATGTATTTTGCATGTGTGTGTCTCATGTGTATAACAGGCTCTGTCCGTGGTCACTGAGTCACAGTAAGGTTGGTGTGATTTAGGACCAGATCATTTCTTTTTTTTTTCCTTTTGATTATTTTGGTCTGATTCATCCCATGTTCCAGATCATCAGGCATCTTTTGTTCATTTCATAATTTGTTTTTTTACTCTGATTAGGGGTTTGAAAGCAGTTCTGGTCTCAGCATTTGGGTTTTATTTGATCAGTGAGTCTCAGGACCAGCTGACAGAAGGGGGTTCACTTCTTGGGTTTGTAAAAATCTCAGTGTGTCTTTGGGCTCAATTTGAGATGTGACCAAAATTTTAATGTTTTTTTTTTTTCCATGTTAATAATCAATGAGAAACAGCCTCAGTCTGTCTTGTGTGCATTGGCTGCTGTTTCTCCTCGGATGTTTAACGTGGACCTGGAGAACACTGCATGTGGGGGGGGGGGGGGGCCCTCTGTGGGAAGCTTGCTCCATCCAGTGTGGTGCTGATGACTGAGTGAACTTCACTGCCATGATTGCTGATTGGTTGGATGACACTGTCAAATATTTTAAATTCTAATTCAAATTTTGGTTTTTAACTATTTTCTAAAATGTTCTTCTGGTTGCATTACAACACTTACAATGTGCTTTTCTGATATCAGAGCATCGCTTTTGGCTTCACAGTTGTTGTCGGAGTAAAGAGGAGATTCTCAGCCACATCAGATGCCGCTCGTAGATTGTAGAAGCCACACCAGGGCAGCCCATCCGGATTAGGACGGGAACAACCCTCTGATGCATTTTTATTTAAACACTGGATTGCGGCACATCTGGATGAAGTCTGCATTAGTAATAATACTGCAGGCACCTCTCTTGGACATGCTGCGTGCTGTAAGCTCCTCACATCCAACTGAGCCTATCACGTCTCTGAGATGGACAGGTCAGACAGCGAAGACAACACACAGGACTGAGTGCTCTGTGTGTTGTTTTTGTTGTAAATTTTACATTCCTCACATGCTGTGATCGACATCACACGGATGTGAACTCAGGCCTGTTGTTTATTGGTGTCCATGGATAAATAAGGTTATTGCAGAAATAATGATGCTAGTAACAAGTAAATATTCAGCAAGAAGAAAATACACAGAGCAGAATATAACCACACTAACAGGATTAGATGTAACATAAACCGAGGCTGCAGATTTTTAACGACTTGTTAACTTATAAATCTTATTTAATGCCGTTAAACTTGAGCAATTTGGAACATGCACTCGACAGTACACAGAAAGTTTACCTTTCAATGATCAAATAAAATCTATTAGTTTTTTTTTAACACTGTAACTGAAAGCGCAAATCTGCATTTAGCTTGAAAAGAAATTCCACAGACTGCCCCCAACCCCCCCACCCCACAACCAGAGGTTAGAGCTTATCCATTATTTCACACTACTAAGTACAACATAAGCTGAAGTGTTGATCCTTTCTTCACAGATTTTCAATACTAACTCATATTCTTTTTTTTTTTTTTTTTCCCTCACCATTCAAACTACAAAGCTCCTTACTTTGCCATTTTTAGCGCCTTGCAGTCTCCCCGCTGTGCCGGCTCGGCAACAGGCACCACCATCGTCTTACCGCAGATTATAAAAGCTTCTCTGTGGTGAAGTCATCAACAGCTTCCAGCAACAGATGTTAGAGCACATGAAGCACAGGCCGAAGGTCAAACCAACACATGTTTTGTGTGTGTGTTCAGTCATGTGTAACATGCATAAACACAGTTTTCAGGCATGGGAAACGCGTGTTGATCTCATGATGGTGAGCAAAAACCTGTCGATCCTTAAATCAGTAATAAAAATGTTGTAAATGTATTCCGCCCTCTATCCTGCTTTATCAGTTATGATGCATGTATTAGAGTTAGCGGGAAGGCTCTAGGGACGTCAGTGTCAGCTGGTCAGTCCACCACTTTGGACATCTTTTGGAAGGATTGTCATGGAAGCTGGAAGAGACAGAGTGTGTTGGAGGACATTCATGCTCCCCAGGGTATAAATCTGGGCTGCAATTACTTTGATCATCCTCTGACTCCTCTTAAAGGGCCGTTTATCATGTCAAACATTTCATCTGTCCAGTGAAATATCTGCACATGTGCATCAAAGGCTGGCACAACATTTGGTCAAGACAGTCATGTTGTCCTCCTGTCTCTGCACTGCATGTTGCACCAGTTAGCAAATGTTATAGCGAGTTAAACTAAGATGATTTGATGATCATTTTACCTGTTTCTTCTCTTTCCGTGGTCATTTTGTGTAGTTATGTGTCACTTTCTTGTAGTTTTTTTTTTGTCATTTTGTGTCAGGGAACCACCTTCACAGGTGCAACTCTTTGTTCAAAAGAGTTTCCAACCTCAGCAGATCCACCCTGACATTCCTCTGCACAGGGCCTGTTCCCAGTAGATCCAGTACAGGACCGGAGGGCAGGGTGGCATAAAGACAGGAGGTGGATGGGCTGAGAGGCTGCAGCACAAAAGACTGTTCGCATTTGTTTTTAAAAAATAAATTTCTCTGTCTGTGAGCGAAATAATAAGTACCTTCAGCTGCTTGATGAAGTGGTAATCAGTGCGTTCCTTATCTTTTTGTTGTTTTTTGTCTGGCACCATAGAGCACAGAGCGGCCATTGTTTCCCCGCTCAGGCTCTCACAGAGGTCAGGGCGCCGATGTGACGTCTTTTACACAGCCAAGTTTGAGTTTCTGTGACACCTTTGAATTTGCTGCTATTCAAACTAACTGTTCTCCTTTGGTTTGCTTCTAAACGAACGGGGAAAAGTCAAACCATCATTTCTTGAGCACCCCTGGGTTTTCTGCCGTGAAGACTTTCCAGTTCGGATATCAGGCTCCAGCTAAAGAAAAAAAGATAAATGAATCCACACGATTAATCTTAAAATGAAGCAATAATTCTTTCCTAAAATTAGCTGCGTATGTGTGTGTGACAGCACAATCCCAGAATCTTGAAAACGTTACAGGCAAAGAGATCATGAATAATGAAATGAACTTTGAGCCAAAAGAGGAATAACAATGTTGTTCCACTTATTGTCCCTTTCCTCTCTGTCTGTCCTGTATCTCCTGTCCTGCCTCCCTGTAGTGTTGTTGCTCCTTGTCCTTCCCCTCTGTCCTCAGGGGCAAGTTCTGGTTCCCGGTGGTGTAGGGTTCTGATAACCCCCTGCCTTTTGCTCCAGTGGGTGGTGAGAATCACAGAGTAACTGCGTTGCTTGAATTCCAAGTCGAAGCGCAGGCGGTTCCCGTGATCTGGACGTCCTTTGATACCCCTGTGCCAGTGGAAGGGTTTTCATCCCTATGTGTAAGTACTGAAAACCACTTTGGTGGTAGTTCCCTCTACAGACGGTGTCTCCAGGACCACAATTTGCCATGATGACCCACACACACACAGACCTTGTTTCAGATATTGTTTCTTGTGTTTCTGCTCAGTAAAACAATCATTACCCAGGACTTTCTTTATTTCTCTGTGTCATGTTGAGCTGTGCTTTTTTATTTCCAGACAATTCCTCAGTCTATGTCAGGGAAGCTCCAGGCTCCATTAATCTGGCTGGCAAAAAAAAAAAAAAAAAAAAAGTCTGTAAATAAGTTTTTTTATTATCCACATTATTTTTCCATCGATGGAGAAACACCCTGAGCATTTTTGTTGGAAACAGATGTCCTGAGGGGCTCGTCAGATTTATTTTTCAATTAAATGCTCTTACTTTGCAGTACATGTCCACACCTGGAGGCTCCCTGGTATGGACTCTGTGATTGGATTCTGACTTTATTATTGCTCTGCTGCTTTGAGACCACACAGTCTGTCTATTCTAACTCGCGCTTTAAAAGCCCAAAGACATGCTTAGGTGCAGAGAGGTTCAGAGTCTTTTGTGTGACACATTCATCAGAGCATAAGAAGCCAATACAGTTTGCTGCTGTCGTTTCAATAACACAAGTGGGTTTTTTTTTTTCCCTTCTTTTCTCAAAGAAGCTTTGCAGAGTAAATAAGCTGCAAACTGGACAAGGTCGGCGATGACAGATATTAACACTGACAAGCAACTGAGGCCGTTTTCCTTTTACAGCAGCAGCAGCAGGTTTTCTTAGGTCAAACTCACTTCATCCAAAAAGGAAAAGCCTGACCTGTGTGACCCGTTGTCACATTCACTGCACAATTTCAAAAGTATGTGGGCCTCAAACAGAACAGCAGCTACGTTTTTAATGAAATGGAAACACACTGACCAGGAATTGCACTTGTCAGAACACAGAAATGTAGTTTTTTTTTTTTGCCTGGACAGGCAGGGAACATGGAGTTAAATCAATCAGCTTTGCTTTGCAAAGCATATAAAAAAAAAAAAAAAAAAAAGTAAGTGAAGCTTCGGATTCAGAGCAGGAGAAAAAAGGTGGCTGTAATATAACAAAGTATTTAGATAATATCTTTCTTAATATCAACCTTTAAATCCTTTGTGCTCTGGATTGATTTGTTTTACACTCTGTCCTTGGTTTGTTCTTTTGCAGTTCTTATTTCCTCTGAGTTACAGCTCTTCTCCATGAAGCTAGTCATGGCAGGCATTTCATTTCATCCTTGCTGCAGGAGCCTTATCATCATTATCTTAGTCATCTATCTATCCACAGCCTAAAGAAAGTCCAGATAAATGTTCACCTCTCACTTTAATACAAGGTCTTTTTTTTTAATCCTTCCATGGACAATTTGTCTCCGTCTCACATCTTTCTTTGGGTTTTTCAAGAAGTGATGAATAAACAACTAAGGTTCCCTCTTTTCTTCCTCTTCACATCCAACCCTAGGCAATGCTAGAGTTTACAGTTAGCATTTGGCAGATATTCCTCTCAGTGGTGGAGTTGGTGGAAACCAAAACAGAGGTAAAAGAAGACTGACTCACTTTCTCTGGCTGCATGTTTGCGATTGTTGTCCTGCTGAATGTAGACCTCTGCATTCATCCTGTTACTTCCGTCAGCAGTGAAGTCAACGATGAATACCAGTGTGTCAGCTCCATCGGTAGCCAGACGTGCCCCAGCCATTACAGATCCACCACCACGTGGCTTCAGGTAATCCGCTCTTCCCTTTTCCCTCCACTCTCTCCTCTTTCCATCATTTTGATAGAGAGACTTCACCTTCATCAGATTGTAGAACTCTACCGTTTTCTTTCTGTATGTTTAAAATTAAAATGTGTTCTACCAAAACGTGCATCAAGACAACCAACAGGACACAACTTGTCAGTGGGGCAAATGCAAAAGACAGTAGGGGACATGCTAATGACGCATGAAAGTGTTAAAGACCAACATCTGACAACAGGAGAGAGAACAGTCAGCTGGGAGCATTACACAGTAACAAGAATGTGTTGTGTTTATCTGGCTTGATATTAATATGAACTGTCTTTTAGATTGTGCTGTTTAACTTGGTGCAAGATTACTGACTAAATGAATGTCATGTACTCATGAAATGAGTAGTGTGACATTCATTTTGTGTTGACCTAGATTCCACCTATGTGTGACTCTTGATTTGAGCTTTAAAACATTACTACAGGAACTGCAGCAAATGGAGAACAGGAGCCTGTTTTTTTTTTTTTTTTTTTCTGGGTTTAAACCAGTCTTTGCTCCACACCCCTCTTCCAAAGCAGGCCACGTGAAGCCCCAGCTTCCACAAACTGGCAAGGATCTTCTGAACAGCCGACCACTGACTGAAGACTGAATCAGTTACATCTGAACCCTCTGGAGACCAGGCCCCTCGGGAGAAGACCAGTCAGCTGAACTATTGCCTTTTATGAAACTTATGAGGCCCACGCCAAGAGAAGGAACGGCTGCCCAAGAGTCCCCCTGGTGTGCCCAGATCTTCAGAGATGTAGGAGGCTGAAGGACAGGAGGAAAATTTTACCCTGAGGCAAAATATCTGAACCAAACTGCAAAAGGGCAGGAAGAAACATGTTCATCTCCATATAAAGAAGAAACTCATATTTGTGCCATCATTATGTCATTCTCTTGGGGGGGGGGTATTCTGCATTTTGTGTTTGCAAAGACAGTGGTTGGTTAGTCACAGCTGAAATCAATATGACTACACCTCTGGGGACCACTGTTACGCTCCGAGATCCCCCGCTGATTTGGCCTGGTTTCTAGTCTCTCGGTTTCCATGAGCTGCTATGTGGAGGCACAGCAGGAGTCTTGATGATTGAGAGGAACTGGCATTAAAATGTAAATCCTTCAGGTCTTAGACCTCAGAAATACGATAATGTAATCCTTTACATTTCATGAAGTGCCATCATATCACCCTGTGGTACGATTCCCACCAGCTCACAAGAAAGAAAGTGAACCAGGAAGGGGATGGGGGGGCGTTGTGGGACTCTAAATGTTGAAGCAAATTGCATGCCTGCTCATTACGGGGTTGGTGTTGGCTGTGGTTCATCATCCAGGGCCTCATTCTCTACATCACTATTGTGCTGGTCCCCTGGATCATACAGCAGACACTGCAGAGATGATGTTCTTAACTCCGGACTTCAGAATCCCAAATGTACGATCTATTACAACACAGGCAACATTCAGCTTCTTATTGAAGTTTTTTTTTTGCCTGCCTGCCTGCCTGCCAGGTGCCCAATATCCCTATAAGGCTTCACAGCTGAGGTAACAGCGGGTAGGCAGAGTCCCCGATGATGTGCATGCCCTCTGGGACAAGGGATCGGGGAGGGCGGTGGGGGGGCGGGGGTTTTCCTCCAGAGCATGGACAAATGCTGTAAGGCGGAAAGCTGTGGCACCATGCTAAGTGCCAGGGCGCCCCACACTGATGTGGCAGAACTGCCTCTGGCAGTCACAAAAGCCAGTCAAAATGACCAAAATAGAAATTTTTCTAGTTCAGAAAGTCGATGGGGGTCTGAAAGTGGGGCCTTTTGAATAGCAACAGCAATGTCTGCCCAAATAGTGGTGAGGAAACCAGCTCTTTGAAATCTTAACTCACACCTGTGTGGGGCTTCTCCCACAGGCCAGGTTATGTAATGTGCCGTGTACGTGTTAACCAGGGGAAAAAAAAAAGAAAAAAAAAAACGTATGCAAATGTTTCATTAAGGTGGATTTGCCAATATTAAACCTGTGTTCAGCATCCCTCTAAGGACTACTGGTTGGCGAGAGTTCACAGGCCAGTGGGATTTTGCTATACCGTGGAATTTGGATGCATGGTTATAAAATGAATGTGGTGAAGACAAGAGAAAAGGTTACAGTTCCACTTATAGTCCTATAGAAAACCTGAAATGAGCATTAAACTGACAGTAGAGAGGGATGACATCCTCCGCTGTTCCAATACATAAGTATTTTTGGAACAATCCTAGAGAAGGGGGAACACAAACTTGACTTAGTGCTTGTGAAGAACTCTAAAGCACAGATTGTACAGCTAACACCAACTTGAACTGATTGCATGTAGTTTCTGTGGAGCCACGTGGGAAAGGGAAAAAGGCACTGAAGAGCAAATCTCTCTCGGACATACGATCACTGCTTCGCTTCGGCACTGTCACAGATGTAACTCCATCTGGAGGGAGGTTAATATCATCAAAGAGAGTCGTTCACATCATGCAAATCATTGTCTTCCATAAACTCACAACCATAAATCCATGTGTAATAACTGTATATTCATCCTCTTGTTGTCGGCGTATGCTGACAGGCTATACGTTAGCTAAAGACGTGTAGATTGAACAGCTGTCAGACGCCACGCAGGCTTAGGGGAGCGAGTACGGTCTGTCAGTCAGGATCCTCGACAGCTTTTACAGGTTTATTTAAATATCTTAATGTAAGAAATAATCTCACTCACATAAACTCATTCCTGCATATGTGCCAAATGTATGTTAACAAAGACACTGACACGGCTTGATGCACGAATGGGAACTGGTGTACTCTGACTGTTGAAAGTAATTTTTACATTTACCGTAGCCCCAAAAGACATGTGGGTGAACAGTGCCCCAGCTGCTGTAAAATGAAAGCATGTCTGTTCTGTCAGGCACACGTGTCCTGATGTGTCACAGAAAACTGTATGTTCCCAGAATGTTCTGAGAACGTCCCCGGTCAGCTTGTAACGTTCCCAGAGTGTGGAGAGTAGGGGGACATTATTTGGAGGACTTTCAGGGAACGTTCAGGACGCTCTGGGAACATCCCTTTAGGTCTCTAACTCCATGTTCCCAAAAACCTTTAGGGGAACTAAAAGCAGGAATCTCAAAATACAATCAAAACATGTTTACACCCCAAAAAACAAAGACATTTTCAGCATGTCAATTCTTCTAAATTCTTTCATTGGCAAAGAAAAAAAAAGTGGCTTGGAAAAGCTTATTTAAAATAACATGGTGGATTTCTGCCCCCATGAAGAGCACCTCTCCTTTTTAGCCTTTCAGGCTGTTATTTGACCAGGCCTCATTGGTCGCAAGTTTCTGGAGGATTCTCCTCCTCTCTGCCCCCAGTGTTTTGCAGAGCCCCTCAGTGGCCTGCTGTGGCTGTGCTGTCATGGATGCCGGACTAGGGTGATTCTGCTCTGATCCTGGACCAGGCGTTCGATAGAATTGGCAAAAGCCTGCCCGCATTCTTTCTATTGCCAGCAGCGTTTTCCAATTGAATTGTTAGGTGATGGAGGTCTGACAAATTGAGATAAGAAAAGAAAAAGGTATTTTCACACTCAGTAATTTGCTCAGTGGTGTTCAAGAAGGACATGGAGAAGCAGTGGTACATGTCTGTTGCAAGCTGCATTGCTGTGGCCTAAGGCTATCGACAGCAGACTGTCAAACGTGATGGACAAGAGTGCAACCATGTGTTTACCTGCGTTTACTTCGTGCTCTGCACGGCTGGTTTCCTTTGTCTTATGGTTATTGTCTGTTTCACAGATTTTAGTGACATTTTCACCATATTTTTACAAACTGCACAACGGTGACCAAACCTGATTTCATAGCCATCTTTAACACAACACAGACAGTTTTCTTTAGTTGTGTGTAAGCTCAGGCATTCTACTCAGGTGCGTGGGTGGTGACTGTGACGTAAGCTGGTGGTTTGTTTGAGAACAGACGGGAAAGACTGGAATGAACTTCAGTTACAGATCAGAGAGGTTGAACTCTAACTTCTGTGAAATGACACCAATGCAGCGGCTCTTCCAGCTCACTCTCTTTCTGTCTTGTAGTCATCTAAGGTCACAGTAACACTGTGGTGTTACATACCTGTGTGTTGTATATATATGTACATGCGGTGTACCTCCCTCTGACTTTTTTCAGTTTCTCACCAGTCTCTGAGATGATTCTTATCTCATACCAATTCCAGAGCTCCTTATCTGGCCTTTGGGAGCCCTTTGCCTCATCCCTGGCATTTTTAGGGGCCCAGTAGTAAACGCTGGCCTTGTTTAAATGTGGAGACACTAGTACACACAGAGTGCAGGTCAAACGTCTCTGTGTGACTTTGGGAGGACGTTAAACTCACATGGTCAGACAGCAAAGTTAAAAAGAGGACATCAGGGATGTAAACAGAAGGTTCCCATATGGTTCCCTGTTAGTCAAATGTTGGTATCTAAGTTATACAGTATGTTGGTTCCGTTGTTGTTCTTTTATGGTAACATGGCATCACAAAGGGATGACTTTTGGGATGTAAAGAAAATGTTTCCATGTGTTTCTCTGTATGTCATATGAAAATGTTCCACTTAGGACTTTTTGAGAGGAAAAAGTTCCCTTGACAACCGTCAGCGAACATCTGGGAACAGACTTTCCAGCACTAACCAGGGACATTTCCACTTGGTTCCCACTTTGTCACATCACAGCATTTTGTTAGGTCATCTGAGTTCTGTATTTAGCCTGCTTGTTGAGGCAACACAATCCAAAATGTACAGTTTGTATTCATAAACAGTTTACCTATAACCTTATATCTTGTATTTAGAGTCACAGGTTTTTGCAGAAATGTAGGAATTGTTAATATGTCATATTTCTTAAATGGTATTTGGCATAATATTCAAACTCTGTCACCACAGGAGAAAGAGTGGTTGTCTGACATTGCTGCTAGTTATTGGTTTGATTAACGGTTTGTGGTCTAATAAGGTGTGTTTGTACTGATTACTGATGGTGGCTGATCAGGATAATTATCAGCTAATTGTTCTCAGTTTCTAATGGGAGTATGAAGTAAATGGTTGCCCTTTGTGTGTGTGTGTGTTTTTAAACTACTTTCCTAATTAAACATGATGCGCTTCATGGCGCTGCTAATGACTCCTGATGAATATCGAAAACTCAACCTTCTCGTTAGCCTTTAGCCCCCCTGGTCCCCTGGAACAGGAACCAACATTCTGACACTGACAAATTAGCCGAGGAGTTAGAGACCTGGCATCTGCTGCCAAAGCATTATTAAAAACTGAACCTGCTGAAAGCCAAATGGGGTCTGCAGTGGAATGCATTAAATTTGGAGTGACAGAACAACTAATCATGTGCCTGCATCTGTATCCCTACAATTACATTAAAGACAAAACTGAGCTTGAGATTTCCTTCAATGTAGATGGACTGCAACTCTTTAAGAGCACTCGTAGATCTTTCTGGCCTGTACTCTGTGACCTCTGACCTTCCTGAGGCCAAGGCCTGGATCACTGGACTACATTAAAGTCATGACAGATGAACTGATCATGACACTAATTAATGCCTTTGAGTGGGGATAGTACATTTGAAGCATGATTTTAGCATTTAACACAGCAGATAAACTTACTTCCAGGCCAGCACTGGCAACCCTGAAGTTGCTACACTCTGTTTGGAGGCCATACTGCAACAGTGAAAAAGAAGTAACTGCGTTAGTGTCATCTGTAACAAACAATCTTGTTCTGCAAGATAAGGGGAATCAGATCAGATCATCACCAATCACCATGAGATCATGAATTTGCTCAACAAATACGAAACTATAAAGTAAAGCTGGTGCTAGGTGAAAGCTCTTTGAGCATGAGTTGTGGCTCGGGAGTGTCAGAGCTTTGGTAGTTCACAGGACCGTTTCTGGACATTTTGATGCTCAAGGCAGACATTCCCCTTAGGAGCCCCTAAGGGGTATTTATCTTTTTTATTACAATATTTTATGGCAATTAAAATAATACTATCCAACCTTTAACTTCACTTAACTGCTGTTCTGTGTCATACCATCAGTCTCATCTGTCAGTTAGTGTCTTACATGTTCCTATTATGCATTATCTTGCTTTTAATCCTGTTCAGGATATGACATAGAACATAACCTGATGAGTCATATCCTGTATGTCATGATCAGCCCCTAAGGGGGCTGTTTTTTTTTTTTTAATCCATTAGTTTGTTTTGTGAACGCTTTATGGACATTTGGAGCTTGTGGACTCTTGTTTAGTTTCTTTAGTTCTGTTAGTAGTTCCAGTTGTGTTACTTTAGTCAAGTTACTCTTGTTTTGGGTTTTTGGTGTATCTCCTGTTTTATTTTGAAGGCGTAGCCCTTGTGTATATTGTCTTAGTCTACTTCCTGTCTTTGTCTAGTTTCCCTCCATTTGTGATTGTCTGCCCCGCCCTAATTGGATTCACCTGTTACCTATTACCTCATGTATATAAGTCTCGTTGTTCCCCTGTCTCCTTGTCAGTTAGTCTGTACCTGAGTCTGCATCCATATTGCCTTTGTTCATCCTGTGGGGTTCCTGTTTCCCTGCCCATGTTCTCCTCCTGGTTTTGTCTCCTTAGTGTATCCCTGTGTCTTCCAGTGATTTTGAGTTTAATTACATAACTTTTAGTTGACTCATCTGTATGTCCTGGGGTTTCTACATTTGGGTCCTCTTCCCTCATGTTCCTGGCTGCTTGGTCCTGACACTGTGTGACATTATACAGGTTATTGGTCATTTGTGAAGGAGTGTCTTTGTGCCTCTGTACAGAGGAGTGGGTGTCATTAATGTCCTCACCATATTGGAAGGTACATTTCAGAGTGAAAATCATCAGTCCATTGCCAGAATATTGTTTCTCTATGGGTAAAATTCATTTTGAACCTTATTTAAACTGACTTAAATTATTTTTTGCTAGACATTGGAGCATTTTGTAAATGAGTAAATACCCAATCAGCTTTGTAAAAGCTGTTTGTGTTCGATGAGCTCTCCTTTCCACACAGAGCCATGCTGAAATCTTTCAGCGTAGTTAAAATGATATTCTCTTTATTACATTTAGTTGTTGTTGGCATCACTTACGCTTGAGAACATAACAGCTAATAGATGTGAATATTAATGTGTAATGTGGGCTCAACGTTAAGATTAAGATGCTTCTTTGGAAACCTGAGTCTCTGATTTGTTGTTAAAGAACTTATTAAGATATAATGACGGAGTAATGAGGGACCACTCACGAACAGCTTGGTATGATGTATCGCTTCACTTTGGGGTGCACAGGAAAAATGTTAGGTAAGGTAATGAAGTAATCAGGGACTGCTTTATAACCTCTGAGCGGATCACTTTAGACGGCACAAAAAGAGAGTGATGATCGTTACTGCGTGAGCGGTCACTGTTTTGTGTGGCTCAGCGGTGGACTGAAAAGTAATTAGCAGTGACTCATGAAGAAAGTGGCGAGCGCAGCAGCGTGAGAAAATGAACCGCGGGATCACAGAAGCAGCAGCCAGCAGGTATACATGACGGTGATAAGTCGGCCCCACAGCGGAGGGTCCCCGTGTGACCTGAATTAAATCCTCCGCTCTTGAATGGAAACTTCAACAACCTCTAAAACATTTGTTTTGTTCTTATAGAACGCCATCATTTTTCTTGGTCTGCGTGTTTCCTGTGTGCACAACTACACAGACATTTCTTTCTCATTATTTTTAATTTGATTTAATTTTTTTTTTTTTCTGAACAGCCTTACCTCTATTTCACAGCAAACAACTGAAGATTTTAATTGTCTGTCCTTAGCCTTGGAAGGCTGCTTTCTTTTGGTTCGCTCTGTTTACTTAATAACAAATTCTGTCAGTTGGTGTGGCAGTCTGAGCTGCCTGTGGGGGTTTCTCACATGTGGCTGTGAGAGGCTTAGGTATGATCCTCCTCGGTGTGAGTCTCCGTGCTCGACTCTGTAGTGCAGTTTGTTTGTGGTGTTCCTCATTCTCGCTGCATGTCATTTGTCTTTTGTTGATTGTGCAGCAGGGTCCTTGCTGTAGTACATCTTGATGAATGTAGTCTTCCCGGAGTATATGCTTCCACTCTGTGATGTGACATCCACATTGTTACCATCCCCTACTAATTACCTTATGTCACGTGTTGAATGTAGTGGAAAACTATTTAGCTCTGCTGTTGTTGTCTCAGCAGGGTCTCAGGGGTTGTGCCATGGCTGCTACTCTCTCATCAATATGCAGACCTGGTGCTCGGTGTTCAGTTTGCTAACCCCTTGAAACAGTTTGGTCTCAGTCACTGTGGATATGTACCTACAGAGTTCAATAGTGGTGTACATACTAAGCGGTATATATGGTAGGGGCACCTTGGTAGAGCAGGGGTATGAGGGCTTGTTAACTGCCTTGGAGACACAACTTATTTATTTATTTTTATATTTTGTTCCTAAGGCACTGCCCATGTGGATCCCCATGTCCACATCCGAAGGACAAGATTGTGTTTTGTTTTTTTTTTTTTCTTCCTTCTTGTAAACCAAGTTCATGGTCTCTCTGGTCTTGTGTGCTCCTGTTGTTGCACGACTTCCTTACAACCATCTGCACCTCCACTCTCACACTGCGCCACTGCCTCCAGGGTGCCGGCCAACAACAACCTTGGCAACCTCGACCTCCTCCAGCAACTTTCTCTGCACATGATCCAATGTGGAATGAGGACTCCATTGTATATATGTATACACACACACATATATGTGTGTATGTGTGTGTGTGTGTGTGTGTGTGTGTGTGTGTGTGTGTGTGTGTGTGTGTGTGTAACCAAAAGATGACTTTAACCAGGGGCCTTCAAAGTGAATCTGCTAGTCAACCAGAGCCCAAAATATTTGCCTCATTTGTCATCATTTTAATTTAATAATATAGTCAGAGTTATAAAATATTATCAAATCATAAAAGAAATTATAGTCACAGATGTCGTGTCGTAGCGAAGCCTGGAGAAACTTTCTGATTTCACGTGCAGATGATGCTGATGGACGCATGCTGCTGCTGCTGCAATGATTCAGCCACTCTGTCCCTCTCTCATTGTGCTGGTGTGAGGGTTACCATCTGAGTCTGCACGGCGTCCATTACTGCAGCTCTGCTAAAGGTAAAAAGGGAATGAGGAAGCAGGGGCAGAGGAGGCTTTGATAGCTGGTACAAAAAAAAAAAAAAAAAAAAAAATAAGGCTGATGAATAACAAGAGTATGAAAGAAATCTAAAAGTCTGCGGTCAAACTGATCAAATCAGGCTTTTTTCAAGTGTATATATATTTGTAGGGGTGTGAGGCTTGTGTCAGTGTCAATGACACTTTTGCTTTATAGGTTTTTGAAAGGGAGAAAATGCAAAGGCCATCAGGTTTTACATTGGAAAAATGGGATTCGGTGTTTGAATATTTAAACACAGCAGCCAGTGGCTCAGTGGTTTAGTAGCTTTGTAGACTGCAGGGTGCAGGCTCTTCCTGTGTGCTTTCAGTTTACCTAATGGGACTCCTCACCCCCCCCCCCCCCCCCCTCACTCACAACTTCACATCCTCGCATCTTCACTCATCCCAGTGGGGGACGTGAGAGAGATGCAAGGAAGAGACACGAGGACGAAGGAACGGTAGCAAAACGACACTGTCGAAGGGGACATCCTCCAGTTGGTTCATCAGTAGACACATTATTTCAATCATTTGTGTTTTGCAGCACCTGTTAAGTGGGATAGTCTGAAACCACGGACAGGACTGTGTATCAAGTCCTTGTCCATGTACATGGTCGAGACAAAGAAAGAACTGCTCCAGCAGCCGACTAGTACTCGTAGAGATCGATAACTCCACAGGGGGCCGTCATTTAAACCTGCTTTACTGCTGAAGTCTTCACATTTACACAGCCTCCTCAGGGACTCACCTCACGTTTGTTGGCTGTCTGCCTACCTGTTGGTTACTGACCCACCTGCCTGCCAGCCGTCATACGTTTCCATGCATCTTTTATCCGTCTCAACTTTGTGAATTTGCACTTGCAAAAAGATTCAGAATTGGATTAGTGGAAGAAAATTCATCTTTTCAGCTCGTCAACCTCATGTCTCTGATATCTTTTTGTCTCATTCTGCCCATTTACAGTTTCATTTCTGAAGTTAGCTCCAGTGGTTTCAAAGACAGAGCTGCCGTGGTATCTTTCAAAAAAAAGGTCTTCAAAAGGAATATAGTTTTCTAAAAGATGAAGCTACAAGGACAGGGCTTCCAAGGTTGTTGCTCTACTTCTTGTCCCACTTTTTGACTAGAAAAAAAAAAAACACACTGCACTGTCACAAATCCCGCTGCAGAACCAAATAGGGATCTGTATAGGTCCATCACTGATGGGATGGGGTGTATTCCTTCAAAGGCTCTGTTCAGACCTTGACCTTAACATTCGGCTCAGGTGATCATCCGATCACAGACGGACACCTATAAGTACGTCAGTTCACACCTGGTATTAGAATGTGTCTCCACATGCGTCTCCAGTGTCCACTTAGGGTCAGATCTGCCTAATCTAGCAATAAGTAGGTACATTTACTAACATAGAGAACATCAGTTCAGTAGGTGATCCTCCAGTTTGGTCCAGGACACATTTGTGTTCATACTCCTAAAAAGAAAGTTTGGCCATTCTGTGGTCTGCTCCAGAAATGATTGGATCTCAAAGACATTCACACCTGTACTTGCAGCTGTCCACTTCACCTGAGACGCATGTTAACACCAGGTCTTAACAGGGGCCAAAGAGACAGCGCAGCCTCCTCTAATCTTGAAGAATATGCACCTTGTTAGTGTATTTGCTTTGAGTGCAAGCAAATGCAATACACAGAGGACACAAGCTCGGAGACATTTTAAAAATTAATGAAGCATCATGTTTGCATCCTGTGTACAGACACATCTTCATATTTCCCTGAAATGAAGCTTGATTGTTAATGACCCAATTTTATCCACAGTGAAGGGGGTGACAAACAAAAAGGGAGGACAATGAGAAAGAAACGACAGTGCAGGAAATGTAAGCTTTAAACATACCAGTGAAAGGTGATATCCAACGGGTAACCATTTCAGTATAGCTTCCATGTGGAAGAGTGTGAAATTAGGGAAAGACTTCACATGACTGACCTTGTCCTTCTTACTGTTGTTATTGAATTACTGGGGCAGGGAGGGGGGCTGAGTCCTGTCTTTCACTTTATGAAATAGACATACCCTTCCCAGAGTTATAAATATTTCCTTTGGTCCCTCAACACCTTCCTCCCATATAATGCAAAGTGCACTGAACTAGTACAATTAGTGTCTCCATTAATTACTACTAATGTACATAAAGAAATGAGTAGCATGTAACTCCTAATAAATCTACTCTTACTAAATCACAGCTAACCAAATTCTACCGACCGGTACTGCTAACAAAACTTGCCTGTAGCAGAGCAGCAGTTATCTTCAGTCCAGTGCATTAATAATGTCTTACTATAAGCAACAACCTTATCACGCTCATGATTTATGGCTAAAGCTGTCTAACTGTGAACTTTATAACAGACAGCATTAATAATTCCGTCTGTGGAGGATCAATAAGGTATATCTCATCATCTTATCTCACCTTATCCATTAGGCTACAGGGGAGCTCCGCGCAGGTGTTCTTGATTTGAGGTATGGTGAAATGAGAGGGATTTTTTTTATTATTAGTTTTTTTTTTTATACTTTGATTTTTTTAATGTATAAATGTAAATGTGTCACTTTCCTGTACATCCATTTATTTCCTATAGTAGATTTGTGATATACAGCACGTCATCACCTGAATTTGAATGAGTGAATGAAACTAAACTTTAAAAAAATGTCATTTTTTTCTTTAAACTGTGCTTTTCTTTATGCTGCTGTTCATCTATAAAGCAATTCAATTCAATTCAATTCAATTCAATTTTATTTATATAGCGCCTTCCACAATCAAAATTGTCTGGAAGAAACCTTGAGCAGAACCTGGCTCAGATGGGGGACCCTCCTGCCGGTTTCACAGTCAGATGCACGACACCTCATGATGCTGGTGCAAAAATCATACAGAGAGAAATTCAATGCAGAAGACCTGGAAGAAGCACTGCTTTCTGCAGTAAACCATTATAAATGAGAATGTAATACAGATGCAGATTATATTTTTGGCACACGTGTCGGGGGTGGTGTGCAAATTCCCACTGCAGGCAGCAGGTCATTACCCTCACATTCTCACATTCTCGCATTGCTTTCACTGGAGAGCACAAAGAAATATTTTAACGGGGAATACAAGAAATTTCTAGCTGAAGTCAAGAAGTAAGTAAAGAAGGGTTTGAGGGACAATGGGTAAAAATAAAATGAAAAAAAAATAATAATAAAGAAATTGCAGCACTTAATCACAGCTCTTGGACCACATCAAACCTCACAGGCCAATGATGTCTACCAGAGACCTTTTAAACTTCCACAGGACTCCAAATACTTGGAAGAGCAGAGCCTGAGAGCTGACCTCCAGCTGTGATATGTGGAGAGGTTTTAGTCATAGCTCTCTGCTTTGGAAATAAATATAGCCACACGGCTGGGGTTCATGTTCGGCTGGGTAGTGTTCGGCTGCCTCATGTACTCTGCTACAGAGCTCCAGGCCTGAACAAAGCTCTCAGAGCAGGAGCACTCATCCAGACTACTGAGTAGGGTTATTGTCAATACGGGAAACACTAATATGAAATGTATAACAACACACAACCCAAGTTTAGCTGATAACATCTGAGCACAGGGAGCAGAATGTATAAACAATAAGCTAGCACCAGCACCTCCTCACACTGATTGTACATACAGTGTGTGACAAACTGAGCTCAGGATTAAAGGTTACTCTGAGCACGAGCGTCATCCCCAGCAGGAGTTAAGCAGCACTCTGAAATTTGCATATTTGCCAGCCAATCAGGACCGAAAAAAAAAAATAAGAAACTACTTTATTCAGACTTGGTAAGTAAGGCGCTTTGCAGAAATTTATTTTCAGCAGCTATGTTGGAGAAGCATCAAATCAATCACTAAGGACTTTTATAAAGGGGTCAGGTCAAGCTCAGATTTGATTTGTAGATTATTCCAGTCAACAGGTCGTTTCTGCAAGTCAGACTTTATGAATGTAAATTTTTTTATTTTCATTTTTCTGATTAATTTAGTCTATCTGCCCTGGAAATCCCCCCATGAACCCCCCAATGTGTCACCAAAGCGGACAAACTCTCATCTTTCATAGATTAAAGCAACCATTTCCTGCCAACCGCAGCCCCCAGCAGTCACAGCAGCCTGCACGCTATATGAAAGTGTGATGGTGACCGATAGCTATTTACTGCAACAGAGAAACGTCGTTCAAGCAATGGCACACCGTGGAGGGGCGGGGGGGGGGGGGGGGGGGGGTAGTTGCAGGAAGGAAGTGCTGCCATGAGGTGAACATGGGAAGACATGGTGTGGCTACCTGTGTGGTCACTTGTCCATCTTCATCTCTCACCAAAATAAAAACCCTTCCTAGTTTCATTAAACACTGTAATGTGCAATAAAGTTGCTGGTCTGAATTATTTAATAGCTCAGCATGGGGGGCCCACTGGTTATAGCAGTCATCTAAAAGAAACGAGTTCAGCATGAAAAAATAATGAATTATTCTTAATCATAAATGGAAAAGAAAGAGGCATTAATCTCTTTTAAGGTAAAATAGTTGCATAATGTTGCTATGAGACTAGACACTAGACTAAAACGTGTTTCACCATCAACCAGGGAGTCTCAACAAGTCCACAGAAGCAGAACAATAAGTCCGGAGTTCTACTGAGACTCAAGTACATTAAGGAATCTGGCAAGCCCTGAACCTGCAAAGTGGTCTCTTCAGTATTCCTCTGTGTACAGGGCTCAGCATGTATGGGATGTGTGGAGGGCACACATCCCATACATGTGTACAAGAGGTGGCATCAGCAGCAGCAGCTGAGTCGAGTCGAGCGTAAGGGTTTGTAGCACTGAATGATCTCAGCCGCCGGGCTTGGCCACAGTTAGCCCAGAGGGGCGAAACATTTATCCGTCAGTCACCATCTGCGCTGCTTAGAGCTAACACTGTTTTAGGTTGTCATGCTTCCATTCCATTTAGTTGCTAGGCAGGAGAGGGCAAGAGCTTTTGCCACGTCGGACTTTGGAGGCTGTTTCCTGGAGGCAGGACATGCATAGCGTGGAGTGCATACAGACCATGACTCATGGCTGTGAGAGCCAACCAAAAGTGGTCTGTACAGCTTTGGGGGCAGCCGTGGCGCAGCAAGTTAAGAGTGCGGCTTTGGACTTTGGACCGGCCTGAGATCGGAGGGTCATGGGTTCGATCCCTCGACCAAGTGCGGTGAAGGAGACGCGCCTCCCCTACCTCTTCGAACCATGGCTGTGGTGTCCCTAAGCAAGGCACCGATCCACCCTGGGCACCCCAGCGTCTCTAGTGCATGTGCATGCTTGTGTGTGTGTTTCGTTCACTTGGTGTGGGTAAAATGCAGAGAGTAGTTTCCCGAGGAGGGATCAATAAAGTAATAAAAAAAAAAAAAAAAAAACAATGAGCTGAAGCTCAGCTGTAGATTCAGCTGATTATTCTCTACATTCAGTACATTCCTCACTACGTTCACAGTCATTTGATTCGTTATTATATAATATGAATTAAAGCCATTAACTTTACTGTACTTTCACCTTTTTAAGAGACTAACTTTAATGATGAAACAGAGTGGGCATGTACACTACTGCCACTGTGGCTGGACATTAAAAACACAAGATCCAAGACTTTCATCACCTCTTTACCAGAGAATTTCACTGAAAAATGGAAGTCATTTATTCCAACAGAGTTACAAAATGGTCATAAACTCTCATACACTCATATTATACAAATAAAGAGCAGACTGCACAGTAACTTAAAGCCTGCTATTATAGTGTTGAAATAAAACTGATCTATGAAGTCATGAATCCAAAGATAATGAACCAGGTCTTATTTTATCAAATCTCTGGAGATAAACTTTTGCAACAAATGTATTTTACAGGCAGAACTGAAAATAAAACAGGAGTGTACTAAGTGAAAGACTAACACCTCTCTAAGGATGATGCTGAGCAGGAAGTTACTGACAACTCAGACTCTGAACTACATTTAATGCTGGTTTTCAGTGTACTTTATAGATCAAAAACATTTGGTGTTTCCTTTATGCTTTGCTTGTTAATATTTGGTTGTAATTCCTTAATTCAATATCAATTCTAAAACACACAAATAGAAGGAACATATGAGCTCGAAAAGTATCACTCTCTAAGGCTTGAAGGGTTTCTCCCCTTTTTCATAATTAATAATATGAGTTCTTTTACGCGACAGGAGATAAGTAGCTCCATTACGGCAAAGATAAACTTAAACTAATTAACTCTCTCAAGAAACTCCATCCAAGTGAAGCTGCGGTCGACTGCAGTTTCAGAACATGGGGGAGATTATGCGCATACTAAATCAGCTTTGTTTTTCAGCTTAGTGACTTTTTTTTTTTTTTACTGAAAATGGAGCATAATGAAAAGAATTTAGCTCTCAACGGAGGCAGCCTGCGGACAGTAATTTCCTGCTCATTGCTACTCGTGAAATACAGTTGCTACAGTAAATCGCTATGGCAACTAAAGGCTGCCAATCCAGAGGTGATATAGTGTTTTTATTTACTTGATCCCCTGTTTTCTTTCTTCTTTCCCCTATTCTGTACAACGCAGACAAAAACCCAAATCAGTTAATGTGCATATTATTAGCTGGGTAATGGAAAACTTTAACAGCATTTATATGTTTAAGCTTCAGTGCCTGTGTGTAGGATGATTTGCATTTTGTATGGAGGAGTTTAACCCTCTTAACCTTCTTATGGCTGAACTTTGCCTGCACTCTGCTATCTGCATGTTTTGCTGCAAAAGTGACACTCATCCATGCATCCATTATCCATACTGCTTATCCTATTAAGGGTCGCAGTGGGGGGGCTGGAGCCAATCCCTGCTGCCATTGGGCAAGAGGCAGGGTACACCCTGAACAGGTCTCCATCATCATATAGAGACAAACAACCACTCACACTCAATGTGGACAATTTAGAGTTGCCAGTCAACCTAATCTGCATGACTTTGGACTGTGGGAGGAAGCTGGAGAACCCAGAGGGAACCCACACAAGCACAGAGAGAACATGCAAACTCCAAATCCAGCAGATTCAAACCCAGAACCTTCTTGCTGTGAGGAAACAGTGCTAACCACTGCACCATCGTGCTACTGGGGCTTCACAACCAGTTATTGTTATTGCTTGACAGTGATCAAGGACACTCCATCTCACAGCGGAAGCTTACCTGGAGTGCCTCGAAAAAGGCATGGTCTGAATGATAATAACTGTATCCTTTGTTTAGGGTTTGGTTTGTCCTGTAAGGGTGAATCCACCTGTGTGTCCAGCAGTAATCCACCAAATGTCCAGTATGTGTTGATAAATCATGGTGCAGACAGCTGCAACCGCTTTGAAATTTGGGTCAAAGCGTTGGGATTTCCTGAAGGAGGCAGTTTCAGCCCGAGACAAAGAGATGCATTGAAAAAAGCAATTTGGAAAAGAAGGAAAGAGAGGATAGTAAAAAGTAAAAGACTATGACACAGAAAGGAGAAAAAGAAATTTAGCACATTTAAAGTGGATTGGAAAAAGCCTTTATGTTCTGGCAGAAGAATTTGGACAAAAAAAAAAAAGACAGCAGGGAGACGAGGCGGGGTCTGTTGATACTGTTCATTGTGTTGAGCCTCTTTCAGAACTCGATGTGGATTTGGCCCCCGCCCTATCCATCACAACCACCAGCCTGTGAAGCAGTTGCTGAATCACCAAGACCACACCGTCAGGGCAACAGTGGGACGACCAGACCCACTGACAGAACGCAGAACAGTGCATGGGAGGCCCATCTGAAAGAGCACATCCTCAAAGGCCTGCTCCCAGACATCCAGAAAAACACCAAAACAAACACTGGACTGACTGGGAAACAGGTGGACTGGAGCCAACGGACAGACGTGCAAACTCACCATGAGAGACAGAGGCAAGAAGCAGAGAAAAAGGAAGAAAGAAAGGAAAAAGGGCTGATCCTGCTGAGAAACTCCACATGGCTCAACTCCAAGCATACAGTGTCCAAAAAAGCGAGGAGGAGGAGGAGGACAGAGAGACAACACAGGGCACCCATGAGGACTGATGGTGCGTGGGGTCGGAGACAAATCAGGGGACGTAAGAGAACAGTAAGAACACCTACACACACACAGTGACACACATCAATTAGTTCAGGATGTAATTCAGGCACTGGAGCATAAAGGAGAGAAATTAGACTTGAAATTAGACTCACAGAAAATGGTGTACACTTTGGGTACTCACAAATGTGTGCACGTAGAACGCCTGGTAAACACTGACCAGGTTATGCTTACATCTGGAGTTTTGACACCCTCTTTATTTCATCTTTGTTTGGATTTGAATGATAGAAATGTGTCTCAAACAGCACATAAATGTAACACTATAATTATGTTAGGTTTATGTTGTTGTTAAATTCAGCCTATAGGTTCCACTGTAATTACCAAAGAACATATCTCAGTGGTAATTACTGTCATTGTTTGAATGTGTTCAGCTCAGTCAGTTTATGTTTATGAACATCACAGAACAGCACAGGAACAATACAGTACTGCTGATCCTATCCCGGGCACAGTGGGCAGAACCTGCTCTTCCTCTTGTCCCGTGTCTCTTGACTTCCCAAAGCTGAGATCTAATTGATGCAGTCACGTGGGAACAAAGTAAACACAGGATCAATTAATATTTCTATGCAAATGTTACCGGTCTCTGCGAGGATAATCCTGCAAAGCCATTCACGCAGACTGAAGATGCAAAGAATGGTCACATGACCAATCTGTCTCAGAGCTGTAGCAGCCACTGAGAAAGCAGTGCTGGCCCTCATGTGACCTTACAGGCTTCCCCATGCTGTCTCAGTGTGCTTCTGCACATTTGTCAGAAGCACAGTGATCAAGATCCATTGCAGTCCTGCTTGAAATGCCTAACATCACAGTTCTTAATCCTGAAACCCTTTTTCCTATGCCCGATGTTGGAGAACCTCATGACTGTATAGCAGCCATTAACCATGTTTCCAGTCCCAGACCAGATCTCAGGGAAACACTGTTTCCTAGTCCTGAGGATTCTGCCACAGGTTTGCATAAATTAGGTGATGCTGTTGGTACATATTATGGACCTCTCCCATCACATTTCTTTCCTCAAGCTGCAGAACTAACAGCCTTAACTGAGGCCTGAAACTTGGCAGAGGGCAAAAAAAAAAAGTGACTATTTACACTGACAGTCTCTATGCCTTTCGGGACGGTCCATGATTTTGGCACACTGTAGAAACAGAAATTCTTTCTGACATCTACAAGGGAACCTGTTGTCCATCACAAATTAGTGGCGATACTCCTTGAGGCAGAGCTGCTTCCCAAACAGCTAGCTGTCTGTAAGTGTCAGGCCCACACTAGCAACAAAGACTTTGTCTCACTAGGGAATGCCAGGGCAGATGCAGCTGCCAAGAGCGCAGCAAAACCAACCCCTCCTCTCCCCACAGAGCTGTTTTTAGACTCCACACAGCACACTGCACCTACAGCTGATATCAGAGAGCTGCAGCAGCACGCCACCCCTGATGAGAAACAGCTGAGGAGCAACTGCAGAGCTGTGCTCCCTGATGTGTGTGTTTGGTATGGTCCTAATAACAATCCATGTATCCCTTAATACCTGTTTCCCTTGTATGCAAAGTAATAGAAATCAACAGGTGCATTCACATGAACTAACACCAAGTGAGAGTAGGAAATACTGTTCGGTGATGGTTGACATGTTTTCCAAATGTAGTTAAGCTTTCCTCACAGCAAACGCAGGTGCCAGCACAGTGGTAAGAGAGTCCCAAACCCCTTTTTTTTTTTCATTAAAAACTTTACATTTCTTGTTTGATGTGTTTGGATTTGCTTAGGACATGTATGTACAGGACTACTTTGACTGGTTTCATTTTGACAGATACTTTTAATATATAAACAGCTGTACATTAAAAACTTCCCTTCTTATTTTAGTTAGCATGGAAGCCTAAAAAAGTGGGAGTATAATGGGAAAAACTTTAAAACAAAGCATTTGTGTTTAAGATTCAGTGCTCATGTGTAGAACAATTTGCATTTTGTATGAAATTAACCCCGTTAACCTTGTTCAGTTTGAGAGTGAGGAACAACAAGTGCACTTGTTCACTTGGTGTTCCTCATTCTCAATGAGCTCTGCACTGCCTATTCCAGCCCTTTGTCCACAGGCTTTGTCAGATCATCTGTTTTTGTTCCTGGTTGTGTTCCTTAGTCTTGCTCATGCAAAGTATCCTTTTGCCTGATCCTGTTTGTTTGTTTGCCTGCCTGTTCTTCAATTCATTCACCTTCTTTAATGTTTAGGCTTTCACTCATGTCAAAGTGCTTTCCATACATGCTAATGCTATAAATATAAAAACCATAATGAGTGCAGCAGTGCTTTTAACTTCCAGGCAAACAGCATGGCAGCATTACTTTTTTTCCATGATAACTCTATGCTTTTAATCTCAACCCACAAAGTTAGTTGATGTTTTTGGACACGCACAGGTCATTTGGAGTTAACTTTAGTGTATAGCTTTGTTTAGCATCATTACTGTGACAAGCTGCCAGATCTAATGTGTCTATCAAAGGTAGTATATGATTTAAAAAAAAAAGATAGTCAATGCAAGGATGTGTGTCACACACAGAGTCACCTCTAAACAGTAGTTTCAGGTTTTTCCAGCAAACATCTAAATACTAAACATGTCCATATATAAACTGTTGCAGTCTGAACCTGCTTAGGGTAGTTACTTGGGTCTCTGATCTCTCCAAAGCTCATGTCGTAGGACTGTAAATCAACAGTTTCTCCTTTGAGATGGTCCTCATTCTTTCTCCGGCATTGTGTGACAACACCTGCCTGACTCCAGATACAATTCCAGTTTACCTGTTGAAACTACGCACCAACCTACTCTCATGATCCCTGAAATACTTAAACTGTCTTTGTTGGAATAGTAACTTGCTTCCTACTGGAGGCCTCATTAGGCCAGTTTCTCAATGAGCACCATGGCCTCACACTTGGAAGGGCTTCCTTTCATACCAGTAACTTCAAACACTGCAAACTGCTCCAGTGCATGTTGGCAGAAAGCAGACATGTAACTCCAAGATCATTGCATTCCTCACTTTCGTAGAAGTTGTGTTCATGGAAATCACAAACAGAATTCATAAAAAGGCATAACCTTCACATTCCCAGTCCACATCCAGAATGTTCTGGGTTAGTTCCTGAAAATACGAACACAGCTTTGATTGTGGATGTACATGAACTCTATCAACAGACAAACTTGGCCACCTTTTGGGGATCTGGGAATCGGGTAGAATCTGAGCAAACGCTGGTGGACCTGGACCTCCATAATGTTTTCTTTTCTTTAACGGTCTTGTGTTGCGCTCCACAGTGGACTGACAGCGGGGTGATGCAAGAGAACAATGTCTCTACCAAGGCTCCTACCAAGAGAACATGGATAGAATCAGGATGTGATGTTGCGTGGTGTCGTTTGTTGTCATTTGTCAGGCATCTATTGTTTCTGTGCAGTTTGGACACAGTGCCAGACTTTCACCTCGATCAAGTAAGGATACTTTATGGCTCCAGCTCATGCCTGTCATGTGCTTTCATGCTTTTGATGTATTTAGCTCTTAACGTTTAATGTGCTTAATCTGTCTCCCTGTTTTGCAATACTACTCCATAATGCAGAACACTTAGACGCTGGCTTTGCGTTCCTTATAGAGCACCATACCATCTGACTGATGTGTTACATTACAGAGATAAATGGAACAGATGAGCCATTCGGCTTGATCACGCTTAATGTGTAGTGTAAGACATGTACCGCAGCAGCTGAATCCGTGCAAGTGTTTCAGGGTGGGATGGAAGCATGAGGAACAGCTGCTTATGCAGCCTCTCTGTTCCATTATATGTTATATAATTCTAATGCAGCACTGTTTGTAACACCTATTTACAGTAACATCTGTTGTGATAAGGGAACTTTATACATTTGGCTTTGAACAGAACTGCAGCTGAAAAACGCGGGTTGCATAAGTGGATGTGAATACAGAGATTACTTCTGCAAACTGCAGGTGGTGGAGGAGAACTTTATTCTGGGTGTCTTATCTGGTCATTCGAGGTCAGAGCTACCTTTGTAGATTCTACTTGTTAGTGGCAAACTAATCAAGTAGTAAAGTTGAGATGAAGTGGAGCTTATTTAGTTTCTTTAGCTCATCATTTTTGTTTTCACAGCCCAGAAATTTAAGCTCTGTCTCGCTGCTCTGATCAACTTCGTGTCCAGCAGCAATTAATATGGAGCCTTGTGATAGTCTACAGGGGATGGGTGCAGATGAAGAGGGCGACACATGATCGGAAATTAGCAGGGACCACTCAGACAAGCTGTTGTTGTGCTTTTGGTGCAGTTGTGCTAATTTTCTACTAGAGATTTTCTGTGTGCTGTCCACCATCTTTGTTCAAACTGAAATATTAAACTGCTGAATGGGCGGCCACAGAATCTCATACAATCTCCAGAGGATGAAGCTTACTGACTGTTGTTATCCCATGTCTTCTTCTGCAACACCACCGTACAGTTGACATTTTTGTGTTTTAGTGAAACGTCTCTACAACAATGGATTGTCGTAACATTTGCACAAACATTCATGGCTCCCAGAGGATGGATTGTATTGACTTTGTTGAGCTTCTGACTTTTTTTTTTTTTTAAACATAGCTCATACATGAAAGTGTATATAGCAAGCTATCTATAACACAAATGAACCCCAATAGATTGAATGAAGAACCCAGCAATCAGGCGACTGTATATCCAGTATTTCACCTTCTTATATATAAGCTATTTTCCATCATTACACACACAATAATAATGTAAATGATGGTTTGCAAGCTGAGGTGCTTCGTGAGCTTCTCTCAGAGATGAATCCCACAGAACTGTTTATAGTATGAGTATAAGATTCTGTTATTCAAATCTAACACCTCACTGATCTTTCAATATGCAATTAGCATTGATACAGACACAACATTCTGAATGGAGCGTCATTCAGCAGACACACTGTGGCCTGCCACGCAGATAATTGTGAGTCGAGTTTGTCATCACGAAGGCTTTCAGGTTTTGGGTAAGTGCAGACTTCTGTGGATAGTACTGAAAGCACTTGACAGAGGTAAATAAAAGTGAGCTGGCAGCCTTCTCTGAGAGAGAACACAGCTCTGCTGGTAAGCAAAGAGTTTGAAAAGGCTCCAAGTGCTCATTAATGCAACTTAAAGATAATAGAGCTTAAGTGTTGAGAATACTGAACGAACTAAATCTTTCATCTGGAAGTTCTGCGTGTCAAAAATGTTTATAAACCTAAATGCAAAATCAGACTGCGTTGGTTTTTAGTAGCTGCTCGTGGCTCATCGGTAACCCAAATTAATAAAAGGGTTGAATTTTAGTGAAAGTGAAGGTGACAGGAAATGATATCATTTCCATCTCAGTGATCCTTTCAAGCTTCTTTCGTACCACAAGTTGCAACCAGTGACTTTTACTTTACTAAGCTAATGGTGTAGCAGATGCAGTTATACAGGTCTGCCAGTTACAGTTGCGAATATTACTAACTCACACTTCTGTGTACTCAGTTTGCTTTTTCAAAACTCTTCACACAGTCAGCAACAGCAGTCAGTGGGTTCTAAACTGTGGATGACTTTTCGTTGCTTTGATAGGAAATACATCAAATCCCCCATCTTTCAAAATTCATGAACTGTTTTCTGACTCTGATTCATCCACCACCAAAAAACTCTGATATTTACAGGCCATTTCTGCAAAAAAAAAAAAAAAAAAAAAGAAATGAAATGAAGTTGCATAAACCCCTAATTGGAACTGACGACCTCTACGAAAGACTTCTGCCCAGTGAGGAAAAAGGGGGTCAAGTGAGACTGAATCCAGAGGGGAAATTTAAATTTGTGCGGGATGATTTGGCATTTTCACCATTCTCTCCCAATCTCACAGAGAGATTTCCACTTTTCCTTCCAACTTACTCTTCATTCCTCAGCCCCGCTGAGGAATTCTTCTTCTCCTGGAGGTAAAAAATAAATAAATAAATAAATTGTGATCAGGTCCCCCTCTCTGACACAATGGCAAGAATCAACATGATGTGATGAGGCATGAATTTGAGGACAAATGCAGAAGACAGGGTTGACTAGCAGTGATGTGTTTCTATATCTGGAGCTATTTTATACATGAATGTATAGTGAATATGTGAATATGTATTTGTATAGGTTCGGATTGCATTTCTGGAATGACTTTAGTTTCATTGTGTGCACTCCTGAAGCATATTTCTCTGACGCGTAATGTAAGGCAGCACAATAAATAATAAACAAATGGCTTTTTTCAAACAGAATTTTGGTTTATACCAAATAACCACAGTAAATAAGTAAATAAAAGCTACCTCAAAGTCAACAGTGGTACATGCTGTAACTTTACCTGTTGCGAGTATGATTTTTTTTTAGGTCAGTGTGTTCGGGAAGTTTTCTCGTTGGAGGACAGCTGTTAGTGTCAGTGTTCTGCTACAGGATGTGATTTTGAAATATGGATGAAGTGTTTTGGTTGTATTAGTGTACATTTTGGATGAGAGATTAAGTGTTGTGTTGTGAGCTGTGTGGCAATAAAGAGAACTCTGTGAGGAGTTTTACAAAAGTGACTCACATAGAGAAATGTGAGTCAGCAATTGTTAGTAATAAGAAAAAAAAAGTGTGACAGTCTATATTTAAACTCTCTTCAGCGGGTCTGAAACAATGAATTTATGTATAAGGGGTGAGTGATAAGTTTATGTGCTAAGGAGCAATGACGTCATCGTCACTGTGACAATGCCCAACCACTGAGCTCCTTCTTCATCTTGTGGAAGAGGTCGTAGTCTGAGGGGTCAAATCAGCAGGTTCCGATCACCCGAAACAAAAATACCACAAAAGTTATTCACTTCAAACTTTCTACAGAATCACTCAAAGAGCTGTAGAACTTGCACATGATTGTACCAGGAGCTGTATAACTCATCTCCTTCTACCTCAGGCCACGACTCACAACTGACTCAGTGCTGCTGTGAACCCTGAAACCTGAATGGAATTTCTCTGAAATTTGTATTGATCTAAAAAGGGGACAAGAAGCTATGCTACAAGACAACTTCTATCAAGGCCTTAGATAGAAAAAAATCATTTTTGATAAACTGTATTGTGCATGCTCAGATCATTTTTTTTTTAGCTATCCTTTTTTTTATTAAAGATAAAAGAGGGTATGTAATTGTATTTGTATGTCAAAGGCTTTTGCATATCCTATCTGAATTATACTATTATTCATATTTGAATGTGAATCTTACATTGCCAAGCAACATGTGCAGTGCTCCTTGTACAGAGCCTTTGTTCAGCCCAGCAGTTAGCCATGACAAACCCTATTAAACAGCAATAGAGCGGCTGCAGTAGGCACTGGGAGTTTTGCAGCTAAATTAACCTAAATGGTTCATCCCATTTTAATATGGAGATGCCAGTCCAAAATTATTATTAATTTTTTTTTTTTTTTTTTTTTTTTTTTACATAATTGACTCCATCCCATGGCAGCCTTGGCAACAAGCCCGATCATGCAGTGGCTGATTGAGAGGGAGCTGCCTGGCATTTGGCAGGGGAAAGCCAGGATAAGCTGCGTTTCCCGGAAGCTTCACAGTGGGTGCTGGGCGAGTGGGTGATGAAGGGAATCGGATGTTGAGTCAGTGATTGTTAGGTGAGTCATTAACACTGGGAAGCATGTGCATCCCTGGCTGCGTGTGGAGCTTCTGCTGCACTGCCATCTGGGCGGTGTGAGCGTGTGTTGTGTACATGGGAAATTAAACGATTAAATATGTGCTGAGTGTTCAAATGAAAGGTGAATATAAAATAAATTAATATTTGCTAAAATATATTAAAAAAAATAACAGAAAGCTTTAATACTAGAAATTTTTCACTGGCTGAATCTTTTATGAATTAAATAAAGTTTTCAACATTAATGTCCATATAGATAAAGAAACTGATTTTGAGGGAATGGTAGAGGAATTACTGCCGTTGGCTGATTGCTGAATAGTAGAATATCAATAGGATATTACAACATTTATCCTATAAATTTTGTATCTTCAGCATGAGTTAAGCAGTTAAACGATTCTTGTGTATAATTTATATAAAGTGTACGGCAACGTGTCAGTGTGTATGTAACCCAGCAGAAACAGAGTTTCCTTATTTTGTTAAATGTGTAATTCAATCATAATTTTATTTCCTTGCTACTTTCATGTTCACAAAACTGTGGTATTTGGACTTATTTGGTTGATTTAATATTTATTTATTTTTTGGTTCATGACGTAAGAACAAGCGTCTAAAAATGTATGCTTAAGATCTGTAACCGTAGTTGATGGCTAAAAAGAGCTAGTCGTCATAATTTCATGGTTAGGAGATAAAAACAAATCAGAATTCATTTAGCATGGATTAAAAATATTCCATAAAACGATGTGGGTTGAAGCTGCTGCTGTCACAGAGCTATGTCATAAATATAGTATCTACTGTGTTTTCTGAGAGTAGAGATTTAATCCAAGAAATGGCCATAAGTGATGGAATTTTCTGTCTTTAGGCAATCAGGGGTTTATGTTGTTATGTAGGTTTGGTTTTTAGATATCACTGGAAACTCCTTGGAAACTGGTTTCTAGTGTCTCTTCCTCTAACACACCGAGGTTCAGTCACAATCCTGTCCATGTAAGTCCATGCTAAACTTTTTTCAGCTGAAACCTCTCATCACACCATCCTCTCATCTATTATTCAACCATCTTTGAAACTAATGTCCAAACCCTGGTTTTGTTCCCATCTCACTGCAGTGCTTAAAAGATGCAAACCTCCATACTCTGGCCACCACACTAGCAATGGGGCAAATATCTCAGCAGCAGTGCAAGGCATGCGCTCAGCCTCCTTGCAGCAGCTGGGCCGCTGGTCCTCTGAAGCACTTTCTTCATATATTATCTCTTACATATCCTCGCTGCCCTATGACGCAACAAACTTATTTCTGGTGAGTCTGATGACGGTAATTCATGCTTACTGTCACTCACAATCACTTCTTTCACACCCAGTTATTTCCTTGCCTTTATTTTCTTTAATTGCTTTTATATATAACTATTCAGTGGCTTTTATCTCCCATTATGGGAAAGGAAAGACATTCATCTCCCATGAAAACCATGTCCCCAGTCATTGTTATTTTGGATTTTTTTTTTTCTGTTTATTTTTTAATTTGATCCTTTTATAATTTTTCATTCATAAGATAATTAAAGGTCTAGCTCAACCCAGAATAATTCCTTTGGTTCAATTTAATTATGTTAAGTAAAAACCTGAGTCAAGGGCCCTGCCTGGACGTCACAGCTTAGCTCACCTGTGTGTAACAGCTACCTCGCTGAACTGCTACGGCTTAACGGACATCAGTAACAGATAACATGTTTGATTTCTTTTTATTTATATTTAGTTTAGACAGACACAGCCTGCACTGGGTTTCTGCTACGACAGCATATTGCACAAATAGCCTCCAATTTCTTCTTTAATAACATTAAAGTTATTGTTGTAATATTGTTGTATAGTAATGTTGCTAGCATGATGTCAGTATGACTGTCAACATATGTTTTCCCTGTCTGTTTTTGCGGGGAGCTGTGTTCACACGCTTGAGTCGTACCTCAGATGCACATTTCACGTACGTTGTGTGGCTGCAGTGGTGAGCAGTGTGGCCCAGGAGGCCTCCCTCAGGGGGATCTCAGACTGGCTGCTATTCATGGAGCTCTATCTCTGTTCATCTCTTTAATCAACAGGGTCACTGCCAAATTTTTTTATTAAATAAAGTTTCTGCCTTCATATTTATTTGTGTCCTTCCTGACGAACTGAACTGTATCAAGGCTAACTGTGCATAAAGACTAAGTTAAAGAAGGTTTGAAACATTTTAAACTTTATTTAAACTTCTCCAGCACAACAAGGGGAGCCTTGCAAAGTGTGTGTGTTTTGCCGACCCATGAACAAAGTCAATCACCCACGCAAGCCAATGGTTTTTCACAGTTACTGATGTGCAAATGCTGCGCTGAAGGCTGTCATGAAGGAGAGCAGTGCTGCAACACTAGCAGGCAGAAGGTGGAGAAAATATGGGATCAGATTTTGATAGGTGATACTGATGCCTGGATCAGCATCTGTGCTCGCCAGATCCTCAGTGTTTCCTCCTGTTAGCATCACATTTGTTAGAAGCTTAAGTGGCCAGCTGTTTAAGGAAATCACTGTTTTTTCTTTTCTTTTTTTTAACTAAACCTTATATTTGTGAGGTGTTTTAAAGACTTACAGCCATCAATGTTCTGTAGGAACTGATGGGTTTGTGACTCAGAGCCACAAACAGTATAGGGGAGTTTTAAAGTATTGAGAGACAGACCCATACCTTGAATTTACCTTGAACATGAAAAATACAAACTACTGTCAGCTTTTCAATGATTCCTAAGAAATGTATTAATTTTTAAAGAAAAAAATGAATGTCCTGCAGAAACACTCGAAAATATTTCATTGCTTTTCAGATGATACATACTGACTTCATCGTGAGTGGAATCTTTGCGGAGCCATTCATCCACAGATCCTTATGCTTTTTTCACAATCGCGTTGGTGGAGCTGCCATGTAAGGCGTTATAAGTTGGACTTCAGCGTATACTGCTCAAGGACGCTTTGACATTCTGTCAAGAGGGAACTGGGACTCAAACCAAAAGCAGCCACCATAAAGCATCAGTTGCGTGTGGCGACTGAGGATTTTGCCCGTGACCCCCGAAATGCTGGCTCTGGCCCTGCATGAAGTGAAAATGGGGGGGGGTTGCATTTAAACTGCTCCTCCATGTCCCTGAGTTGAGTGAAACGTGATTCCTATGATGGGGGTTTTATTTACAAGAGGGAGGAATAATCTGCCTCTCTTGTTGTGTCATGCCAGGCTGCAAATAATCCCTGTGTGTGCGTATGTGTATATGTGTGTGTGTGTGTGTATTTTCCCTTGGAGCAGGCTACAGATGTTCAGCCTCTCTCTCTCTCTCTCTCTCTCTCTCTCACACACACACACACACACACACACACTCCCTCGTGAGGGGGATAAGTGCAGACAGTGTATAGGATCGCATACACACAAGTTCCTCTCCTGCAGCCTCGCGTGGCGGAGAGTCTGATGCCATGACCGAGGACGCGTCCATCCTCTGCTGAGAAACCATGCGCTGCCGGCTGAGCCCTGCTGGAATGAACCGACGGAAAGGGGCTTTCAAGGGACTCACCTGTGGATTTGCGCCTTCAAGATGCCTTATTTGACCAAGCCTCTGATTTTACTTCTATGTCTGGTCGTTACCGGTGAATGCCGTAAGCACGGCCACCGGGTACGGAGATGGACTGGTACCGTGGAGACCCAAAAGCATGGCACGTAAGTGGAGTGTATGTGTATGTATGTATGTATGTGTGTGCGCACACACCCAGTAGAAAACAGATGAAAATGACATTTTTAATTGAAATGTCATGGTCACAAAATTTTCCGGGCAGGTACTGTGTAAGTCCTGATAAATGACATTCTCAACAGGGGTCTGTGAAAGGATGGGTTTAAGGCGCGCGAGGGGAGTGGAGCATTTGTCATATTATTTTTAGATTATTTAGAAATTTCCCTAATAAAAATATAATAATTACCAAAAGATAGCGAAGTGAAAAAGAGTTGACTGAAATGTATGTTTATATGAAAATGGTGTAAATCCTTTGGGTCAATTTTGAAATATAACTACTTTTTTATGGACAAATTTTTCTCTAAATCAAAATCTATTTAAATTTTTTTTATGAAAAAAAAATCTAACTGTAAAATGATGCTTTTTGCAAACTGGCTCTATTCAAGTCTGAACTTTGTGCACTGCATAAATGAGGTGTGGTCGAGGGGAGATGGTTGGGTTTGTGGGGTCTTGCAACAGTTGTGTATGGTAATACATAACAACAACATTATTAACATATGTACTGAATCAGTTTGCACAGAGTTCAAATCATTAAAAAAAAATCTATGAAAGGTTAAATTGAAACAAATTAAAACAGCATGTACCCGTGTTTTAAATGGGCTGCAGCTCAATCAGTGAAAAGTGCTCTGCCAAAATGTTCACCCACAAATATTTACATGCTGATGGTGGTGAATCTGCCTGCGAGTCTCCAACCTCCTCTTCAGGTGGAGTTGTGGGGCCAGAGAGACTCTTTGACTTACTGTTGGAGAGCGCGGTCTCCAACAGCAGGATCACTCATTTGTTCAAATGCCCTAAAACAACCAGCGTTCATACTTACCAGACAAAGACCTCTAGTGGCTGTGTGAATTATGACTGGTGTCTGTCAGGAGCAAACGTGGAAGCAGCATGATGTTGATATAGAGCCTCGACACTGTTTAGGGCGGAGGCCAGGGTGGAGGACTTTTACCTATGGCCACAATCCTTTTTTTTCTTCTTTTATTTCTACACAGTCGTGTGCTTAGGAAGCACAGACCAGAAAGCAGATCAGAAAAGGCTGATGTGTTTGGAAGGCAGTGACTACTTAACCTCTTTGGTTGTTTAGTTTGGAGGATTTGAACCATTATTCCCCCCCCCCCCCCCCCGCCAAAGGGGCAAAGCCATCTAGTGGTCATGTGAATTTAGATTTTGACATGAGCAAAGGAGGACGTAGTGTTTGCTGTTTTTTTTTTCCTCCTAATGACATTGTGCTGACAAAAGAGGCCCCACCACACCAGAGTCTCAAGGGGGAGGGTACGAGTGTACGAAATGCACAACTTGACACTGGAGTCAAGGGACACGGTGTCTCCAGTCACTGTAAACTGTGCGAACAATGATGCTGGGAGTGTTTAAAATAAGACCATCGAAAAGGTTGGGATGATGCCTCCTGGAGGCATTATGGTTCCTACCATAGTATTTGCTGGTGCAGATTAGTTGCATGGACTTTTACACAAGACATCACTATGTGTGTCCTTTTTTCTGCCGATACTGATTTGTTTGTGAACCTAAGCAAACCTTAACCTCAGCTCTGTCCGATCAGACGCAGTTATCACTCGCACGTTTTGCAAGCTTTATAATAACACACACAAGAAGGGTCTCATGAGTCGAATCCCGTCATTAGCCAAGAGAAAAAAGTCTTTTGCAAACTAATCACAACAAAACAAGTCTTACAGAGAGCAGCTTGGAGACTGGTAAACATGAATCAAAATGATAATTCAGTTTCAGATGAAACACCAACTGTAATCCATAATGTATGGCAGATGAAAAGATTAAGATGCAAATCAAGACCTCCACACTTTGGTGCTCGGGCTGAGAGTGCAACAGTGACTCACTCAGACTAATTTGGGAAAAAAAAAAAAAAAAAAACCCTAATCCCAAACATATAAACGTAAGTCATTCTCACAAGATGAGTCTGATGCACAACATATAGAAAACCCCGAATCAAGAGGATAGCAGGAGGGTGGGGGCCAGGGAGGGCAACACATCTACCTCTTCATATATATATCTGTACGGTATAGTTTTGCCGGGGGCCTCACCATGTCATGTCCATCTGTCCTCAGAGGTGATTTAAACCAGCATGTGGTCTAAACAGCCTCACTGTTACACACACACAAACACACACTATACCTCTAACAGTTATCACAGCATGGCATTCTCTTCAACCAAGGACACAAGTACAGTTTTAGAAGTGGCATGTCTGCAGTGGAGGGGTGGAGGGGGGGGGGGGGGGGGGTTTGATCGCAACGTTTCTAAAATACATTTTACACTTTCTCTACGATGATCTGGTGTGGTCTTTTTGGAAATTTGGAAGGCAGATGTTATGAGAATCGCTGATGCGCTTGAACACAGAACATGAGAAAAGGGGAAGGTTGTATACAAATGATCAGCTTCTGCAGTTCTTGTTCTCAGTTGTCTCAGCGGATAGAATCAGTACTCTCCAGTGTCAGTTCATTGCTTTTTTTTTTTCTTTTATCAATTTAAATCCAAAGTCTTTCAGTCAACTCTCCTCTGTTATCTTCCTCTAGCTCTATGGCAAAGAAGCCTCCGGATGTGACCAAGTCTCGCAAAATGAAGACAGAGCACCTGCTCAAAGTAGATGATCATGACTTCACCATGAGGCCGGCGTTTGGAGGTAGGTGTGGAGCGCTCTCCGGACATTTTAAATGCATTATTTAACTTTTCTACACATGGAGGCATTTATTACGGATCACAGACATACACGGATGAAAGATGTGTAGCTCCAAAAAAAAAAGATAGCAAGCAGACTTTGAATTACTGCCTGCAGTAGGGATATACAAATAACACTGATTTGATTTTGGTGAGCTTTGTTGTTCTTGTTCTGGTGTATGTCTACTGTATGTATGCGTAACTGCAGATTCTGATAGAACTCAAAGTTGTAGCTGTGACCGTAGACAGTGCTTCCAGTGTGGATGTTTCTGCAAAGAAACTGTATTATCACCCCAGTTTTAAGGTGGGCACCCAAGGTCAGCATCACCAATTCAGTATTTCACCGAATACAAAATATGGTGTTTTTGCAGAACATTACGAATTCACAGTGAAGCTGACCTTTGACCTTTTGAATATAAAATGTCACAATTTATTATTTTAGACATTTGTGTGGAAACGGTTCTAAACGGTTCTACCAAATTTAGAGAAATACCCTCAATGGCATTCATGAGAAAGGGATAGACCGACGCACAGACAACTGGATGGGCATAATGTCTTTGGCCAAGGCTGGGGTGTGATTAATACAGCAGTCCTCTGCTCGCCGATGTAGAAATTTACCGATCTTCTGAATCTCTTCACAGTCCCTTTTTGCATTGCAGTGGATATAACCAGTGCATGTATTGGTTTTTAATGTATTAACCCATATTAACTTGTGGATATGTTGGCCAATAAATAACAGGAAGGGTCAGTACAGAAATGCCTCTGATTTATTTGAGGTGTTTCTTTACACGGTTTGTGCACCAGAGAACAGTGACCTTTTTTTTTTAACATTGTAAAATAACATAAACACAACAAAAATTAAAATGACACCATTGATATTCCGCATGACCGCCCTTTGCCTTTAAAACAGCACCAATTCACTTAGGTATGCTTGCGCATACAACCCTGCCTCCTAGATATCACTTTTATATAAACTGCAGCAGAAAATATGTTTTGTAATTTGCCAGATGTTGCCTCCAGTGATTACATTTCCTACAGAATATATTTGCTGTCGGGTTTTGTTGTAAATAAATGTAATTTCTAGGAGACAGGATTGCTGCACAGCTTTTCAAGTTACCTAGCAGGTAGGTTGTTCTGAGCCTCTTAGAGAACTTGCCACAGCTGTTCTGTGGATTTAGGTTGTCTCAGTGTCTTCTGTGTCCATGATGATGTGGAGATCAGGAGCCTGTGGGGGTCAGACCACCTGATGCAGGACTCCTTGTTCTTCTAACCCTAACTGGAGATAATCCTTTATGACTCTGGCTGGAAGGTTGGGCTTGTTGTCCTTCGGCAGAATGAATTTTGGGGTAATCAGCTAATCAGCCTCCCTGAAGGTTTAGGGATCTAATCATCCAAAGTGCCTAAGACTTTTGCACAGAACTTCATGCATAATAATATGGCATTATTATGACATTGTTATTTTCTCATACTGGACAAAGTATACTAGACATTATACTCACAGGCTACATTGTAGTCCTTGTGACCAGTAAACCGACCTTCATATTTAAAATTGGTTGCACTTTTAACCTTGTGTTGGATGATGTGGACCTAAAAGCAACCTGCATGAAGACGGGGATGATGGAGAGGAGGAAGTATTTGGTGGAGCTGACTGCATGTCACCTGTCCTCCCTCAAGCTTGAAAAACCAATTGCGTGTCAGCACTTGCTTCTGCCCTCATGTCTCATAATTGATTGGTCTTTGGTGCCCAGAACTCCTGATATGTAAGGCTCTTTGATGTTATACCAATTTAAAGTATCCATCACTCTTCCTGGAATCGTCTCAAAGCATGAAGCGTCTCTAGCCTACACCCGCCACATTAGTCCTGCTCCATCACCAAGTTGGGTCTGCATTGGAACAGACATGTTGTTGTTTTTTTTGTTGTTGTTCTACTCAATCACAAGAAAAGCTAGATCTAAAGCTTTTGTTCAAGCTGACAATGTCACTAATCTCCTATTCTGGGTTTTTAAGATGAATTTCTCAGTGCAGCAGATGCTCAAGTATTAAGAAGTTGTTCCCCAAGTTATAAAGCTTTTAAAACATCCCACTGGTGTCGTTCCGTGTGTGTGATCTAAAGACCACAGTTCACAGGATGTTTTATACACTCACATTCAAACAGCATGTCTTGATATCTTTTCAAGGCATGGATTAAATTTTAAATATGGTAGTATTTTATCACTGGAATACTTCAGAAAGTCGCTCAAGGCTAGGTCTTTGTTTATGTGCTTAGAAGTGTGTGCCTCCTATGTCTCTTTTGAGCAATCAAAAGAAACTTGTAGGATCGGCTCAAAACTCAACTGAGTTTTCACGCAGATATGTGGAAACCTAAGATACACCTACATCCTACGGTGGCCCAGAGAGCTCAATGCACTGCAGCTTAAAAAAAATGCATGCAAATAGATAAAACACAATCAAATTAAGAAAACATCTTCATCCATTGGACAACACATGCGCTGCAAAAACCCACAACGCAAACATGCCAGGCCAGGCCAGCCAATTCCAGTAATCTGACAAAATGTACACAATTGTGAAATGTTGTGGTAACGTCATGTTAGTTGGCTAGCTTACTTTCAGAACTGTCACCAAATAAAATTCAAGAACGAAAAGAAATTCCAAATTGCTTAATTAATGAGATTGATGCACGGGTCGGATGGTGTGGTTGTCCCAGAGTTAAGTTCTTTCTGCAAGACCCACCTAGAAGACACACTAGAAGGCACTTGTGCTTATGGCTGCCTTTGAAAAGGTGCCTCTCTCCCAGGTCACTGAAGATATCAATGCAGACCCTGAAGGACAGGTTTATGACTTTTTAAGCCTGTCTTAAAAAAAATACTCAGGTACCTACAAGAACATTGAAACAGGTCTGAAAATCCACAGTCCTAATTTCATTCCAAATTCATTCAGTCCAAAGTTTATCTGGTGATAATAATGCAGTTTGATTTAGAGAAATCAATTGGACATGGTCCAAAGTTTTTTAGTCTGAAATTGTCTTTTTGCGTTACTCTACGCAGCTCAGCAGTGAAACACTGTCCAGGGAGATTCAATTCAGTTCAATTTTATTTATATAGCGCCTTCCACAATCAAAATTGTCTCAAGGTGCTTTACAGAGACCTACAGCCCGACCCCAGAGCAAGAACTTAAGGCGACTCCCTTTTAACAGGAAGAAACCTCGAATGCGAAAAGAGGGAAGTTTGTTACAAAAAAGAATAACTTTGGAACATGAACATGACTTGATTCATTCAAACTGCTGAAACCTCAGATTAGCCTTAGATAAACTTTGGAATGTTTTTGTACAGAGCAAGTTGCCTGTAACTGTGTGGGACTGTGGGCGAAGGCAAAGTTCTGATCTTAATGCACAGTGAATTGCAACCTGTTCCACAGCCTGTGCAAGGGTGCGCTGGAAGTTGTCTCCAATACACATTGCATATATGAGCCCTGGCTTGTTATTAGATATGCCACTGCCAACTTTCCTCAAAAAGAGGAAACCAATGGGGTATGAGCTTATCATATTCATCAACAGGCCAAACATGGATTGGTCCCGCTGTAAAGTATCGTCCATAGACAAATCTGTGTCCATAGTGAAGCTGAACTCAGATGGATCCAGAGTCTATGAATTCTATTCATTACATCCTCTCTTTTAACTGTCAGGAAATACATTTGTCATAATGTCTGCCACATAGCTCTGTAACCTAAAAGGTGACCTGAGACTCTCAGTTCATGATAACAGCTGCATGCACAGAAGCAATGAGAGTATAGTCTGTTGTCCTGGTAAAGGCCTGCATTCTTCAGCCAAAGTGAAAAATGTTACACTTTGTTCCAAGGAAATCAAGAATGGCTTTATATGTGTGGCCTTTTGAGAAATATTCATGGATAAGGCCTGTCTCTGTGAGTTCATCTGACAGTAGTCCTGGTCCTGAGGGGAGAAGAGAAGTGCTCAAATCCAGACACTAAAAGGCATGAAGATCAAAAAGAAAAAACTGGCATTTAAGTTCACCACCCTGACAGTCAGGCAGCATCAAGAGGTCTATGTTTATGTGTCTCTAAAAAAAAAAAAAAAAGCCAAAGGGAGGAATCGACATGCCCCTAACCCCTAACCCATGTCACAACCAAGAAGTGAATACAAAACAATTGTGGGATGCTTTACATCAAGATTTACATCAAGAGACAGCCAACTTAGGTTCTTAGTTATCATGTATTTGCTCATACCTCAAATGGCATGACACCTTTTTCTTTGTGTCATTTGGAACACAGCGACCTTCATGCATGCTTTTGTTCTGGATTTGTTTCAATTTGTGTATGCGCACTAATAAGAATGACTAAGGCGTGATTAGTCTGCCCCCCAGGTAAACACAGTCTGTACACAGCTCAAAGTCCTAAGAAGAGCTTTAATCTGCCAAAGTAATTACAGTCACCTGTGTGTATTTACCATAGCGTGTAGAGCCTTTAGCAATTTAAATAGGAAAAAATAACCCACCATTCTCCCAGTGGATGCTGAGTTTGAAAGAATGCCATACCTACTGCACACGATTAGCAGGGCTTGCAGCATGAAGTGACATGCAACCAGGCATTTCACCAGATTTTTACTTGTTAGCATGTTTTGTTTTTTTTTGTTTTGTTTTGTTTTTTTGTTTTTTTGAACATCAGTAGTTATCTAGAAAAAAATGTTCCCCAAAAATTGAATGTAATGGCCACAGGAGCAACATAACAGCCAATATGTCAGTTTGATTCCATAACAGGGATAGTTTGTAACATGGGGAAGAGGAACGATGTGAATGCTATGTCTGGCTAAAAGATATCAACATGTGGACTAAGCATACGAATGTGAATGATGTGCTACTTGCGGCGTACAAATATCTGTTCTGAAATATAATATCATATCATATCATATCATATATAATTAAATATAATATGATGGTAAAAGAGAAAATCTTCTTTAGGCTCAGCGTCTTCCTCTGAAGTTATACCTTGTTGGGAGCAGAGGATGAAACCATAATTAAGTGAGGTTGCTTTCCCTCCATTAGAGTGATTGGTGTTTTGGAGAAAGGAGGTCACAGTGGATCTCCCTTGGAAATGGAACTTTAGCAGGAGCTCACAGTGGAAATGGGCCAAAAATAGCCCAGGTACTGGCACAGAGTCCCAAAAGAAAATGCATGACTCTATTTACATCAGTATAAAGAGTCTCATACTCCACCCTGCTTCCCGACACAGGACTGCTTAATTAATTATTACAGCTTATGTTTTACTGTGGCATCAGGAAATCATTGTATTCACCAAAGTTATTACTGAGACCTTTGAATCCAGCAACATCGCTAAGAAAAGTCCAGTGGGGCAAGAAAAATTAGCATTTAGATGATCAGAGAGGTTTTAAACAAACAGTTCATCCAGATTATCTGACCCACTTTATTTGAAGGTCTAACTGAAAACTGATTGCTCTCATAATGTTGCTAATAATCCCTGACTGTAACAGAACGCTATGCGGGACACAACTCTGACATTGAGGCTGCATGTTGTGATGGATGGGTGTTTACAATGTGGGTGATACTTGTAAATGCTTGCTTTAATCCAAATAGATTTAATTGGGGGGGAGGGTGGGTTATTTGTTTGATGGCTCATGTTTTTTTTTTTCTTCTGTTGGATTTATTTTTAACAAAGTCGCTGTATTCTGAGCTTTCAGCCATTACTTTCCGTCAATACAAAGTCATTGCAACCAATAAAAACAATCCCTTGACCTACAAAGTCAACACAACCAATAGAAATGATGATACTGCACAATCAGCGTGCTGTATGTTTTCTGTAGGTATAAGACACATCACCCTTGTGATAGTAGATCTTCGCTGCCTTGAATATCGAAAGGGTTTATCCTCTCGGAAACATGAATATGCTTAGAAAGTTTCATGGCAATCTTTCAAATAGATTGTTCGATTTCTTGAGCCTAAGTGGAAAATGTGAACAATGAAAGGAGCACAGTGTGCATATACTGCACAACCCCAGTGGGTACAGGTCCAAGTTGTCTGAATAGTAGATATAGCAAGTTCCCAATTTGTTGACCATCATGGTTTGCCTAACAACGACCTTGATGGTTGAAACAGTGCCTCATTAAACCCCAAGGGCGTGTACAACTTATAGTAAGCAAACTACTTGTTTTTTAAGCTGAAACTGGGGTCTAGTGGTGATGCTAAAGAATAGACAATGAAGTTATCCAAAACTAGGCCTTATCCTCCTGTGACCATGAAAAATTGAGATGTTCGTCCATGGAAATCTCAGCATTACCTTCTAAGATAGCTTGCCATAGTCCAAATTGTTGGTCATGGGTAAATTAGTGGGAATTGTGAAATCTCAGGATCTCAAAATGTTCTGATGATTTGGCGAGTGGTTGTGAAGGCATCTTGCTCAGGATTAACTGTCAACCAGGGGATGATGCATAAAGTTAAGATTCAAGGCTTTAACACCACTTGAAATTCCTTTTTTTGTTTTTCATTTGAATGCAACCTGATATCAAAGAGAATTTCAATTAGAGGAGCTTTCTGGCAATTTATTATTAGTATTCCACTGTAACTCACTGTGGAACTCACAAGATATATGCACCAGAGGCTAAGTCATCTAGATTTTAATTCCCTTGTATGGGCCAAGCCCCTACAACATTTGATCCAACCTTTAACATTAAAAAAATCAATAACTTCATTTCAGTGGCCCCTTTCCTGCCACAGTAAACACCCATGTCTTTCAAATCAAGATGGGATAACCTCTGATCAGTAGTAATGACAAGTACATACTGTATCCACTGTAAGATTACGACATATCTATTTGGTTATACAAATACAACATTTAAATGATCAGGATCAGTCAGATGCTACATGTCTTTGAGTGAATTGAGCGGGGAGGGGGGTGATTGTGGCCAGTGTGTGGGGTGTATTATTGCTCTTAATCCTCGGTAAGATAACACATTAAGCTTGTTGTTAATCCATGCAGAAGGGAAAGAGAGAGAAAGCCCGTCAGCCAAATCATTTGATGTATGGGCTCTGAGCGAGTCATGTTATGATCTGTTAACTGTATACCAAAGCCACTGTGTGCTTTTCAGAAAATGTCGTGGCTTAGTAGTGTTGTGGATTTACTAGAGGTCACAGAGAGTCAGCGATGGGGTTGTTTCATGTGGCCTATTACTTTGATATATCCTCGAGCCAGCATTTTAAAGGCACAATGACAAGTGCAAAGCAGCAGGTCTTGGGGTAGAATATAAATATACTGTCAGCCAATCATATCACTGGTCACTGGTCTCATCACTCTGAAACAGCTGAGCCAATCGCAGTGACGCTTGGTCAAAGTGATGCCGTAACTCAGCCAATGTAAAGACACTTCTTCAGAAAATCATATGATTGCATCAATCTGATGCTAGTTCCACTGTGCCTCCACTTCAGTGTCCATGTCATATTATAAATGAAGTGTCAGCAGCGTTTGCACCCTAATCATTTGAGGGAAAAAAAAAAAAAAAAACATGAAATGTTTTTTAGAATGAGTACCTGTCCAATGTATGTAGAGGTGCCTGGGATTATTCTGTAGGAGCCTGGTGTCAAATAAGTGTGATTTAATGTGAGGGTTTAGGCTTCAGAATGTGTTTACAGCTTGTTCTGCTGCCTCCAAGTGTCCCAAAAAAATCTGTTAATGCTGTTTTAACTGTTAGTGTATGAATGAAGGCCAAAGGACAGTGGAGCTTATCATGATAATAACTGGCAGATTTGACTGTGAGGAATACCTGCTACAAGAGAAGGCCACTGAAAAGTACTATTTTTAGGTCTTTATTTAGCCAGGGGTGTAAATGACTCTTAAGAAGGTCTGTTTTTAATTTCAGCCACTTTCTGTATGTTTTTATTCTTTTAAATGCCATTTTGTTACAAGGCTTTTATTTTGAAGGTACTTCCGGTTTGACCGCTTTACCGACCTAAGGAAGTTTAACGGTGTAAAACCCGCTTTCGTTAAAAATTTAAGCACCTGGCTGGAATGGGAACAAGGTATTTTTCTTTTTGTAACGTTGTGTTCATTTCTATGTGTTTTGTGAATGTAACGGTCAGAGAACATTTAAATAAAATTATTTCTGTTGTAAAAGTTACGCCGAAAGTTAGCTGCTTCTCTCTCTCGCTAGCTTTAGCATTTTCAACGCGTCTCTGCTGTTTAGATTGGCGGTTCTGTCATTAATGCTGATTTATATAATGAATGCAGTGTACGGATTCTTTTTGTGTTTGTGTATTTGTAAGAGCTTATTTTTTTTTGTTATTTTTCTGTCCTTCGGCTCTTACAGTGTTTACAGAAGGAAGGAGTTTAAGAAAGGAGAGATATATTTGTGTTTAAAGAAAGGCTAAAGGCTGAACATAAATAAAAACTTGTGGAAACATCAGTATGCTTCACCATTGTCTGGCCAGGGTTTGCCACTGAGCAGTTTCTAAACTTTTAGCCTTGGTGAAGATGTTAAAGGGCCATCGATGCATCACTGAAATGTACTGAAAGCTATCACAACAATATTCAGAAGCTCTTAAATGAAGCAGTCGAATATCACCCCCCCATGAGTCCTAAAATAACATGGCATGATATCCATCAAACATCAGAGCTGTGACTGCTGCTGCCATAGCTTGATATCAGAACTGCGGAGATTCAATTAGAAGATTGTATCAGTCTTGCTACATCAAAGGACATTATGTAATAATCCATTGATTTTAGGCTCACTGCTGTGTTATTATTTCGAACCAAAGTGATTGCCATCCCTTCTCAATGTGTGCATAGTTAAGTGATTTTTGTATTGGCACGAGATAAAGTTCAGATCATGAAATGACATGAACAGCAGAAACTTTGTCATTTGCTTTATCCTCGAGCACCAAAATGACATGCTATCCCTGTGTGTCATCCGTGAGGGGGACATGAGCTCAGGGGAACATCACAGTAATCACCACAGTTTTGGTTTTCTTTCTTTTTTTTCCCCTTTTTTTTTTGTGGCTTTAGAGCTTTAAGCAGTGCTCACTGATGGATGGATGGGTCAGTAGCACCCAGATACCATCTGGAGATGTCAGCTTAATTTGAGGTGACTGGAGTATAGTTTTAGCCACTAGCTTTGCTCAGTGTAATTCAGCCTTGCCCGCGGTGTTAGCTTAGCCTAGCCCCGCCTGGGAGCACGGGGCAGGCCCCGCTCCAGCAGTGAAGAGCAGATTAAGCTGGCAGCAGTTCCTCCCGCTTACAGCATAGATTAGCACAGGCACCAATCTGTTACGCCATCAGACAGCTGTTACGCCGCAAATGACACTTTGTTCCAGCTGATACAGAAAAGAGAAGAAGTACATCGGCACTGGCTGTAAAAGTACATCCATTGTTTGTGAAGGAATTAAAGAGAGATTTGGATTCTGTCGTATTTTTATCTGTTATGACAGTTGGCTATGATAACATTTTACTCTTATTATTCACCGTGTCTCCCCTTGGATTTTATTGAGCATACGGCACACAAGGATTTCCCTGGGACTACTTCCTGTGTTTCCATGTCTGTTCTATTAATAACATCTTTCACTCTTCATTGTTTGCTACCATTTGCTGTAGGTCTTTGTCTTCATTCTAATGCTTTCCCCTGGCAGTATATATGTGTTCATTCCAGGACCCCCCCCCCCCCCACCCTGATCTTTGGATCTATGCCAGATTAGCACATCCTGATGTTGGTGATTCACAAGCCCCAGACAGATGTGCAGGTTGTTGGCTATCGATATGGGACAATAAAACACACTGATGTCAAGAAACTTCCAGAGTGTTCAGGTCCTGTGGCTGAAATACACTCACAGACACTAATACTGGGTAGTCCCTCCCTTTGCACGCATAACCGCCTCACCTTCCATGAGATGTTGGAAACATTCCTTTGAGATTCTGCTCCACGTTGACGTGATTGTATCACATCATTTAAGCTGCCAATCGATTTTTAAAACGTTGCACTGCTGATTGGATGACAGGTGGATCTTTTACTACACCCGTTGTCAAAAGGTCTGTTTATGGGCCTTTGAGTAAAGATTATTTTGTCACGGTTTATGAGGCACAGTGTTGAAATGCAATTACCAGGCACCATCTGTGCTGCTGATGTCAACAAGAACTGCAAGTCCCAACTGCAAATAGTCCTCAACAGACATTCGTTTTATATGGCCTGGTAATAATTACACTTTCTCTGCTGTGCTGTCAGGGTAGTTTATGGAGGCACGCGCACACAATAAACCTCACAATCACTCAACACCTTTTTTGTGTGTTGAGTTTTAGTATGTCTTAGTGAGGTGTTGAGCCACCAAATGCCTCCAGAACAGCTTCAGTGGCACTGATTCTCCGGGCCTCTGAACTCTACTGGAGGGATGAACCATCCACATCATATGGATGGGGGCATTGGCTTCCCTCTGAAGCGGACCCAAACCCCCACCAGCATATCAGAGCTCTACTATAACATCCTGCTATGTGTGATTGTCGACAGACTGTTCTTGTTGCCACAGTTTACGTCCTGCATTGACATTCTCAGTCACCTGAGGAAGAGCTGCTCTTCTGTCGATTACAATGTCCAACTGACATCTTTCCCATTGATCTAAATGCAGATGTCACTTTAGTCCCTGTTCCTATTAAAACACCAGACAGGATCAGTCTTTGTGGCTGAAGCTCCTGCCATCAGTGCCCCAACAATGAACCCTCCATCATAGTCATGTAGATCTTTGCCTCTTGATACAAAATCAGAATCAGCTGGACCTACTCAGCAGTATTATACATGTGCCACGGAGCAGGACTGGATGTTAAATGCTCAGTTGTACCATGTCGTGCAGCTGTGTGGAAGCATCTGCATACATTTTGTTTCTCCACTCATTTCTTCAGGTGTTTCCTTTGTCAACCATCTGTGTATTACAAATTGAAATGTCCATAAAATTACACTTTTCACACAAATTACAACTTTTAATTGGATGAAGTGAATTGAGGCTGGCTTGTGCCAAGGAATGTAAGTAGCAAGGAATGTAAATGCCAAGATTTGCCAAAAAAAAAATGAACAGAAGATCAAGCTTTGTTTGTTGCTTACAGCTGTCTGTAGTCATCCTTCCCCTGAGTTTATTAAACACCTGTCACTGTCAAACAGCAGAAAGATCCATATGTGTCTTCTAAAGTTAGAGAGTTACTGTTCACATTTACACAAGTGGCACAATGGCTGTAACTGCTCGGTCCACAGTGTAATGGCAAATGTCACTCTGTACGTTTGTAATCTTCAGATAATAAGCTGTTGTACACAGATTCAGATTTACACAGATTTGACAGTTAAAATTTCAGGATTTTTAGTGTTAAGAAAATTAGAAACTGAAATTTAAAAAAAGGCTTCCTCAACAACATAGACACCAATTTTGGGATGATGTGTATAATCTGAGGTATTATTGCATCATTGTTGGTCTACATACTTCAAACTATAGGTTTGTAGATGTATGACATTTCATTTACTTGAAAATTCAAGATCTTTTTTTCTGGAGTCAGTGTGCAATAGAGTGGAGTGAAATAGACAATCCACTGTCTACCTGGCTGACTGAATAACTTTATATTGAATTAGCTGAAAATTGGTTGATGTTAGAACCGAAGTCCATTTAAGCCTCATGTAACAAGAAATGCAAAACACTTGATGCCATTGTTCCAGTAAGTGAAGAATAATCCCTAACACAGAGATCCCTCCACAGCCCCTCATCTGGAGGGCTTTGGTGACTCTAATCTAGAATTTAGCGTCTCTATTAATCTCTTTGGATTACAGACCGTATAGACGGAAAAGTGGTTCAAATTGCCTGTAAATCTTCCCTCCACTTTTTCTACTCAGCATGTGTACGCTAAATAGTAATATGTGAGAGGGTCACGTGTAATGCTCTTATGCTTATGTAGAGGTCAGAGGTCAAGAAAGAAAAGGAAATGAGAAAATATTTACAAGAATCCATGTACTGTAAAGCAGGACTAGATGAAGTAAAAAGAACACTGGAACCTCCTGTAGGTACATTTCCTGTACTGATAAGGCATGAGGTGGTTAAATTAACCAATTATGAAAAATAACCATTATAACAATACAACAAAAGCACCTGCAGTATAGACATAAACATTGCTTAAAAAAAAAAAAACAAAGCTGAAAGCTCTTGGTTCTCATAAGAAATCTTTGCGAGAAATGTTGCTTTAATTTCCATTAAAATTGCCCATAAACAGAATTCAGATTTTCTTTTGTATCACTTGTGGACTTGCGTAATGTGTTGTGACGCCTCATTCACACACGCTGCTTAAGTGATACAGCTGCCAATTCCTGGATTCCACACAAGTGAAATCACGCTGAGAAAGTGGGCCAAATGTCACTGTGAGTTCACATGGAGCTAAATAAAAAAATTGGTGCCACCAATGTTTTTTTTTATTTTATTTATTTATTTTATTTTAAATCCCATTCCCTGAGTTTGGGTCCACAAAACAACTCACATTAATATATGAGAGACATTCACCTAGGACAGGCTTACTAGTTACTCACTCTTAAGAGTATTGGGAAACGAATCAGATTCTTTGCTTTATTTAATTTACTGTAGGCATCAGTGGTATAACACAAAGCTACTTTCTATATGTGTTCCTCTCTAAGTAAGTAAAATTGAAAAGGGTCTAAACTGAATGTAAGTAAAGGCTCTAGATGGAATGTAGGTGGAAATGAATAATGGACACTAGCACTGATAAGATCAGGTCATGAAATCAAAGAGCAATGCTTTCATATCTTGTGAAAACTGATGATAGCTGGAGTTTAACCATGCAAATGCCTTTCATTTGGTGTTACAAGAAAGGTCGTGGAGTTAATAATCTGGGGAGCATCAATGTGATTAATGAACTCCATGGAAATCTAGCCATCAAACTGGGCATTTCCTATGAACAAGTGGAAATATTGGCATGAAGGTATGACCAGAGGAAAGGTTGCAGGGTCACCAATGACGTGAGGGATAAGCCTAAGCAAACCATTAATATCCAGAAAAAACATTTCCATCCATAGGATCTACTGCTAGCAGGGCATCAAAACCAAAAAGCGACTCACAACCTGGAAACATTCAGGATGTTCCCCTGTGTGGACTGATAGTTTAGGGGAACTGATGGTTGTTGGATATAGGATGAATCTGTAATGTTTAAACAAATCAAAAATTCAGAAAACCAGCTCGGCAGCACCACTTTCTGTTGCACAACAGTGTGCTTTCACATGCTTGAGCTCATGGTATGCTTTTGATTGGCAGGTCCTGCCATTCCTGTCGGAGTGGACGTTCAGGTGGAGAGCTTGGACAGCATCTCTGAAGTTGATATGGTAAGAAAGCCGGTATTTATCCACACCTCTACACAATGTGAGAGATTGTTACAGGTGATGCACATCACAGTACCAGATAAAGATGAGGCAGAACATGATTTACCTAAAACCTATAAAATGTATTTAAAAAATTTTTTCAGAATAAATGTATGTAGTTTATCCCACAGCCGAGGTGCCTTAACAGCAAAAACTGGTCCCCCTTGTGCCATGTCTACACAGAAAGCAGTTGAGGCACATATCTGTAGTCGTTCATCTCGGGTATGTCTGGCCAAACAGATACGTTCCTGTTTTGATCAGTCAGTATTTTCACGCCTGTAACTACAGTGATTGCATATTTGGCTCTGAGCAGTTACAAAATGCAGGGGACTCACGACTTAATACCATGCCTGAACTCCTCCTGTGTAAACAGATATGGAGCACTGAAGCTACTGCTGCTGCTGCTCTGCTAACATGCTGCTAACGCCATGCCTGCCTTCTGTGAACACATGGGTTTACTCTTAAGATGTGTCTACACAGGAGGCATTTCAGCAGAACTCTTCAGTTATCCACATCATATGTGTCTAAAAGAATAGATCTACCTCTACTGTAACCAATACAGCTGCCTGCATAGACCGCATAATACCTTGCATTTAAGTAACAGTAAAATGTGAGCCGTTACTGCACTGTATTTTCACGCTTCGCACTTCATTTTATACAGTTCTGGGTTCTGAGCTCTGCTAGAACGCGGGTGACATACACTCAGTATTGTACCCGAATGCATCTTGTGTGACAGAGGACTGAAACTGCTTCTGCTCTGCTAACGTGCTGTGTAGACTTTGTATTAAACCAGGCCATGGGGAAAACCAACAGGTTCCTGCTTGAGGATCTCTGGGCAGATTGGGGCTTTTGGAATTTGTGATTTTTTTTTTTTTTTTTTGATTCATGCCTTTACAGTTGTTCAGACATGAGCAAATGGAAGCATGTATGATTTAACCATGGATTTAGTATCTCTGAAGTTCAAAATTAAAGGGATTCTGGCAATATCCCTTAGATGTCAGAGCAAGATTGGATAACCCTTGCTAAAATCTAATTTGAGTTGAGCTTGCAGTCAAATTTCATGCCTAGGTTTCTGACAGGATGAGAAATACGTTGGACAGTAGTAGTGTTTGCAAATAAGAATTTGTGGTTAATCCTTTGGAATGGGTGAAAATTGAAAAGTCAGTGTAACACCATCATATGTAAACAGTCATCTATACAATCCCATACAATTTCTTCCAGTGCAGTGAAGGGTGAGATGATCTGGGGATACAAAGGCCGAAAAATATCAGTAAATTCCATTTTCTAGCTTGAAGGAAGTTCAGCTCCATGAGAACAACAGGTTTTTTTCTTAAAAAGATTTTTTTTTCCCCTTAAATTTTGAATGCTTTGCTGTAGTCTTTCAGTTTAAAGATGTACAGAGCTGAGAAGCTTTGAATGGCTGAAATCAATTTTCGTCTGTTTGGCGGCTGCCAGGCAGAGTAACTGCTCATGACACAAAGTCAGTAGAAAGGGAAATAGGAAAACGAGGAAATCTGGTTAAACGCTGACAACTGAGCAACAAAACCAGTTCAACAGTGGCCAGTTTTCCTAACTGATGGGCTGTTTTTTGGGTTTTTTTTTTTTTGGTGGTTTGCACAGTACTCAGATTTCCCTCAGAACTTTCTCAGCTGTCAGTCACGTCTCTCACTGAATGCAGGGTTACTTTTTGTTTTAAAACAACTTAACTGTAAGTTCAGTTTCCACTCACATACTCTTTCTTGTCCTATTGTGTCTTTGTGAAGACATTTCTTGGCAAAATTCTTACCCGAACCTTAACCATGAGTATATCCCGAACCCCAACCTTACTAATCCTGAACCTAACCCTTCGACACCGAACCTAGACCAACATAACAAAAGACACCCCTAACCTCAACCCAAAGAAAAGGAACAGGGACTAAGATAACTACGGCAACTCTTATCTTGTCCCCTAACCCCACTTTGAACCAAATCTTTAATAACTCTAACCCTAACCCATGCTGCTAAAGCAATCATAAAGAACCAAACCTGATTCTGACTGTAACCCTAATTTTAAATAAAAACAAAGTCAAACAGTGTACCTTAAACTAAATCTGATCGTGACCCTGACCCTAAGTGACCCAAGGGTATGGGTAATATGGGAAAGGATAACATGTGTTAGCCAGTGCATTACCTTTGGCTCCCCATTTCAACTGCCCAGTCATCGGATGAGGCAGAGGGGACTCATCGAGATAACTCTCACTTCCTAACCCTAAAACCGGGTCTTAGCCCACAAAGAGCACTTTAAAGTTGTGTGGACAAGCTGAAATGTCTTCACAACCTCAAAGTGTCCTCAGAATGTCAAAATGTCCTCAAAATGATGCTTTCGAAACAAAATTTGTGCACACAACCATAGAAAGACAGGTAAAAATGGTGACAGTTTCCTGCTTTTTGTCCTTTTCCATTCCCTCTTTGTCAGGTTGCCTAATGATGACATATTTTAAGCAACTGACTCTCAAAATTGTAAGAAAATGATGGCAAATTCAGTGCACCATTATCCTCTAACAGTAGCCAAAGTGGCCGCTGCTGAGTAAAGGTTAAAACGCAGAGTGAAAAGGTAGTTAGAGCCTTCCCTTAAACTCCCATCCCTTAAACTCGGATGGGAAGAATTTCTAAAACTGAAAACTGAATAGGTGGATGGTTTTATCTGCAGACAATAAAGGAACCTACACAGGCAATGCAGTATTAGAAGTTTGAAATTTTTGATTTCTCTGGTTCTTTAAGGTCTTTGTTTTTGACAAAATGATTTGTTACAGACCAAAAACTCAGTGTTTTAAAAGTGTGGATTAGTGGGCATCATGATCATTTCACTATCAAACATGGATCTGTATCATTTGATACATAAATCAGTCTTATACATTCCCCACCAGGACTTCACCATGACCCTGTACCTGAGGCACTACTGGAAAGACGAGCGTCTGTCGTTCACCAGCAGCACCAACAAGAGCATGACGTTCGATGGTCGTCTGGTGAAGAAGATCTGGGTCCCTGATGTCTTCTTTGTCCATTCCAAGAGGTCCTTCATCCATGACACCACTACTGACAACATCATGCTGCGTGTCTTCCCCGACGGACACGTCCTCTACAGTCTGAGGTCTGTAGCATTTCAGTACCTGAGTTTCTGATATATTTATAGTTCTCAAATTTATTCAAAATTTGCAAATTCACCATCAAATTTCATTCCTTTACTCGCCAAGCGTTGTGTCCAGTGGTGGAAAGCAAGTTAACTCTTGTTTTATTTCTATTTCTATCACTTTTCTGTTTCTTTGCCACCAAACATGGTTTCTTGCTGGTAGCAGGTGGTGCTGGTGAGGGTGGTGATGATGGCTGCTTGTTAAGAGCTTGAGCCATCATTGTGTTCACTGTTCCCTTCAGTGACTTAGCGGTTAGAATACGCCCTCTGGGCAGCACGTCTCCTTCATTCTCCCATGCTGGACTGAGGGTAGACTGGACGCTGCAGTGGCTCACTGTTGCCTCTTGAGGTACAAAGTGGGACGAGATGTGGCTAGCTGTTTAGCATGCTAACTTCAGCATATACCTACAGCATAATACCTAGACACCTTTAACATGTCAGAACTGTCATTTCTTCACACTCTGTTGATGATCTTGGTTAATTTTTTGAGTGTTTTAAACTAAAATACATACATATAGCACCATTAAGCTGTTTTTACATTGCGCTTGTTTCACTGTCCTCCAAATGACTTGTTGATGTCACCATGTTCCACAACATGGAGCTGACCTGGTACTTAGTGGGTGGTCACAGATTCAGTTCCATTTATAGCTTTGTGGTCACTGTTATTGGTAAAAGTGCCCTGTCCTGGTTTCACAGTGTCACTACTGAATTTGGACTGAGCTCAAAAGCCAATACTGAGGCCTCGCAGAATTCATCAGATGGGCTAACGATCAATTAGGTGCCCAACTCGCTAGATTTATTTCTGTATAGACCTTTTATCTGGGGCTCTGAATAATTCTGTTATTTTATTAACTGACAAAAAAAATATTTCCTTCATGAATATTCTCAAATATCTGATCAACATGATCACCAGTCGGTTCTGCAACAGCACCTACAGAGGATATTAAGGTACCCGATTGCCTCAATAACTCCCTCTTGGCTTCATGACTCAAATCTGAACACAGACACGAGACACATAGTTTTATATTCAGTGTGATATTTTTAGTTCTGATATCCATTGTGAGGAAAAAAAAAACATAGTTTATAACCCCAGAAATTGCTAAGCTCACAGTGTGAGCCCCTGTTAAAGAGGTTAAAGCAATGTTTGCCTCTCTGAAGTAAAATTGGTTTTAAGTTTAGTATTTTTTTTTTATCCAGGTTTTACTGAATCTGCTTTGAAGAATAATTGAGGGCCTTTTCACCCTGGACCTCGTTTTGACTTAAAGTTAAAGCCATCATAAAAGTTGAAAATATGAGCAATAGTTCTCTGTGGACATGGAGTTCACAGGGGTCAGTCTAACACTTTTAGTTTGTCATGTACTGTACAGTTAAGTTAAGACGTGGTGGGGGCCTGAAACACTGAATCAGTTATATCATCGCATTATCTCGTCCCAAGGCTACAGTGCCTTTCTTGAAGAACCTTTATCTGCACCCTCTTCACTCTTTATCCTGCTGTTCTTCTTGTTCTTTTTATGCTGATATTCTCAGGGTAATCAATGGATTCACTGTAAAACGCTGCAGCAATGTCAGGTGGCAGCAGAAACTGCAGAGATAATAACACATGAAAAGAACTCTTGTGTCTTCAGGGACAAGTGCGCCCGAGAAGACAAGACAGACAAGATGCTGCGCGCACTCCCTAAAACCTTTCATCCAGTAACACATCTTAATCTAGCCTTGGTTTCTTGTCATCTTAAAGTCTGCTCACAGCTTTATATTTATGGATTCAACTGTCAAATCACTATGAAAATACATAAAATACAAGATACAATGCAACAAATGAAGCTTGCTAATGTTTTTTTATGCATATAAAGCCATTACTAATGCCCTGCAGAATTCATTACACCAGTTAACAAATCAGTGCACATCTGATTCTGTGTGTTTGGCTGCTGTTCAGTCTGCAGCCAGAGGACACAGCATGCGTCTAGACTTTTCTGCGCAAAGTCATCTACTTATTTACTCACGTACTTGTTTTGCTCCGATTTTTAGTTTAATTACTTTCGTATTCATCATCTTGTCAAACAATTTACTTTTTGTGCGATGCAGCTGGGGATACGAGGAGAGCAGAGAAGTCTTCTGGCAATGTTTGAAGTTCTGTTTGTAGTTTGGCTCAAACTCCACATCCCCCCAAATCTTTGACATGGAAACTCATGAATTATTTTTAGACGTTTCTCCTGAGTCACATTTCAGTCTGACAGCTCACTTTAATGAACATTTCCACGCAGCACATACCGACCTGCAAGCTCATTTAGATGAGGAATGTTTGCCGTTTAGAGCTTAACTGATCTTATTATAATCCAGAAAAAAAAAATGTTTTTAAAAAACTGCGTACGGTTCCATTAATTCACCGTCAACATCACAAGCAGCCGGTTGAGTTTATGGGCTCAAATTGTGGCCCTAATTTTATCCTATGAAAGATCCTGAGGGGGGGGGAGAAAAAAAAATGAGGTAGATGGATTAAAATGTAACTAGTTTATCGTCCACGGATAAAAGTCTTTCTCACATTCTGTGTCAAGACTTTTATGAGGACTGCAGATTGAAGAACAGCGAAGGAGAACGTGGGAGAAAAAAAGAACGATGAGAAAGAAGAGGATTTTTAAGGGGAGATGATGACACTGTCGGAAAGCCGGCAGAAGAAGATTCATTTCGACATTGTGAATTAAAAACTTGGTTTTTGGATGTATCTCAGATACAGTCACCAACGCTGCATCTTAAAGAGCATCATCACTTGCATGAAGTCATATATCCAGAATAAGACCTGTACAAACAGGTCAGCAATGAGTCAACCTTAAGGCTATGTTTGTCATGGGGAGAAGGGTGGTGCAGTTTTATACGTTATGCATAAAGGTGGGATGATGTGATGGTGATGTAGAGAGCTAGGCTTTTGACTCCAAGGGACACAACAAACTGAAGCTTCTACTTCAACAGGGTGTTTTAAAACATGTTTCAGACGAGAGCACCAGAGCAACAACACACTGTTTTGATGCTCACATCTGAAGGGTTGTGAAGAACATTTTCCTCCTCTAGGTCTTTACTTATTTTCAGGCTTATAAGTCTTATAGGTAGTCCCCTAAAAACAACAGCTCACCGCCTCTAGGACAGCTGTCTGATAGCATTCAGTGGGCTCAGTCCCATCAGCAGCAGTGGCCATAGCAACCAAGGTTGTAGTGGAGGCCCTCGGAAGATAAGACGGACAGGATGACCGATGAGGGAGTAAATAGCCATAACAAACAGCCTGTGTCTCATGGTCAGTAAGCTATACAAGGTCTCTCTTAGTGGAACGGAGGTAATTGGAAAATACAATGTGAGTTAGGTAAAACATGAGGTAGTGTTTAGGATTAGATGGATGACTCCTCAATCACCCCCCGTACGGAAATAATACTGAAGTTGTAATAAAGTAGCATCATCCTTTAAGGCGTCACTTTCAGGCTTCATCCATGGTGCCAACTGATTGGTTTGGCTGATTGTATCATTCGCCATGGGAAGCCACCAAAAACCCCCACAGTCCTGATTAGTTTGTAATCCTGAGTCTAAATAAACGAAATACAAAATGGCACAAAGTAAATCTTTGTATTTAGATTCAAGCCTCAGGAAAAAAAAAAAAAGATTTCAGTGAATGTGTGCAGCACCGTGTCTGTTCTCACCATGTGTCTGCCTTGTTTGTCTGTTCTTGAACAGAGTGACAGTGACGGCAGCCTGTAACATGGACTTCAGCCGATTTCCTCTGGATTCTCAGACCTGCTCACTGGAGCTGGAGAGCTGTGAGTACATGTCTTCAATGAAGGTTCTATAAAGATCACGAAGCAGTCACACTCTAGGCCAGTCGAGAAGAAAATCAGAAGCTATGTCAAACATTGCCTTAATTCAAGGGAATACTCAGAATTAACTTTCTTTTTTAACTATATGTTGAACCCTCAGAAATCAAGATGCTATAATCTTCTTCTGTCATGAACAGAAACTAAGGTTTACAGAAATGAGCTCAAATTGTCATTGCAACCGACTGAACCCTTAGATTCTTAGTTTCAGGTGATTACTCTCTAATGAAAACAGTAGATCCCTATAAGTTCTACGCACTGCTTCTTTAAATTATCAAGCAGTATCTTGACATATAAAAATGGGGAGAGACTGCAAACCTCAAAAAGGACACGCAAAAATCAAGGAGAGGGAACACAGGCACAAACCCACTTATCTTCCAAAACCTAAATCCACTTTCTCACACAAACACACACACACACACAAGCCAAGCAAAAGACAGTTAACCAGCCCTGAATCACCACCGCGTGTGATGGAGGGAACACCACACTCACAAGCAGACACACAGTGAGGCCAGAAAGCAAATGTCCATAAATGCTTTTTTTTAGTGGGAAGAAAAAAAAAAAAAAAAAAAAAAACGCAGTAAAAGTTTAACCGTTAATCCAGATAAAATGCTCCCAAAAATAGCAACTGCATTAAAACCTGGAGGCAGCAGTACTCTCTCAATTACCACCCACACACTGAGCACAGAAGCACAGAAGGCAACAGAGAAAACAATGCAAAGAAACACTGAAACAAACAGGGAAATGCAATGAAAGTAGCCTGAACTGAGAATAGCAGCAGTGGGGTTATCAGACTGAGGTCAAATGCAATGCAATGCAGGTTCAGTGCAGTAAAAACTGAAGTTAGCGTTATTTATTTAAGTATAAATAAATAAATAACTAGGTCCATCTAAAATGAGTTACATAGAAGTAAATCCCTGAAATACTTGAAATCACTTGCACAAGCTTTTCTGATATCAGCTCTATAGAAAAGCAGCAGTTGGCACAATAATAACCAAATGAATGACAGAATGAACTGATGCCATCTTCATGTTTGTACAGTCAATATGAAGCTAGAGCCAGCAGCTAGTTTAGCTGGTGTAGCTTCATAGCATAAAGAATAGAATAAGCATATTCCCTAAAATTGTGTCCTCGTGTGGGGCGTAATCCCAAATAAAGTTGTGTTCAATCAAATTACTACAAGATAACAGAAATGTAATAGAGGAGAAAAATAAGTTCAAAATATCCAGGATATCTTTTGAAACAGCGGCACCTGCAGGTAAATTCAGTCATAGCGACATGCAAAGGTGATATTCAACAAAGTGAAATGTAAACAACATGACTAGACTTGAAAAATGAGGCTGAGGATTTACTGTGCATGAGTACAAGCATTTCTTTCTGACATGGGAACAAATTATCATGAACATGTGAAACAGGGGAAAAAAGTTAACAAAATGTTTCAGCAGCCAAAGCACAGGAGGAGAGAAGTTAGTTCATGTCTGACTGAAATGTTCATTTATAATGATGGAAATATTTAATATTGTGTGGATCATTGTTGTAAAAGACATCAGAGGGTTTAGTTTGAATGGACAGTGATGGTCACAGTCTCTGCAGTGTCAGAGTCAAAGCATCAACACTGTCAGAGATTCTGTCACATTAAAGAATCTTTGTGCAATTAAAATGAAGCTGTAATATTTATGATGTAGTTATTTAGTGATAAACTCTCAGTTTGTTTTAAAGCCAGACTGGAGAAAGGGAAAGACTCTAACAGAAAAAACATTTCTAAAAATATCTGATGCTCTTTCTTATTGGTCACTTTATTGTAAACTCTTTTGTCCCTGTCGAGATCCTGTAGGAATGATGATGAGTTTTGATCTGATCCTCTGTATTTAACATGCTCCGGAGCTGGTTAGCTGTGCAGCTTAATTTACCATGGCAGTGTAACCCAGTAAGAAGTGAACCACCGTCGTAACCCTGAGACCCCAGAGTTCCAGGGTTCCACAGATCCTGCTTCACAGTACAGGACTGTGGTCTACTGCTTTAAAGTGGTTGAGTACATCAAAAAGATGCGGTTCCCTTTTATCACCTCGGTTCTCTTCCCAGTGAGGAGCTAACGTGTTTTCAGGTGAAAATACCTGAGCCATCAGAGGGAGGAGGGGTGGGCTGTACCTAAAAAGAGACTGAGCGAGAGGGACTATACTTTCCTTTTTTTTCTTTTTTGATTTATTTATTTATTTTTCAATTCTTTTATTTTTGAAACATCAAAGATATTCAGAGGAAGGGCCCGGCACACACCAGGGGCCATTTCACAAAGCGTCCCCATACATTTAAGATGAAAGGTACACCCTCTGCTGTGTTAAAACTCAACTGTTGAACTGTTTACAGCTTCAAAAACATCAACAGTTAGCTGGAAAGACATTTGGTAACTCGGGGTTGCTATCAGGCACTCTTCGGAAATTACAGGGTGTAAAGATAAAAGCTATTCACAAAGCCTCTTCCAGCTCCTAAGGTAAAGAACTGCTCACAGTAGGGGGCTAGACTTTCAGAAAGTTTAATGGGATTCTTTAGCAGAGAAGAAGATGGCTCCAGGAAGTGCAGAGACGAGTTTATCAGATTGTTTGTTTGTGATATTAATCATGTTTTTCCTCTAAAAAGACACACAGTTATGCCATTAAACCCATCTCACAGCCTCAGTTTATTCCATTTCCACTGGATGAGCTCACCTCACATTGTGCACAAAGCTGCATTAGCGGTGGGCAACCTGATTTACTTGCCACTGGATCAGTCAGTCTTAAACCTTTCTTGTGTCGGTCTGACTGATGGAAATATCAACTACATTTAATTACTAATTAAAAGGTAAAGCTGGCGCATTTCTATGTTGCTGTTCCTGCTGATGTATCTCATGAAAAGAACCGAACCAACAAAGTCCTAGTCCATCTCTCAATGCTCTCAGTCCGACGCTGGCAAATCTCTATTGGAAGCTTTTCCCTCGCCGCCTTGTTTTTCCTAATTATCAAAGACCAGTGTTGAAAACCTACAGGTGATGTTCGTCTTCTCATTCACAGCCAGCTCTTGGTTTTGTTGGTTAAAATGGCCGACGCCACCAGCAATAGATCATATCAGCTGGAGCTAATTAACGGACTCTGCCAAAGACTGTTTGTAACATCACTGCGATTGCGAGCGAGTTGGGTTTTTGTGGTTCCACAGAGTGAAGATTCTTCTCTAGAGAACTGATCAGCACCCCTTCCCCTCGGGACCCTTTAGAGGATAAGTGGTATAGATAATGGAGGGATTTGATACTGGATTCAGATTTGATGAAATTCTACCGAACCCAAACCATAACCCTGCCTGCGGCTCTCAGCTCCAAGTCCATTCCCACTGAAACTGTGTATCTTTATCAACAGTACACAAATACAGTGTATAGTTTCATTTTTGAAGAAAAGAAAAGTGCAGATTGTTTATTTCTGCCTCAGGCTGCTGTTCCACTTCCTGTCCATCAAAAGCTGTTTCTCAGTAGGAAGAAGCGCCTGGTCATCAGCTCTCATTAGCACATGTTCGCATTCACACCTCAATAAATAGCAACTGTGGAAAACGTGTGAGCAATTGGTTATGAAAAGAAAAAATCTTCTTCTCATTTTGAAAGTCAGTTTCACCAAGACTTTCATTTCAGTTTTGCCCCAAGGTTATAGTCTTCATTTACTCTTATGTTGGAGCGTGATGCTAATCAGCGATGAGACATCGATTTATCCATCGATGCCGGACATGAGCGAGTCTGAGCGATTCGATTTGATTGGGCTGTGTGATGTTGGTGCAGATGCCTACACGGATGAAGACCTGATGCTGTACTGGAAGAGCGGCGATGAGTCCCTCAGCACCGATGATCGCATCTCCTTATCGCAGTTCCTCATCCAGAAGTTCCACACCACATCTCGCTTGGCCTTCTACAGCAGCACAGGTACAGCATCATGATATGAATGGCAATTATTTTGTCCAGATGAATCATGTGTGCTGTCATTTCTGCCCACAAGGGTCCGCCTACAGTCAACAAACATAAATATAGGGTTATGTTTCCTGCTGGAAACAGGGAGAGGCCACAAACTTTTTAGATTTTAATGCCCCCAGTGACCTTACCTCTGGCACAACCATCAGGACAAACTTGATATTTTTAGCTCCACTGCAGGCAGGGCTGCAACAGGGCCCTCTTTAAGTACAACAACAACAAAGGGAGTCTGAGTTTTTGTGCCAGTTAAATGGAAGACAAGCGGCGCTGGTACTGGTATTGCATATGCTGGATCATCGTCATGGTTTACTGGGATATTTGATAGAATGTGGCGAGTACGTAGGCTCAAGAGTGCCTAACAGTAGTTACGTTTTATTTGCTTTAAGTTTGATGGGAGCAAAGTCTGTGTTAGGAGGAGGTCGGTCAGTGGATGAGGGGTCGATAAAACACAGGAGACCATTATTCGAAGTTTAGAAACAAACAGAAAACACATCAGATCTCATCATGCAACTTTTTACTCCAATCAGATGAAGTGTGATCATGCAGATTTACATCTTCCTAAATATCTGGCTATAAAGAAAAATGCAAAACTTGCTGCAGGATCAGTAAATATTCTGTCAAATCAGATGTCAGATTTTTTTACAGTGATGAAAAGATGCCTGGAATAGTTGAATTACTGTATTATAAGAACAGTCCAATGTAGATATATGATTATGAACTGATTAGATCAACTTTCTTATTTGGCAGATTTGTAGATAAAGACATTGTATTCACTTTAGTTTCATTATCAGCTACTACACAGAAATACAGTGATTTTCTGGCTGATGTAATTCAGTAATGTATTGAAGATGATGTTACCAGGGATTCACAGGGAACTGACACATGCAATTGATGACATTAGAGGTTTTTGTACAAAGCATGTTTCAAAACAAATCGTACACAGTGCTTCACAATAAAAGCATTTAATATATATGAAATATGGAAGTGGCAAGGTAGCAATAAAATAAAATGAAAAGAAACATTTCATCATCATTTTATCAGTACACAACAATTAAAAAAAATATTCTTAGGGGCTTCACCACATAGTGCCTGATGGGCAAAAACTGCAAATTTATATATAGTTGTCCAGCGTCCTCAAAGGACTTAAGGGCTTATCTGTTTTTCATTGTTACCTCAAAGGCTCATTCTGTGAAACCAGTTCCTAAACTGTTGAATCCTCGAGTGTTCCTCCACACCTGATCTGCTCTCTCTCTCTCTCTCTCTCTCTCTCTCTCTCTCTCTCTCTCTCTCTCTCTCTCCCATTCTCTTGCTGTATTCACAGGCTGGTACAATCGCCTCTACATTAACTTCACGTTGCGACGCCACATCTTCTTCTTCTTGCTGCAGACGTACTTTCCTGCCACGCTCATGGTGATGCTTTCATGGGTGTCTTTCTGGATCGACCGCCGGGCTGTGCCGGCCAGAGTTTCCCTGGGTAAAAAAAAAAAAAAAAAAACAACACACACACACACATAAAAAAAAACAACTCATGTCAAATGTCCTTTGAAGAGATTGTGTGTGCGCCTGAGGAAAATCTGTCTGTGTGAAATGATGAAAACTGGCTGTGACATGGCTCTACCAATAGGGAACACACACAGGCATGTGTGAACACACAAACCTCCCACGCTCTACCACTCTTAACTTTCCCTCTGAATTATTTTCTGTATGGAGGCTGTTGCAGTACTTGTCATACAGGCGTCTGCTTTCCCCCTCGCTGAGATCCTCTCATGGCTCATATCGCTGCTCTTATTCAATTCAGCTGTTAGGATGGGATGTTTTTACATAACCCTTTGAGGGGTTTTTTTTTTATGCCTTAACTACAGATTGTTTGGGTTTTCTCTTTCTCTTTCTTTTGTGTTTTATAATACATATACATATACATATATATTTAATTAATTCAATTCAATAGCTTAAAGCTGCAGTTTGAATTTGAAAGCACACAGCAAATAAAAAGGTTTGCACTTTACTTAATCCCTGAGTCTTCAGATGAGTTCAGACTGTAAGGACAGTCTGAACCAAATTGACCTTGACCTTGAGTTTGGCCCTTCTGTGACTAACTTAACTGTTCAACATGCAGCAGATTTATTATCGAACCAGTTATTGAAACTGTGGTTATACTGTATGTCAGTGTGAATCTAGACACCTTCCAGTGGTGGAAAGTAACCACACATACATAAATACAACTTTCAGATACTTTGCTTGAGTATTTCCATTTTCTCCTTTATCCTTCTTTTCACTACACAACATGTGTTTTATTATTTAAGTGGCATTTCAGGTTTAGATTATTAAAACCAAATAGAATAAACACATCAATTCTAATTCATATTAAAGATCAAAGTACCCCATTGTGTATAAAGCAGTTAGAATTACCCTCACCTTTACCAGCTGCAACATCAAAGCGATAAATGCATCTGTAATTATAATTCAATGTAATTATTATTCTGAAATACTGAAGTACTTTTTGTATATTTGTTTACTTGAAGTATATTTTGATGCTCATACTGTTGCACTGAATGACCTTTTGCTTGAGTAAAGCCCTGAGTGCTTCTTCCAGGGCTGACTCCCTCTAACCTGCAAAATCTCTGTAACCGTGCTGACTGGGAGTTTTCCAGGATCGTATTTATTGCAGGGCTGTTGGAGCACATTGCATCATGTTGTATAAGTGGTCATGTTATTGCTTTCGCCCCCTGCTGCTTTAGTTACCCAACACGGGGTCAGCTCCCTGACTCAGTGCAGCAAGGCCATTGTACCGTGTCGACACTATGAGAGTAAAAATGGCCGAACTCAGAGTCAGACACAGTTTCAAGCTTCAGTTTATCGTAGTTTAATTACAATGTGGCCTTTCTCGTGTCCAGGCATCACCACCGTGCTGACCATGTCCACCATCATCACTGGTGTCAATGCGTCCATGCCCCGGGTGTCCTACATCAAGGCCGTGGACATTTACCTCTGGGTCAGCTTTGTCTTTGTCTTCTTGTCTGTGTTGGAGTACGCCGCCGTCAACTACCTGTCCACCGTCCAGGACCGCCGAGAGCGCAAGATGAGAGAGAGGGCACGATCACAGGTTTGTTTCGGCTGCGTGCTGTTTGGTGCCGGGAGAAAAACAGCAAACTGCCACGCAATGTAAAAATCAGAGGCGTTGTTTTCCCTGCTCATGAGCCAGACCCAGTCCCTTTAGCTGCTCAGAGACTCCAGACTGTCTCACTGACTCTCTGCAAATTACACACAGGCTGTGTAGATACTATCACGTAAACAAGAGCAGCAGTAAAACAAAGATAGAAACAAAGACACAAAGAACAAAGATATAAAATATATAAAAGAAAAAAAAAACACCTGTACCAATAAGTTCTCCATTACTGCTGTGTACTGCTCTGATAAACCCACTGTACTGACTAAGTCTTTCTCAGGACTTGGTGGAGACCAAACCTGACAGAAGAGTAAAAATTGGACTTACATTCAGCAGGTGGACACAAGCATGGTAAATGAATGCAGATGACTGCTGGGTGTGGAAATAGGCATGTTAGCGGCTTCCTCCCATTTTAGCCTTGCCAACTTTCTGAGATGATCATATGTCAGTGTTGTTCTGCTGCCCCCATGTGGCCAAAATTGGCAAACAATGCTGTTACGCAGCAGTAAAACACTGTATGGCAGAACAAAAGGGACATAAAGTCATATTACAAATTAAGAACATAAACTCATATATATATATATATATATATATATATATATATATATATATATATATATATATATATATATATATATATAGTTGCTAAACCCAAACACCAGTTCTGAAACTGAAAAGACTTTCCAGCTGTTAAGCAAAAGAAAGACAAATGTTCATGAAACGGAAAAATAGAAACCATTTATTCAGTCTGCCTACGGTGTAACTTACAACTTTTGGCGCCATTCCTTTTCAGAGTGCTACAATACGGCATGTCTTCCTCTTTGTATGTTTCATATCACCTTTAAAACTCAAAGGAACTTCTACAAATGGTTACATACAGTAGCTATATTTGGCGGGACAGGTCTCACACCGGGGTGCTCTCAAACCAGCAATGCCATTCTGAGTGTGTTTAATAAGATCACAGGAGGAGGCTGACGTGGTGGAGGCAGAAAGCAGTCATCCCCCGGGCAGGGATCGGCAGCATGTGGCAGCCAAATGGGGAGGCAGTGTGCTCGGTGGGGGCCAGCAGTGTTCGGTGCGTAGATAGAGCGGTCAGGTTAAAATAGGATAGCTTTTCTTCATGAATTTGAATCCATTGCTCTACAGTTGTAATTTTGCAGTACAATTTCTGCTCCTGGGGGGGAACTTTAAGAATCCCATATTTGCTCTCTCCAGAGCCAAAGTAGCGGGACTGTCCTCCTGTATATATATATACATTACTGCAAGACATATATATATATATATATAAATAGATAGATAGATAGATAGATATAGATATAGATATAGATGTCTTGTCTGTAGATGTCTGTCTTGCAGTGGTTCCCAACCCAGGGGTCAAGACGCCCCTCAAAGTCCCGAGGTTGAATCTGAGGAATCATTAGCGGATTACAGGGATAAAGAAAATGTCTTTCACAGTATATTGTTTTTCTTATTTTATATATCTAGTGAAATACTGGATTCTTTCACTTCCTCAGGCCTCTAAAGGTTTTATCTTAATTGAAATAAAATACCTTATACTGTCACCTCGTCCACTACAACCCCCACCACGCCCCTGCAACATCTCAGGCGAGCTCAGCTTTCCTGCCGGCACCTGTGGGGGGGGGGGGGGGCCCCATCAGACTATTGGGGGCCCCCATCAGATTTCTCTGTCCTTGACGAGCCTCTCGCCCCAACCTGAGCTGGCATACTGTCATTTCCCACAGCTGTCATCTCAGGAAAATCCTGTTGCTTTTCCAGATGGTTAGTTCAAGTGAATAGAGTACAGTACAAAAAAAAAAGACTGGATTTAGAAACTGGAAATTGACATGCATATCCTGCTCCACACGTGAAAAAAAAAAAAGCAATCAACATGCAACTGCTCTCTCTAAAAAATTGGAAGCTTAAAAGTTAAAAAAAGCCATGGGCCACGGTGTCATGGTGCTGTATTAAACCAAAATTATGACGCAAGGAAATATAGATTTTTGTAGGGAGAAACCGTCAGCATGTTAAAGTGGTTATTGAATATTGTTATGCTGTGTGTCAAACAAGACATTCCACTCGGGGCACGCAGGCAGACAGATGAGACTCTGAACAGAGGGACGTGCAAAGTCCGGCATCAAGAGCCACAGTAATATACGTATGTGTGCATGTAAAATACTGACAATTACTCAAGTTGTGATGTTTTTATTTACAAAATTGTTTTAATTTTTGTTTGGTATTTGTTGAGATTGGACAATTCATTTGTGACCTTCGCAAATTACCCTTCAAATTTGTCGTACACATTTGTAAGTCTAGTTTTTATTTGTAGATCCTGTACATTGCCATTATTGAGACTAATTTCCCTCCATTATTAGTCCAGTGTCCAGTAACACTGGACTCCATCCTCTGGGAGCAAATAGAAATGTTGTCCTGATGGTGGTGATGGACGTTACTGTGACATGACTGTATTTGATAAGAATCCTCAATCTGGGCCAAAGAGTTGGAGCAACCAAAACATTGTCCCACCATTCATCCCATTGTGTATCCTTCATAGCAGGTTTCATAGAAACCCAGCTATCATTGTTTGAGATACGTTAGTCAAGAGGAAATCTTGACCTTAGGGTCATTCTAAACGAAACCCAGATCTCGACAGTTATATGGGATTATCCTTCAGGGACAATCAATATTCATGCCAGATATCATAGTATTGTTGCGTATAGTTGGTGAGATTTCTTGCTCTGGAATAAAGTATTGGAGCAACCAACAAATTAACAATCACTGCTAAAATTAGGCATGGGCATTAGCATGGAATACAAAAGTCAACCATCTGCTAAGGATACTAATGGGTACTAATGACTCAGTCTAACACTTCAAGCACAGGATGCCTGATAATCTCCCTGAACATTGGTTTAGTTCTTTAAAATTCCACTCATCATCATCATCATCATCATGATCTGCCACTTATCTGGGTCTGGGCCCAGGTTGCAGGGGCGACTACCGCCCAGTCCACAATGAACCAAAGTCCATCTACAGCACCTCCCATGGGTGGTGGACCCCTGGGAGGCGGTGCCTGGGGGGGGCTCAAACCCACAACCCCAAGAGATTGAGTTTCTACCAACCGAGCTAACCGGGCGGCTAATTCCATACATAATAATGATTATTTTGTATGTTGTCTTCCCTGCCAGTCACTGCCCTGCACCTGTGGCATCTCCCAGACACGAACCATGACCATGTTAGACGGTACCTACAGCGAGGCGGACACCAACAGCCTGGCTGGCTACACTGAGGAGCCCATGGTCCCAGAGGAAGAACAGGAAGAGATGCACGAGGTTCCAGAGAAACCTGAACACATGGTGGTCCACCTGTCAGTGAGCAGCGAGTCCACCACCACCAAGAAGAAGAAGAGCTTGCGCGCCCTCAACATCATCCAGAACACACACGCCATTGACAAATACTCCCGGATGATTTTCCCTGGTTCGTACATCTTCTTCAACCTTATCTACTGGTCCGTCTACTGCTGAAAGATCCTCCCGAGGCAGTAACACAAATACAGTACCAATGCTGCATCAAAATGGGATATTCCTGGACAAATTATAAGAGTGGTGTTGTACTGTGTATTTCTGACACTGGTAGAGAACTGTTAGGTGTAAGGCCTTGGACAGTAAGAGTCTGAAAAGATCAGTCCAGCAAAAGTTTGGGATCAAGACTTAAGGATTGATCGGAGAACTCCTTTTTGATTTTTTTTTTTTTTTTTTTTCCCCTCATGCAGCAATTTGAATGTTCAGTACAGCTCTAAACTAAAACATGGAAAATAATCATTTAAATAGAGTTTTTAAACTCCAATGCTAATTCTCTGTCTTTTTTCAGCTTTGTCTACCGCTGTTTAAAAGTTCTTTTGTCCTCATTACTGCTGTTCCTGAGATGATGCCCCAGGCTCAGTTTTGGCATTTGACACATAACACTGATAGATGAGGATAAGGTACACTTTGAGTGGGTTCATGCTGTGAGACACTCATTTAACAGGGTTCTGTATTTATACTTGTTTAAAGTGATTGTCACAAAGAAAAAACTTTACTGTGAATATCAAGTTTTTAGATCCATTATCTGTCTATTATAACTTAATGTTGAGAAATCAACAAGACTAAGAGTTGAACACTAATTCTGTTTGTTTGATGTATTACTTTGAGCAACATTACTCCTCAGTCTCCTCATTGCTCCATACAGACCTGATGTTAAATGTGTGTCATGATTCATTCACCAAGTCTGTTTGTCCATTGCGGGTTTGTCACATTTTGTTTTTCATTGATCCGTCAGCTTTCCCACCTCAGCCAAACATACATTTTTTGCAATATTACAACTGTTTTTCCTACATTTTTGTTTCCGCTCAGGATTTTTTTTTTTTTTTGGCTCTCAAACCGAAAACATGCACAAGCAGTTCGATAACAAAAGATATCTTAAGATGAAGAAGTCTCAGGATAATTGTCTTCAACACAACAACACCGGTTGATCTTTTGAGTAAATATGTAAATTAATAATCTTGAGTTAACAAACCTAAAAAAACACTAACAGCCATGTCCAGTCTCAACTTCTGAAGCATTTAACATGCAAATCATACTTTTTACCTGATTTGTTTGTCACGTTCTTGTGCTGTTCTGTATTAAGGCTACAATGACTTACACTGAGAAAGTGGCCTCTTGGTCATTTTTTTTTCTGGTAAGGTAATTTGCACAACACAACACTGGATGACTTAAAGGACCATTTCATTTCTTTGTCCTAGTTGCCTTAGCATGTGACATAGGTATGTACCGGAGACAAGACGCAGTAGAAACGACCGTGGTGATGCTTGTATATAAAATATCTAAAAGGTTTATTGGCCAGCGGGACATTTTCTCCTAAGGTCGCTGTAGTGATTTATTCTAAATTAAAATGAACAAAAAGTAGCTTAATATGGTGATAGAGCAGCAGCCCCACTGATGAATGCAGCCATTCATTCAGTGTCATTTCAGAGGGACGGATTTAGCTTCTCCTGTCCACATTGCACTTAGCAAACAGAATGTTGGGGTTTTTCCTGAACGTCTTTAGAGAATTCTCAAAGTGAGAAAACATGCTTGTAATGTTTCATTTAATGTAATGAGTATTTTTTTTTTTTTACTCATTTAATCTAATGAAAAGACAAACTTCTGAAAGCCCTCTGAAAACTATGACCGAAAAGTGACTGGAACAACGTGACCCATGCCTCAATAAGAGCGTTTGCATACAACTTATTGAGTCTTAAGTGGTAATGAGAACAGTTCACCAGGCCACCACCAAAACTGCGATAGTTTGTCATTTATGAATTCACCTGTGTGCATTCAAAAGTTAAAATGTTCCATAGAAAACCGTTTTTTTTTTTGTTTGTTTGTTTGTTTTGTTTTGCATGGCTTCTTGCGTCATTATTTCTGAAAAGCTGAAACACGTCACTGGGGTTTTCTGTGCATGAGTATCTGCTACTGAACATCTCATCATTTACAAAAGGCCGATAATTTAATTAACCTTCAAGTGCTGTCTCCTCTGGGTTTCTATGGCTACGCTTACACTTCTATGGCTAAGACTCGTGAAATATATGAAGGCTAACGCAGAAATCATCGTTCTAATGAATCAAGAATGAGGCGCTCGAGTTTTACTAACCAGTACATACAGTATGTGTGCTAATTTGTCAAACAGTACGGACAGAAAACCAGTAGTACTTTTCAACTTTTTAGAAAGACCGATGACAGAAACAGAAAGTATCCATACACTGTCCTGTTAAAACAGCAGAGGCTAGCTTCAAATGGTGATGCCATATGTGGTGGCCCAGAGGTGCAAAACTCAAGATTTCAGAAAAAGAAAAAAAAGACTTTCAGAAAACAGGACTTTTAAAGAAAGGACATTCTAAACAAGGGGCTCACTCTGGTCATGTGTATCCAATGGGAAATATGTTTTCTGCATCCTCTTTCAGTTTCTAATGAACTGTCATTGTTTAATGTGTAGCCAGGATGTTGTGTTTTTGTTTTATTCACTGCCATACTTATTTTGTTTGTTGACTTATTCCCTTCAGTACTGCATTGTCATTGATCCTGAGTATTTGATGAAGACGAACCAGTGTTCAATAGTGAACCAGTTCAGTCGGCATGCGGGATGAAAAAGATAGCAGCTACACACCACTTCTTGTTTTTCTGAAATGATTTTTTTTTTTTTTTTTTTTAGTGTGTTTTCTGTAATGGTTTCAATGGTATGTTAAATGTTTAATCAATCTATCCATTTTCCATAACCGCTTACCCCCCCAACTGGCTGTGGATTCAGACAGAGTCAACATTGCGACTGAGCCACTGTACCAGCCCGGCTGTCTTGACATGTTTTCTGACATTTTGTTTTGCACCGCAGGGCCACTGTACTTCTACCAAAGTGAAATGTCCAAAAAATATCAGTTAAAACCAGGAAAGTAGCTGACATGTACATCTTAACATTTTCACAAGGTGGTAAAAAAAAATTCCTGTAAATTGTACACAGAGTCTGAAGTCATACATGTTTTAAGTTTAAGCAGCTGAGGTCATGTACACAGTTCTTTTGGGCCCAAAAAAAATCCCTTTGGAAAGTCATTTATTTAATTTATTCTTATTAAATATTAAAGTCATTTCATATTAAAGTGACATTTCAAACGTTGTTGTTATAAAGAATGTATTATAACAATGTATATACAAGCTTGAAAAAAAAAAGAAATACTGAATGATTTGTAATATTAGTGTAGCCATTTATAGATCAACCAAACTGCACTATGTCTAATTTAGACAAATCAATGCACCCATTGGATAGCTTCTATCGCATGACATCATCTGATGATACAGCTATTGACAGTTGGGGTATCACTGAAAATCTGACAACATTTGATGTCTGCGGTGAAAGCTTTATTCATACATACTGTTACAGAACATCAATTTATAAAACCTTTTTTTTTGGAAGCTGTTTCTATTCTCATTAAACATAAAAGCCTGTGGTTGAAATGGACTGAAGGCCTATCACTGTTATACACATTCATGAGTTGCTATTGACACTAAAGAATGTTGCAATGTATTTATTGGGGGATATTAAACATGATTATGATGAGCTAAGTCTGCATTTAATTAGTACACACAAAGCCACTGTCTGCAGTTCTGCAGTGCTCGGTTTGAAGTTCTAATAGTGGGATTGTGAAAGGATAAAAGGTGATATATCATAAAATGTTTGTTTACTCCTGCAGAACTGAGAGATGTTTTTTTTTTTTTCTTTCTGTAGAGCGCTGGCAAATGGCTGTTTCAAAGCTCCCAGTCTCGCCACACACCCAGGTTGATGTGGAGAATGCATTTCAGATCCGGCTTTTTCAGGTTTTGCTCGTCACACTGCCAGGCGGCTTGTGACAGCTGCATGAAAAATCTTTCATCTCATGTACCAAATCATTCACACAGCCAGCAGTCGGCAATGTGGTGAGGCTTGAAGCTTTTGGGGACAATTAAGCCGCACTAATCAGGATTCTGTCAATAACAATGGGTCAAATGACGATGTGTGTGATGTGAAAGGAATTTGCTCGCAGTAATGAGCCCGCAATTATCGCCAACTCTGCAGCTCCCCTTAGCTTTACAGAGCTTTTTGGTGTCCTTCAGTTCATTGTTTTGACTTGACGGTCAGAACTTTACTGTTTTGGTTGAGTCTCGCTGTTCTCAACAACCGTGTTTCCAGCGGAAAAGCTAATAAACCTACTGTACACTACAGACTATCTGGTGAACATTGCATTTAGCAGTTAAACAACCAAATATTTTTCTCAGGAGCTGGTGGAGACCAAACCAGTGCTGACCACTGGCCTTCCATTCATCGAACGCAAAAGTATGCTGGTGGAAAGTAACTAAAATCTATGAACAAAACTAAATCTTTGTGCATTGACAAGTGAAGACAGCTGTCAGGTAAATGTAGTGCAGTGAAAAGTAAATTTCCCTGTGAACCTCCAGCACTGGAGATCAAACTGACCAAATTAATTGCAAAGATCTGGGAAGGTGGTGAAATACAGCTCCTGTAAGTCCTACAAGGCAAGAAACAAAGGCAGTCATAGAATTTGACAGGTTATCTGAGTGGCAGGAAATGGAAATACTGAAGTATAAGTACTTGAATAGTCCTGAGACTTGGTCCCTTGTTGGATCCATTGTGTCTTATAGAGGACCCACAAAGCCACTGATCTGAGCTGCTGTAGGACACAGGACAAAACAGAACACAGCAAACAGACACAGCTTCCGTCCCTTCTTTACACAGCCATATATTGATAACTAGCAGCGAGTAAAAATGCTTCTTGGATCATTTCATGTTTATGTTATTGAAAATGGAGTCCTGATGGTGAAGGCAGACAATTTTCAGAGCGATGAGAGGCTTAATATTTGTATGAAGAGCATGAGGAAACGCGTCACTAACTTGGCAGGAGAAAAAGAGCTGCAAAATTGTCCAATGTGTGAAGAAGTCACCACTTTCAGGAGCCAGCAAGCTCCAACCATTCAGCCCCGTGATGAAAGCTGACAAAGTGTGATGTTGCTTTACATTATGACACAGCGGAGCCTCTGACAGCATCTCAGTGCCCTGAATGTGGAACAGCAAAAAGACACAAAACAGGTGCTCATGAATATGTATCACCTGAATACACACGTCTTGGAAATAGAACTGCTCGTGGGCGAGCTGAATGCCAAAAAAAAAAAAAAAAAGAAGAAGAAGAAGAAGAAGAAAAAAAAGAAAAACTGCTCACTTTCTGACTTCTAAGTCAGCAGCAACACTCATCACACCTACTCTACATGCTGGGATTCACTGGTAAATCGAATGCACCGACATTTCAGCAGACCTTGTTATCATGAGCCTCAGACACTCGGTTTGTGACTTTTTGAGAATGTATTCATAGGTGATGTGGGAAGAAGTGACGAGAGTCTAGCCGAATCTTTTAAAGTGGTAATTAGTTTGTGCTCATTTCAGTAATTGTAATTGTTTGATAAGCCTAATGTTAGCTTTCTTCGTCTTTCTTAACAAAGCAAAAAAAGTGGAACACAGTTTGTAGGTCATAAATTGCTAATCATTTTGAGATCCATATTTGTATGATGAAGACCGTAGTTTTGATTTATGAGCAACTTGTTTCTCGTGTAAACAGGCAAGATAAAGATGCATCAAACACCAGCAGGCACTGCAGACAGTCAGGCTAGACGTAGAGGACAAAAAGCATTGATCATAAAGGTGCCACAGGACAATTCAGAGTGTCATCACAGTCATTGGGATTGTCGTGACAATACGGTCTCTTGCTGAGATACTGTTCGGTCACTTATCAACTGATGTTTTCACATTTTGTATTCATCCTAACAGATATCAGTCCTGTGTGTTTATGCTTCCCTATCTGATATATTTACCTGCCACGCATTCAATTCAATTCAATTCAATTTTATTTACATAGCTCCTTCTACAACCAAAATTGTCTTTACAGAGACCCAGAGCCTGACCCCAGAGCAAGCACTTAATGCAACAGTGGCAAGAAAAATGGGGGACCCTCCTGCTGATGGCCGGGCTGGGTGAAAAGAGGAAAAGGAGGAAGGTAGGACAGCTGGGAATGGAGGAAAGGAGGAGAAGGACATGCAGCATATAAAACAACATACATTCATCAGTCAGTAACTCATTCTCTGTAAGTACTGTCTTGCTTCGTCTGTGGAGAGTCAGTGTCCTTAGCCTGGATACTCCAACATGCCACACACTGGAATAGCCATTTGGAGCACAGGCACTGTTTTCATTACTGACACAGGATGTGCTCACTGCATGTTCATGTCTTGTGTTATTGCATTTGATTTCGTATGAGCTCCCAGGGGGAGGAAAACAAAATCAAATGGAGATCCTTTCTTGTGATATAATGTTGTATCCTTTAATTTGGACAAATTATATATGTATGTATCTACATGTCAAAAAAAAAACTTTAAAAAGTCATCAAGTTATCATTTTACAAAATGTCTCTATGTTTGTGTTCTTGGGTTGAGCGTGATGCCAAATCCTAAGTGAACCAAGACTTACAAGTAGTTTCTCTCCAGAATGCAATCTGTCATGCTGCCAGCTTGGATAAAAGAATTTATTTTCCATTTTGGCAGCAGGATCCGTCCAAATCAATTTAATTTCAGTGTCTGTACCTTCAGTGAAAAGCCTGTTGTTTTTCCATAGTTTACTTGCTGCCAACAGATTACATAGAAAGACCAAAAACAACAACAACATGTCAGTCCATCTCTCAACACTTTTGCCTTCCCTAACCTGTATGTGGCTCGCAGCTCACTGCTTCCTGCTAAAGATCTACATTTTTAAAAACACCTCACAAATATGCAGTGTCGTTTTTTAAAGGACCAGTATGTAGAATTTAGGAGGCTCTAGTGGCAGAAATGGAATATAATAGTCATATTATTATTATTATTATTATTATTATTATTATTATTATTATTATTATTATTATTATTATTATTATTATTTCATTGCAGTCTGCAACCTCACTGATAGATGCAATTAAATCAGACACACTGGTCCCTTTCAAGAAACGGGCCACTGTAGTTTTTAGCAAATGTTACACAAACAGGAGGAAGTAGTGCATCTGTCGTGGACTATTTTTAGTGGTGGATTAATCCACATTTGGTGCTCTAGTGTGTACCTTTAGCAGTAGGATAGCTTATGTGGGATTGAGTAAAAATAAACTACACTGTGTGTTCGTGGTAATGAAGGAACATGTCACACAGTGCTCAGAGGAATAAGATCATCCAGCTTTGACACACACACACAATACTTGTAATGGGACACATTCATTGTAGGTTTTGGGTCTTTCATTTGATTTGTTGACAACAAGTAAACAAACATTGAAAAAAAAAAAAAAAACATGCAGAGGATTGAAAGAACAGCGGAAACAGGCATCACTTGCTGTCTATGAACACCAGACCAGAAACCACTGACAGTACTGACTGAGAAGAGGTTAAAGGTCCTTGACATGGAGTCAGTGAATGGCCAGAGTAAAGTCAAGCAGGACATTCACATCTAAAGTCAGAACAGAGATAGGAAGGAGAAGCAGAGAACCCCTGTGTTCTCTGTAGCACTGCAGGGCTTACTGAGCCTCCTGCTGATTCTCTCACTGCTGCTTAGATTCATTAAGGAGTACCCTCAGGAGCGGAGCCTGTTCCAATACATACAAAGTAAGCATAAATTCAATATGTGGTCCTACAGTTTAGGGATATGAAAGCTCGTTGAAACTTTAAGTGGATTCAAATAAGCTTTTGAGTGACACATGGTCTAACTTCTAGGTACCACCACATTTCAAAAATGTCTGTTATCCTTCTCACTTTTATAGTCACAGAATAATTCACTCACAAAAACCTTGGATGAAAGAACCATCTCACTCAAGCTACCAAAGGGCCCGAAATAGGGATGGCCCTCAAGAGGCCTGAAATTATGTCCAATTTCACTTCCCTTTTTTTTAAATGCCTATCACCTGTTTTACAGTAGTTTAGTATTAGTTTAGTAGATGGCATGAACACAGATAGCATTACAATAGTCGGCCTAGTGGCACGGTTAGTTTGAAAGCCTAAATGCATGAACAAGGCTTCATCAATCTATCGGCCTAATGGCCTTCACAGTCTCTAGATCTCAACCCAACTGAACACCTATGGGAGATCCAAGCAAACTACCATTGTTAAGCAAAAAAAAAAAAAAAAGTTAGTTTCTGTATCTGTGTACTGCGTTTGCGTAATAAGTCCTCCAAACTAAATGAATATATAGGCCATTTGTCCCTAGGCTCTGTGGGTGTATTGTAGTTCAGACTGTAACCGACAGTTCATTTTTGGTTTGCAGCCAAATATTTGTATGTGTGATGCAATTTGCAGCTACTGTAGGTTTAATATAATTTAATACAATGCTGCCAGGTACTACTACTTGATATGTCATCCAACATTATCCATTGTAGTAGCACGTTTTCTACGGTGATTCAATTGTTTAAAGTTTCTTGGTATGAAGTGAAGTGCTTACTGTACTGAAGGTCTGAATGGAAACTGGGTGGGAATTCATTCTACCAATAGGAACAAACTTCTGGGACGCGTCCAGCAGTTTGAATTAGAGACATGTGAGGCTCTGGTTCAGCAGCTGCTCTAGATTTGTTCCTTCTTCTGGTTCAATCTGGTCTCCTGATGAGTTCAGGTGCTGTCAGAAAAACTGAAATTCAGTCTCAGAGCAAGAGGCACTCTCTTGTTTGAGGTTTGCATTTTTTCCTTATGTATGTTTTGGGAGCTCTTTCCTGCCATCTCATGAGTAAATGTGTTCACATATAACTGAAACATCTTTATTTTCCTTTATTTTCACTTTATAGCAAAAATCTACACAGTAAAGTAAGAAAATTTCTGTTTCAAGCCCATGGAATGCTGGGAATCTTTTTTTTTTCATGTTGAAAAACAAAATCTGTTTTTACACATTCTTATTACTGTTGTTTGGCAGTTTATTTTTGGGAGGAAGCTTTAGTAAAACATTTTGCCTTTAAGGGAAGTTATTTTAGGGCAGTAAATCCCTTAATCCAGAGTAAATGATGTGACTGACATGAAAAATATGAATCGCTTCTACTGAGTTATGGATCATCAATGAAATAGTTTGTAGTAAAATATATAAAATCAGTAGTGGAAAATACCACTAATGCCAGTGAAGGCCAGAAGTCTTCTCCTTTTTTCAAATTTGATCATTTTTAGCACATTTTGTTTATTCTAAAAATGTATGCAAATATACTTTTTTGTAAAATTCTACAACTACACTAGCCTGAGCACCTTGGTTTCATCAATTAAGGAAGTCATGAAATGCATCACTTCTAAGTTTATTATTATTATTATAGTTATATATAAACGCGCTATATTGTACTTAGTCTCTAACTTGCAGTTTCCCCGTAAACTGGCCGTGTTGTAGTTTACAAAGCGTCCTTGAAGGCAGCATGACAGGCTGTGTGTTGACTCCATCCCCTGGCGGCCTCGGCTCTACTTCCTGCCTGCCATAACTTTACTGTACACAACACAGCAGGACAGCGTTCGTACGAGCGGCTCATCTCACCTGATGAACACAAAGCTGTAAGTAGTTTTATTCATATAAAGCCGAACTTGAGCAGTAAATCTGCACCGTTGCTCAGCTAGCTTAATGATAATAGGCCTACGTCTACCTACAAACAAGGATAACTCCCTGTGGGCTCCTGTGCTTACACCAGCTCTACATTAGATTACTGTACTATAATGAGCTGCGTAGGTCTGTTTGGGTTTTCTGTCTTTTGTGGTCAGGCATATTACCGTAAACCTGTGGGGTCCTAACGCTGAATTCTCACATCTAAATTAGCTTAGCGTATAGCTCGAAAATACCAGACTAAACTCTTACCTACAAGTTAGACTGTCAATATTTATAAGCGTCTTTGAATCAAAAACGAGCAAGATTACCGCAGTTTGCATGGCAGGCAAGGAAAAAGACCCCGTGTTACCGCCGTAAAGTGGCACGTGTGAGTGAAATGGATTAAAGTTAACGTTAATTCGAGTTTACAGCACGAGCTGTCAAACTGAAGAAGGAGGGGCTTCACTGTCTCCATACAGCGCACGCTCTACGGCGGTTACTACACTATCACCAAAAAACAGACAAAGAATAATAATTAAAAACATAACGCGTGCGTTGTGAGTTTGTTACTGCTAAAGTGGTATAATGTCAGGAAAGGAAATACAAGTTTTGAAGATACACGAGCAGATTAGCTGCTGAGTTAACCCTGGTATATTTATATGGTCCTAAGCTTGTTCAGTGTTGGTAAGTGTGCATTGTGTACTGGGAATGAACCTGGTAGTGAACACACACACACACACACACACACACACACACCAGTTTGAGACACATCAATCTGAGTCATAAGTTTGAAGGAAAGATTTCTTGCTAGTCTGCTAGTACATTTAATTGTCGAATGAAAAAATTCTATTAACTATGGAAACAAATTTGTTAAAGGGGGCAAAAAAAGTGCAGCAAACTCTATTTACCCAAAGTGCCAGCATGAGAATTAGAATTTTTTACATGCAAAGAAAGGTTTCAGATTTTTTTTTGTCAACTTTCACTGAGGGCAGGGCGTTCTAAATGTTTCCAAGTTTCAAGAGTCTGAGGCAAAACAAGCAGATTTTGGGTCGAAGGAATGTTGTGGTGGGGAGAAATGAGTCACTCAGGAAAATGGCCCATGCCGCCTGAGTTTTTATTTTCCCTCTAAGATATGATGTGGTTCCTCTTTGTGCTCCTGCAGTGCCAGGACTCCTCCCTCCCATGCGTTTTATTGCAGACGCTCTTCTACCTCTGTCAAATTGTGCTCGCTCAAGGTTTTTTCCTCCCCAGCTGCATCTCCCGAGGGCACCCTGAGTTTCTGCACAATGCAGGCCTTCATGCAGTTGACAGAATTCCTGGAATTTTGGCATTTCCAAGTACTTGAAAATGCACATAACAAGGCAAGGGGCGAATTATTTAAGTTTGAAATATATACTATACAGGAGGTGCACACAAATGCAAAAGAAAAGAACAGCACAGTCCCTGGTATATGGGGCAAGCTCCAAAAACACTGAATCCTACATTTCCCACGATGCAACCAATATAATCTCTTTCTTAAACCATTGCTAGCCTATTTCCTCATGCTCCCAGTTTGTGCTGTTCTTCTTCACAGGCCTGGGGCTGATCATGACACAGCAGGAGCAGCAGGAGTTCATGGAGAGCCTGGAGGCTGCCCTCTCCTGGATGCAGGCCATCCAGGAGAGGCTGAAAGCCAACGACAACACCCAGGGGCCCCGTGATGCCCTGGAGGCCCGACTCAGGGAGACAGAGGTGAGATACTTTAGTTACTGTTTGACCCTTCACCTTCGACCCCCTGCTACTACTTTAGTACTCTGTCACCAGAGTACTGCTGGAGACAGCTGCAGCTTGTGGTCTTTGAGCAGGGTCCAGTATCTGAGGATCCTTGTTTGTGAGCAGTTCTTAGTGACATTCTAACCAGTAAATCAAGAAATCACAGTGGACACATCGTCTTTACATTAAATAATGTTATGCCCTTATATTCACGGTGGCTTGAGAAAGGATTCAGGCTCCTTCACCTTTTGCACACTTTAGTGAGTTGTTGATCTAATTTTAAACTGATCAAACTGCTATTTTTGCTCATCAATCTAATTTTGCAATTTTTAATAAAATTTTGCATAAGGTTCCACAGTTCCACACACTGCATCTCGGGACAAAACCCAAGTTGAGAAGTACGAAGAGCTCTCTATAGACTTCCATAGTAAAACTGTGTCAAGACATAGATCAGGGGAAGAGTATAAAACCATTTCTAAAGCTCTGGTTGTTCCCAGGAGCACAGTGGCCTCAATAACTGTGAAATGGAAGATGTTTGTAACCATCAGGAGTCTTTTTAGAGTTGGATGGCCAGACAAACTGACCTGAGACTGGTCACCAACGGTCACCTTTTGGCACAACAATGACACTGAAGCTAACAGCTAAGACAGCTCTGGAGTGGCTTCAGGACGAGTTGTCTGAGTCTGCAGAGCCCAGAGACTCACCCAAGACTGGAAGTTATAAATGCTACTGAAGGGGTTTCTACAAAATATGTCATATAGGTTACTGAATGTAGATTGATGGACAAAAATTAAATCAACACAATAAAGCGTGCATAAACATAACTTCTCTTTATTGACACTTTGTATTGATCTCCTGTAGGGAAACTGGGTCATTGATTCAACAAACAATACAGACATAACGATTGAAACTTAGGAGAATTTAGAATAAAATAGCTCTGATTGTCGAAAAAAGAAAAAGGAAAAAGGACAGAGAATGAAAGGAGTTAATGGGAAATACCCATTTATTTATTTTGTTAGCACTAATGATACTGCATCAATCATCTTTTAGTTTACAGTAATTTTACCCTGTAATGTTATCATTTATTTTTTTCTGAATGCTTAATTGTACAGGTACACAACATACATACATATATGGACTAAAGTGATTCTTCCTGTGCCCCTCTGAATGCGCAGAAAATCCACCAGTCGGAGCACGAAGGCCGTGTGAAGATGGACATGGCGCTGGTGGCAGCGGAGAACCTTTTGCAGAGTGGAGATGAGGAGCTGAGGAACCACACCCACGCTAAGCTCAAAGATCTGAAAAGCCAGTGGGAGGAGACCTGCACCTACATCATCCACTGCCACAGGTGCTGCTCCCACTCCCTTCACATGCATTGTTTGACTCATCTGGTTTGCATGACGTCTGAGTTCTCAATACAAATAGCTGGAGGTTTGTAATTGCATTTAAATTATATATGCTTTGCTCCGGAAGAAGATAACTAAATAAGTAGGTAGGGAAACAAGACCCAGTTTTTATTTACAACTGTGCATGTGAACAGGCGTGAAACATAGACATAAATTGCTGATACAAAATGTTCGTTGCATTGTATCACCTCACACGCAGTCGAATCGAGTGGGTGTGGCTTCACTGGAGCGAGTACCTGAAGGCTTACGAAGAGTTTGAGCTGTGGCTGACGAGGCAGCAGCGCAGCCTGGATGTTGGCGTGGAGCTGCAGCTCGGGGTGAAGGAGAAGCTGTGGCAGGTGGACCAGCAGCGGGTGGTGGTGAGCGACATCCACGGCCAAGCTGCGCTGCTGGAGAGGCTGCTGGACGAGGCAGCAGCGCTGCACAACAGAACCCAGGACCCCAGTGTGGAACCTCAGGCCCAGGAGAGGCTGCAGGAGGCCTACAACGATGTCAGGGACAGAGCTGAGGTGAGGTCTGACTCTCCTGTACTCGTCACGACAGCCTGTAGTCGAACATATTCTCATTTACTTGTATGCAAACTGTCCCAAGGAGTGTGTGAGAGGCACAACAGCACAACTGGTTGCACAACCTGGTTGACGAAAACAAAAACTGAATCGTAAAAAAAAAAAAAAAAAAATGTTACACACATCAGTGCCTCGGGACATAAATGTGCATTGACCAGACCCTTGACCATTAGAGCTGTGATTATTTATTTAACTGATAAATTATTTCATTTCTAACATGTGAGAATATTGTGAAAAATGTCCATCACAGCATCATAGAGGCATCAACAACATTGAAATGACTTGTTTTATTGAAAACAACAGTCTTGAACCCAGAGATACTTTAAATCCACACACAGAGAACAAATGTCATTTTTCTTGAGAAATGATTTAAACAATTAGTTGATTGATCAGCATATCCATTAATAAAATGATGTGTCTGTATACTGTGTACTGTACCATGCAACTTGAACTAGAGTCGTTAGGAGCCATGTACAGTTCTGTAGTTTGTGCACAGGCATGTCAGTGATCAGGGTCTCGCACAGGTTTGGACAGAAGTGAGTTCCTTTGTTTGAGTGAGGAACAGCTTCATTGAAACAGGAAGCGCAGGCCTTGAGAAACACTTTCCTTTGCAACAGCTGTGGCTTGAAAAATAGACAAGAAGTTGATATTGAATGACACTTTTCTTCCAGCAAGCCCCTCAGCCTCGCATCTGTATATAAATGGGATTTGAAAAGAAAACACGATGATATTTATTCTGTGCATCTCTAATCTGACAGACATTGCACGGGGGGGGGAAGACAGGAGTTTACTGCTCATTGAATTTCAGACAGGGAATCATTTACATTTAGAGCAGAGATGGTGTTGGATTAGTCAACATTAACAAATACGCGTTGGCTGCTTTTCTCCTCCGTGAGCCACACAATGAGGCTGCTCTTCCTCTTTCTTTTCAGACAGCTCTTTCAAACGTCAGTCAGATTTAACCACGCGCCCGTCAGTCTTTACCTACATCACCCATTCACGCGAAAACAAACCGGCCCGCCGGCAAAGCTGCGCTTCAGATTCCAAACCGAAAAGTTTGTGATTTAAATAATTTTGTGTTTTAAGGTATAATGTTCCCTGGAAGCAGCTCCTACCTGTGAACCCGGGGCTTTTTAGTAGTCTCTGTGTTCATGTTGTCGAAAATTTCAACGTGTCATTGAAGTAACAGACGGCGAAAGTCTCACAGGAGAATACAAATTCACATCCACGTTCAAGCTCCTCGCTCAGATACCCAAATATGAACTCTGTGATGTGTGCTGGGAAGGAAAAAAAAATAATAATAATGTATTCATTGTGAACAGTGTGATGCTAAAAATTACCACAAGGTGTGTGTCTCTTCCCGCGCTAGGAGCGCCTGTCGCTGCTTCAGAAAATCGCTGAGGAGCACCAGACGTACCAAGTCTGCGTTCAGAAGTTCCAGTCCTGGCTGCTGTCAAAAACCAAGGAGCTAACTGATCTGATGGAGAGGGAGGACACAGCCGAGAACAAGCTCAAAGCCTTACAAGTGAGACTCACTGAAACCGAATTAAAAAAGCCACTGCTGTCGCCGCATTCACCGTCTCGAAACCTGTCTGTTATTTTCAGCGGTGGAGAAGGTAGAATAAGGCGGAGGGAGAGTTTGAATGAATATTTTCAGCTGTGTAACATGCCTTGACTCAGATGATGTTTCTTCTTCCGCCCCCCTGCGCCAGGCTCTGGACGACAACGTGGCCGGCGAGGAGAAGACCCTCCAGGACATCGAGGGTTTGGCCGAGGCCGTGAGGGGCAGCACCTCGCCCGCGGGGGCGGAGGTGGTGGTGGATGAGGCCGAGGAGCTGAGGCTGGGCTGGCAGAGGCTGAGGCAGGGCCTGTGTGAGGCCGAGGAAGGCCTGCACTCCAGCCTGGACTCCCACAGTCAGTACGTTGCCAGGTGCCAGCGGCTGGGAGAGGACATTGGTCGCCTCAGGGTGCTGCTGCAGGGGCTGGGCCAGGAGCTAGGCCAGGAGCTAGAGCCCGGAGCCAGGCCCCGAGAGCCTGGAGACTGCACTGACCACACTGAGGAGCAGATGGTGGGCCAATGGAGGAAATACACGGTAGGTTCCTCTAAACTTATCAGCAGTATTAGAAGTCAGGATGTGGGAAAATCAGTTTATTAGGAATACCAGCTGAAACTAACGCAGTCTCATTTGTTGAAACTTGATTTAAAAAGGTGAATGAACATTTTGGAGGCTGCAGTCTGTGCTGCTGCTTTTGTTGTTGTGTTATCCAAACAGGTGTGTCTGTTGTTTAGCCTACTCTCACTACTCACTACTTCAAGTGGGCTGGACAAAATAATTGGAATACCTGTCACCATAATGCAATGCAGTTCAGCAGCACCACAGACTACATTCTCCAAAACCATTATATAAATGAACCAACACCTTTTTGACCACAGTTATATCCACATACACAGGCAGCAGGCCGGTGATCAGGGGTCTGACTTTAACTCTATCAGTGGTAGAATATGCTGCTTCAGTGGGTCCTGACTTGCATTTACATGATACTTGATTTACATGATTTGAAGTGTTTTACCGCTACACCCAAAACTGTCATTAAAGCCCCTAAAACCTTGGTTTTAGATCTTTAGTAATGTCTCTGAAACATAAAATATTCATCTCTAAAGAAGCAATAATCAGAAATTTTGAAAAAGAAAATATTACAAGTTATTATTTATTCAACTGTGATTGGTGTGCAAAGATAGGTGATATCACGTCATTCCAACTGATTCGAAACCAGCGAGAAGAACACGGAAAAAAAAAAAAAAAAAAGTTATTTTCAGGTGACAACTTTGTAAACTTTGCCTGTATAAAGTATAGATTAAGATTATACGTCTGGCCAGACGAATTTCTAGTATTAAATGCTCAAATTTAATCAGAGCACATACAATATTTTCTTTGAGGTTAGGGCTGTTAGTGGAGCACGTTCTATAATTGTTTGGTATCTCTTTCCATTTCCTGCAAAGTGAATTCTGAGTCGTAAAATATTTCAGCTGCGGCGACACATTTGCCGTGTAGATAAAGCTGAGTTGTTTACTGTCCGTCCTTCAGTTGAAACTAAAAAGTGAAAACAGATTGTTTGGCAGCCTGACGGCCTGTGACAGCCTGTATAGGTTGCAGCGGATGACAGACAGATGAGTACACCGGATCATTCAGCAATTCCAGTCACACCCAGCAGAAGCAGCTCCACAGGTCCAACGGGAGCAGAACTCGTCTCTGTGAACAGTCTCCTGCTGATTCTGCCTTTGACCTGTCACACGCTGCAAATGTGTCCATAAAACATATGAAGGTGAAATTCCATAGTGGCCCAGTGTCACATTGATTCCCACTTTTCTGCTACAAAAAGTGTGTGACTGGACTGCTCATCAGTCCAGAGACTTGCCAGATAAAGAAGTGGATGAACCCGGTGTGTGTGCCACAGTGTGAGGCACCCAGGTAGACCTAATAATCTGACTATACACCTCACCAAGGTATTCACTGGATCCACTGAAGTGAGAAAGCAGATTCACCAACAGGGCTGCAGGATCCGGTTTCCAGTGTGTTTTGCATGTGAGCCACATTGTGAAATAGCTAAAAAGAACCCAAGTCAAGACTCATCTTGCACAGAAAATGAACATAAATGAAGACATTCAGATACGACAACACTTTTTACAGTTACACCGTTGCAGCATCTGCTTTTCAGTGGACTCTTTTAACAGATGTGTCAGAGCAGGGGTAATCACAGCTGCAGACGATAAATATGAATATTTATGGCTCCATTTCATTTAGTCGCTCCAATTGGTAGTATCCCACACTACTGCTAATAATAACAGTGTTGCAGTGCTTTTTCCTTGACACACCTAAAGCAAACTTTCTTTGTTGTTTATTATCTGTCGCTGTGTCATTTTCTCCGTTGTCGAATTAGTAACGGCGGCCGTCTACTTGCGTGTGCCAGATGCAGGGCTTTGGTTTGGTGCATGCTCATTAACAGGCGCTTTGAAATGGCAGACAGAGCCATCATTAACGTTATTGTGCTTGCATTTGTTCTTTCCATGACTGGTCATTGTGTCTACCACCGGAAAGGTCTACTGTTGCATGTCAAAAAAAACAAAACAAAACACAGAGATGAAGGGCTGTGGCATCTCCGTGTAGTTCAGACAACATGGAGCTTATAGTAACAAAGTCTCAAAAAGCCTTTTTTTAAAACTTTTTTTTTTGAGCTCTTGTAATATTTTAGGTATTTTCTGAAAAACGAAAGCGTCTGGCATCACTCTTCATTCATGCGATGTTGGCTGAACGGGATAAACAGAAAGAGCTCCTGTTATGGAGTCAGGCATTACTCCACGATGGTTACACCCACTGCTAGCATGGTACTCCAGAGGAGCGGAGAGAGACGACAGCACCCCAGCCAAACCATCCTCACCAGGCTGACTGATATCCGAATTTTTACTGGATAAAAATAGGTTTCGAGTGGGTTGCGTGAGGATTATACAAGAAGAAAAACCACCAACTGCCAACAGATGAAAATGGCAAGCTCATAGTGACACTGGGAGCCTTGAATAAACATTACAAACACCATTAATCATAAGCTCAAAACATATAGACAGCAGGAGATGTGTGTGTCTGGAGATTATTCTTTCCTAAGCACTATGTTCACCAGACACGTCTGTAGTTCTTTCAGCCCATTGTGAGATATTATAGGTGTCAGAAATTCCCCATATCTCCAATTCAGAATCACAAATAATGAGGCGGAGTAAGTGTTTAACTCAGGTCTCTAAAGGAGGTTAAAAAAAAAAAAAAAGTCTGCTATTGTGGCTTGAGTTCAATCTCTTTGTATTTGTGTGTTACAGGGTGTGAGGAATACTCTGGCAGGGGAGGAGTCCCAAGTGGAACTTCTCAAGGCTCAGCTCAAGGAGCTCTTTAGGTTCTCGGTGGACTCCCGGCACCTTTCTGACGATGTCCTGGCTGTTGTCAAAGAGCATCAGAGGTATGTGTGACTGGAACCCTACCACTGTTCAATAAACCAGAAAGGTCAAGCTTTTGTGGAGCCTCATTAGCACTCTAGCAGGCCCCCGGGGCCATCAAACAGCTGTGTATTAAAGTCCTGTATACAGGATATATACTTGGTATCGGTATCATCTTAAAACTGGATTATGACCCCCAGGACGCTCCGGACAGTCAGGTAAAGCAAGACCCATCTTAAGTCCATATCCTCTCATTTAGTTCTGTGTTGCATATTAAACAAACTGCCACAGATGAACCTGGGGCTTTGCCCCCCCCCCCCCCCCCCCCCCCCCGTTGGTCTTTGCCCTGTTGGTAATCCAACCTGCTCCTTAATACTTATATAGCAGGATTTTCCCCAATATTCTACCTGTTAGCAATAATAAGAAGAGAATCAGGTCATCGTTAAATGTGCTCATCTTTGTCTTTTAACAACATGAACTACTCCGAATGAATAAATATTCCCCATGTCGTCCTTCTGAGCTTTTAGTGCTACTTTGAGAGAGAGAGAGAGATTTGCGGGGGCTTAATGGAGTGCTCCAGTTTGGGATGTTTTTTTAAAACCCAGACATGAGTTTGTTGTTTTGAGCCATGTGTTCCCTTAAGCTGGGAGGTAACGATAATATAAGTGGGATTTTGGCTGAAAAAGCCTAAAATAAAGTTGCGTGAAGACAAGTGAAGAGACGGCTTCGTGTTTTGCTCTGCTACAACAAACCATTAGGCATGCCACCAATGTGAATTTTGTGGATTTGACGCCCTAATCGTGCGCTCCAACCCTATTTGCCCTTTGTACTAACAAATGGCACTAACACTTTATTAAATGGGTCCATTATTTGATAATAGTTTCCTAATAATTTGTTGAGATTCCTGGAAAGGGCAGAATTTATTTAGACAGTGCTAAATAAATAGCAGACATCTCCTGATTGAGCTGCACATTTTAATGTTTGAATGATGGTTATAGTGTAGAGTTTAGATAGCAAAGAAACAAGATGGCCGAACTGAAGAACAGTAGCATGAGCTCTGCATTTCCTTGCCGTTTGAAACACAACCTAACCACTCATGCTGTTTTTCCTTCCTTCTCCTCCTTCCTTCCTTGTGAATCTTTTGATCTGAAAGTTCCTGCCAACTTAACCACACCAAAGGTGTGACAGATCCCCACAGCACATAAAAAACAGATCATTGCATCATATTCACGTGCACAACAGCGCTCTAAACACAATAAAAACCAAAAATATACAGAGAACCAGATTAATAAACATAACCAGCCTAACAAAGCCACTACAGTCTGTGTGCTGGATTATGTGTTTCCATCTAGAAACACTGTAACCTAGATTTCTATATATGAACTTCTGAACATGGACATGAGAGCAGAATGCTAGGTGCTTGTATTTTGCTTTGCACAGGTCAGCTGCCCAAAACTTCAACCTGAAGTTGTACAAGATTAAAGATACTTCAGAGATACTGTATCTGAGAGTATGAGTCTGTGTGTGTGTGTGTAAAGTTTTTCTTGACATTTTTGAAAACTTCCGGATGTTTTTTCTGCAGTTTGATTTCAGTTTTTCAAGGACACCGTCAGTGATATGAACCAGGGGTTCTGGAAAATCTCCACTATAAAGTTCCCTATTGTAAATCTCTTGTTTTTTGCTCATGTTGCAGTGTCAAATCCAGAGCGACCAGACTGTGTTCAGAGTCAGAGTCAGGGCTGAGAAACATCCTCCAGGACCCGCTGCTGGTCTACGCTCAGTGGAGCCACATGGTCTCTCAGGTGCTGGAGGCTTCTGCTGAGGTCACAGACTTCTCCCACATCGCCATGTTGGTCCAGAACATAGAGGTAAACACACAGAAGTCCTCAGGAACTTGAGCTAAGCCAAACGACCAGCTGATCTCAGGCACACTCATCACTTCCTCTTTGATACGAGAACAGTTTTAACACTCACATCCTGACATGTACACGTGTTACCACGGTTACCAAACAATCCTGTATAAATAAAAGGATTGCTTCTTTAATGGTTCATAAGGAACAGATTATTTAACAGTAGTGTAGCCTTTAAGTTCCAAGAACAAGAATACAGAACTGCCTAACAGACAATACGTAAGACATAAAAAAAACAACAAAATAAAATAAGAGAAGAAGTAAAATTGTACAGATGAGTTAAAGACAGATTAAAAATGTTTTTTGTCATTGTTCTGCTTCGCTTTCACAACACAAACTGGACCAAGCCCCACTTCTCAAGTGTTGTGTGTCCATCTTTTATACCAGCCTAAATGAAAGGAAATTTTTTTTTTTTTCCCTTTGGAATCAATCCAAGCATCCTGATGAAAGAGAACCTTTTAGAAAACCTTCAGAAACATTCTATAGCAAATAATAGCCCTGGAGTCTGTTCAAGCTGTGATCCTAAATACAAATCAAATATCTTTCCACTGCACTCCAGTGCCTTCTAAATTACAGGGAATACCGAATGCCAGTGGTTCACCTTGGATTCTCTGTCAGATCCATATTTCATGAAACTGTGGGAGTTATCCACCAGACAGAGAAAACAAGTGCGATAAACAGCGTGATAATATCGCTAACGTCAGGGAATTTTACAAATGTGTCACCGTCACAGATATAATAGAATGTGTTTTATTCCCCCCGTGCAAAGCTGTTGTTTTAATTTGTTTTCACCCCGGTGTTCGTGGAAACCTCAACGCACTCTTCCTTTTGTCGCATCAGAGCCACAGTGGGAACTCTTTAACAAGTGCATTCAGAAACCCGTTTCGTAGGCACCTTTGCTGCATGTCAGCCTCAGTTTTCTTCCCATCCAGTTTCCTGTCTCCAACTGTTAAACTATCACATAAAATAACAAGAATTGAAAACATTGCCTGGCTGTGGATAAGTGTCGCTAAGGAAAAGGGGGGGGGGGGAAGAAAAAGCAGGAGGGTGGCAGATCAGTAAAATCACTCACCTGCCATCCTCTTTGCTGCCCAGAAATTTATGTCCTGTTTGAAAAAAAAAAAAAAAAAAATCAGATTTATAACTCTCTAATTTCAAGTCTACAGTAAAAGAATTTTCAAAGTCAAAGCTTGTGTAAGAGTTGCATCACTGTTGCAGCACTGTAGTAGAGTAATACAAATTCTTTATGAAGTTCTGTATGGAAAGATTTTCTGAAGTTGAACTTAAAATTGTGTGTGGGGGGGAGTATGTGGATTTTATCATGAAGTTGCATTAGCAATTATATAATATTTGCGTAGGCCCTTTACTCTAGTGTGCAACGTTTCAGACAATAGGTAGTGCTTATCTATCTATCTGTGTCCTCCATTTCTGTCCTCTTTGTTTAGCGTCTGCTGAAGGACAGTGTCCAGCTGCAGGAGCGTTTCGGTCAGCTGCAGGTGAAAGGAGACCTGCTGGACTCTGTGTTCGGTCCTGAGAGGTCAGACGGTCTGCAGGGCGAGCTGAGCGCTGCCATCAAGAACAGAGAGCTGCTGCACACTCAGCTGCTGCAGAGGAAGAGCAGGCTACAGGTACCAGCATGTGGTTGGCTGGATTGCGACGGCGGGGGCCAGCCCCATAAACGCTAACATCTGGAAGTGGAAGTGACATGTTGTTTTAATGGGCCGCAGTTCAGACACTGTTCATACTTCATACTCAAGTCACAGCAAGAATGAATGACTCACTGTCGCCTGATGCAGTAACCATCTCCAAAAACCAAAATATCATGAGATGTTGTGAAATCTGATCCCCACGCAAGAGATGTGAAGAATTGCTGTAGATATGAAAATGTTTGCCTCTGAGACATCTTTTTTTTTTTAAACAATGAAATCAGACTTCAGACTGTGATTATCAGTTTCCTAACCTGTTTTTGTTGCTGGCGTACAGCGTGAAGTCAGTTTTGTGCAAATGAACGACAGCATAATTTTAGGCCATCAGACTAGATGCAGGTAGGGCTCTAAAAATAATACCACAACCCCCTGTAGTTTTACCGACATATTCAATTTGTCTTTGTCATATTAAGTGAGAGCGAGAAGGAAAACACAGACACGAGTTCGTAATTTCACCCTGAAAGCCAGAGCAATCAAATGAAATCGAAAGTTTGAAATAGAGTGGGGAAAAAAAAAATGTGACAAAGTGGCTTTACTTTAGAAAGCCAGTGGCTCAAACTCCTTGTGCATGCTCTGGTTTCAACATGCAGTCCACTACGCTGGCTGTATAAAGGCACGCTTTTATTTTTCCTTCCTCTCAGGGCTTAATCTCAAGGACCAAGGACTTCGGAGACACCTACGACTTGATCCGCTCTAAGCTGGCCCACCTCCGAGACCGACTGGTGGCAGCGGACGGCCTCCAGCCTGACATCCTGGCCAAGAAAAGTCAGTCAGACCAGTTCAGGGTGAGTTAAATCCCAGACCAGACCGCTGCCAAAGCCAGTGTTGGCCACAATGATGATATCATAATATCATAATGCCTCAATATAGTGTGTTTAGTTTTTTTTTTTTTTTTTTTTCATTTACAAGTACATTGCAAATTACAGTCATTTCTCAAAGCATGCCATAGTGTTATGTGTTTCCTTAACCTCAGGCAGCCGGTGGTTTCAGTTCATTTCAGGTTGCACAGCCTTAAAACTTGAGTTAGGTTATCAGTCACTGTGAACACTCTGGCTGCTTTTATTGTTGTCAAAGTGATTGATGTGTTCATTATAAAGGACTGCACTGCATTACCACGCTGAACATGGTAGGATCCAGCATCAAAAGATTAGATGTTTTTTTAAACGGTGTTCCTCATCAGATTTTACTCAACAAACAAATAATATGTGAACGTCTGCACCAAAACCACAGTTGTGTGTTGTTTCGCTGTTTCCCTTAGCCTGCACTGTTGCACTGTGTGTCTTCAGGTGATCCGGAAGGACCTGGAGGACTGTGAGGCCCACATCACAGCGCTGGAGACTCTGGTCTCCTCCAGTCGGAGCAACAGGACTCAGTTTGAGAGGCTCTGTGCTGACTGGAAACATCTACACAGTGCAGTCACGGTAAGACAGGGGGGGAGTTGTTTCAGCCAAAAGTGACTGAGCACATTTATCTGTTGCTCTTTATTACATAAGTACACAAGCAAAAAGAAACACCAAGGATTTCAACTGATGTCTCAGGAAAAAGGAGTTTTGATTTGAGCCGTCATTGACTGTCTCTGCTGATCCTCGTTCGCAGGTGAAGGTGCGCGAGAGTGAGGAGAGCATTGCAGATCACGAGAGCTTCCACGACAGCCTGCTGAACATAGAGAAGTGGCTGATGATCATGAGGCAGAAGCTGGATTCCTTTCACGCCCCCTCGGGAGAGTGGAGCATCGAGGGGCGCCAGCACGAAGCACAGGTCTGTTTGTGTCAGTCCTTAATGTAATGTAAGGGTTTGCTTTAACATTAGTTTAGGAAATATGACAGAAAGGTTGCCAGTTCTTTAAAAAAAAAAACTTTCCGAATGACCCTTGATTAGCATCCTTTAAATGTTTTTTTACAGTTTTAATATCACCTCTTCCAAACAGCCTTAATGAGATGGAGATATAGTCTTTTACATCTGAGGTGGATCAGGTTTTCAGAGGGGGATTTCCTCATCCTCCATCTCCCTGACCCAAAACCCTACATCCTCCTCATCAGCTCGTACATTGCACCGCCAAGTAGGATTCACAGATCACTCCACAGTTTTAACACACATCTAAGTAACTTGAATGCGGACTGGATGTCTGTTTCACCATGATGCGTTTGCCATGTTGAGAAAATTTCAGGGCTCTGCGAGTTGATTTTGAAAACGTACCGTGGAAGGACGCCTGAAACTCGACTGGGAAATAGCTGTCGAAAGTTGTAACCGCATCGAATTTAGCGAGCTGATGCAAGCGCAAGACCACTGGTATGGTGCATTAATCATCTTCCTGTAAGTCATCCAAACATGTCTCCAAATGTAATTTCATCATGATAGAGAGGTGCCATCTTTCCAGTTCTCTCTCTGAAGTCACCCATGGATAATTAGGAGCCTTGGGAACGTTCTTGTCTTGCTTGTAAGTGCGGAGGTCCCGACCTGCAGGTGTCAGGGTGTTCATTGTGGACTCATCAAACTCATCAGCTCATTCCCCTCTCCCCCCCCCCAGCTCTTGATTTAATGTCACTGACATTGTTTTGTTCTGTCGCCCAGCTCTGTAAAAGAACTGATGGCAGCTCGCAGCGACCCTGAGCAATGGCCCCCCCCCGGTCATGAATTTTAATGGAAATCCCAAGGAGAGTCTTTATAATTACGTTGTTCATTACTACACTGACCTACCTGCCAATCTAATCACCGGCATGAGCCGAGATGCTTCACCTCCGCATTTCATTAACTGTATGACTGACCAGAGGCTCTGCTCTTTTAAACTATACATTGGATACCAAGTACACCTGGTACCAAGTTCAGAGTTTTATGAAATGACTAAAGCTTGACAGAAAACGTCCCCGTCCATCAGCAAGTGAACAGTTTGCAAAGCTGCAGTCAATAACCTGAGACCCTTTCAGTCCTCTTGTTTCTTTGGTCTAAAGCACCACGGCTGAGCCGTAATGACAAACAGGAATGTGTAATTCACTGGCAGCATGTTACCTAAAATATGAGATTTTTAGCCCAACTTGCTCATGAATGTCTCCAGTGTCCATCAGAAACCGTTAAATTACAAAGTCCACACAACCTCAGATGTTGTCTCACAATCGTAATGTAGTCCTAGACCTTGTCCTAGAACATGGACTTGACTGCAGTTATATAGCACTTTTATCCAAAGCCTTTCAACAGTGTGCCTTTCATTCACCCATTCTCTCTCTCTCTCACACACACACACTCATGGTAACAAGGTGCTGGCCTAACCAGAGAGAGCAATTTGATGTGCAGTGTCTTGCCCAAGGACACTTTGAACCAGCCTTGTGATTAATGGCCGACCGCTCTACCTCCTCAACCACAGCCACCCTGTGTACAGTACCACTGACCTGCCAAATGATGGCACAGCTCAGTAGCTTTGCTTATTCTGAAAACAAAAATCTATTCACACCTACCTGAGACGTGTAAATGATGTGTGTAAATGACAGGGAAGAATCGTCATTAATCCCAGCTTGGCTCTCATTTTCATAGTTTCGGTATTGAATAATAAAATTGTGAAGCCATCTACTTGTGAAAATCAGGTACTGACCTTGTCTGCTAGTGGCTAGTCTTTGGAAACAGATTATCAGTGGACAAAAGTGTGTACTTCACAGAGGAAGAGCTGTTATCCACAGCGGATGACGTACAGTACACTGTCGGCGTGCTGTGACTTATTATTGAAAATGAGTCATCATGTTTCACTTTTGAAAAACTACTTGTATAGTGATGCACAGTGACACGTTGTATGGAAATCTGAAAGTCACTAAAACACGTGGAAGAAAACTTTGTGGGGACTTGTTGACACAAATAAGAAATCATGACTCTTTGTCCCTGTCCACAGAGAGCACTGGGAGAGTTTCCCGAGAAGGAGCTTCAGCTGCAGCAGATGGAGGTCCAGGGTCAGGGAGTTTTGGAGCGGACGTCAGAGGAGGGGCAGGTCCACATTCTGCGAGACATGAAGCGGCTACGAGAGTCCTGGTTGGCCCTTTACAACATGAGTCTCAATCTCCAAAGGTACTTGAAAAATCTGTTTTTTTGGTGAACAGACCCCCGTCATGACATCGTAATTTAAAGGAGCAGTCATTTCATGAGCTGTACAGGAAAGTCACAAGTTACTGTTGCTGTTGTAGCCGCCATAAACAAAGCGAATTGTCACAGACCTGACAATAAACTGTCATGACAGGATGAGGTGACTTGGTGTTAACAAAGCTTTCAAACACTTCTCAAACTTGAGTGTCTCTTGTCAAAACTGCTGCTTCTGAGGTCAATAATGAACGTTTGAGCTCAGGCACTGGAGTCTTTAGATAAGTGGTTGTGGTACAGAATATTAATGCATGCATAGAAACAAACAACCTCGACTTTAACCCTGCTCAAGGCTTTATGTCAGGTGAAAAAACTGGATGGAGGAAAGAAAAAAATAGAGGAATGATTCTCCTGTGTTGTTCAGCAGTCTCTTCATGTGGTTGGGATGGGTTAGACATACAGTACAGCTGATGAAGTGGTGAGTTATGAAAACGCTTAACCTCTCTCTGTCTTTCTCTCTCTCTCTCAGCCTGCTGTACAGCTCCACAGAGCAGACGGAGCCTGCCTTATGCAGGGTTGGAGGCCTGTCTTCTGACAGCACATCCTTAACAACAGAGCTCAGTCTGGGGGAGGAGGACAGCGAGGTCAGGGCAAGAGGCTCCAGGAGCCAGAGAGGCCAACAACAACAACAGCAAGACCAGCCAGTAGAGGTGTATGGAGCCTTGGGTAGCTCTGGACCCGGACAAGGAGGAGGCCTGGAGGGAGAGGCAATGGAGGGCATGATGATGGGGCAGGGTAGATGGATCCAGGGCCGTGCTGAAGGTCACTCCATACTGGCTGGACAAGACGATGAACATTTGAGTCCATCAAGGACAGACGAGGACTACTCCTTCAAAGGAGACGAAGTAGATTCCTCTTCTTGGAGCATTCGCAGCAGAACAAGCCAGGGTGTTTCCAAAGATACCGTCGGGAATCCTGACAGCTACAAATCAACAGGGGGCGAGAGCATCATCTTGGTCGGAGACAGAGGGGGAGCAGCATTAACCACAAAGGTCAGCTCTGGTGAGGGGGCAAGAAGCATTTCTGGAGAGGGCAGTGTGGAGGCAGGGGAAGGTCTGAGCCCAGGAGGAGGAGGAGGAGGAGGAGCGTTCATGCTGTTCAGGAGGGATCCAGCCAAGCAACCATCACCAACGGTATCTTGCTATGTTTACTCTAAAGAAATGTTCCTACTTCCCACAGGAACATAGGAGTCTCCTGGATAATATAACCATGCTGTAGGGTTAAGTTGTGTTAAGTTATGTTATTTTTTAAACTAGATGCTATTCACCCATTCACACCACACATTAACTCACACTGAGTTAATATGGGGTTCAGTATCTTGCCTGAGGACGCTGCTAAATCAACAACCGTTACAAGGCGAGCGCCTGCACAAGGGTCCCAGACTTGTAGGGTCCCCAAAATCCACGGCTTCATTTTTTTTTTTTTGCTTTAAGTAATCGTTGCATTCATTCTCACTATACATCACCTTTCTATATGACCCGGGGGCAATGCAACAGATCTACGCTGGCATTGAACATGAAGGCAGCATCACTCCACGCACTCCTACTATGAACAGAAAGCAAGATTATAAAGGAAAAATTGGGACTCTGTTGTCTGCCTGTCTGTGTGCAGCCGAGGTCAGCTTTTTATCTGTCCCCAGCACCGTCTCAGTCCAGAATACACAGTGAGACCACAACGCCGGAAAATACTGCTCCAGTAATATTAAAACAAGTTCACTCCAGTTTATAGATCTTTTGACAGCAGCCATAGAAGAATCATCAAACTGCCAGGCAAAATTTCTGATGATCCAGCAGCCAGATAGGTGATCACTCATCTTATCCACATAGTATCTGCCCAGCTTGAAGTTTATCCCTTGTTCTCCATTGCCTCCTAGTTAAAAATAGTTCTGAGCTTCCCCTTCTTTCCCCCGATGGATGCAACTGTCTAGGCATCAGTCTTGAGGTTTTTATTCTGTCGACTTTCCAATTTTAGCTGTAGAGCACTGGTGAGCTTTGAATGGCTGTAATCACCTTCTCACCCATTTTGCACTTGTCGGGCAGAACAATTGGTCTTGAAATGAAACAGCATTGACAGGAAGGCAAAAGAAGCACAGAACTCTGGTGACAAATGATTGCTGTGGTTAACATCTCCCGCTGATGGATCTGTTAACAGTCCACACATCAGCCAGAAATCCCCCAGATATCCAGACTCAAAAAGAATATGAAACGACGGCTGACTGGTTGGCAGTGTCGGCACGTGCTGTGCTGCTGGAGTCTTCCTTCGTATGAGTTGTCAAAGTGTTGATTTTTTTTTGTTTGTTGTTTTTTTTCAGGGGAGCGCGGGACACTACTCATCCAGGTGGAGGGAGTTTGAGGCCTGGCTTTGCAAAGAGAGCGAACTCCTCTCAGGCATCCTCAGCAAACAGGGAGCACCACTCAGTGCCAAAGAACTCAAGATCCGACAGAACACGCTCAAAGTGAGTTTGTGTTAACATTTCAACATGCAGGATGTTTTTTTGTGCGGCTGAGTCTATAGTTGTATCACGACATTGAGGAAGATGTCAACATGGTGCTGCCTTCACCAGCTTTTTGTTAAGTGCTAACTATGTCTAAAATTCCGAAAGGCTTGTGGATGTTAGCTCGGTAAACCAGCAGATGGATCACAGGTTAAATGGACTTAAGGACCCGACTGAAGTGTTCTCTCCTATAAAGGAGACATGGGTGTCCAGTCATTTCATTGCACCAGTACAATTGACCTGAGGGTTATTGGAGTTTCATTTACTTATGCCTGGCTGCTAGCATAGGTAGCATACATAAATCCATTCAGTTTATATTGGGAAAGGAGTTTTTTTTTTTTTTTGTTTGTTTTTTTTTTAAAAGCAAATCTCCAGACTCCATTTCTGACTTTCAGGGCTTGTACCTATACCAGGAATCATTCTGAAAGGGAACCTAGGGCTAAAAACACTATTATGTCAGAGTATGCTGAGTTATTTATGAAGCAGCCCGTGCTTAATTACAACAAGGAGAAGGACAACTCCTAGGAGAAAGTGTGGCTTATTTTACAAGCTCTTTTTTTTCCCTGATGATGCAGGGGGGAAAAAAAGAGCATTGCTTTGTATATGTAGGTTTCCTGTGTATATACGCAACACAAACACACACACACTCAGTGGTGGAAAAAATTTTCGGACACCCCATGCATTTGTGATATATTGCATTAACAATCACGCTTAAGTTTCCAGGTGCAATTTGTTTTTGTACAGTCACAGCCACAATACTAAACCACTGACCCACTAATGAAGATCATCCTTTTAATTGAAGAATTTTTGTTAGGGGGCTTTGTGTCTGTATAAAGCCACATTTGAAAGTTCTTCAGATCAAAAATGGCTAAAACAAGGAACTTAACACAAGAAACAGGCCTAAAGATAAAGATTCTCAGCCAGGAAGGGCACAGCTGCTGCCAGATAGCCAGAAAGTGCAGATGCAGTCCTTCAGCAGTTGGATACACACTGCAGAAATATAAACAGCTTGGAAGACAAACCAAGATCGGGGCGTCCAAGAGTGTCTTCAGCGAGAAATGACCGCATCCTGATCCGCATGTGCAGGGAAAACCACCGAATGACATCACATGAGCTTCAGTAACAGTGGTCAAACCAAACTGGTGTCCAGTGTTCCACCCACACTGTGCGTGGCCGACTCCTACATCATGGCTTAAGGTCCTGCAAGGCTGTTAAGAAGCCCCTGATCAACGAGAGGCAGAGGTTAGCTCTGCGCCACTGGGCCCAAGCACACAAGGACTGGACAGCCAGGAACTGGAAGAAGATTCTGTGGTCGGATGAGTCCAGTTTCCAGCTTAATGCTCCTCATGCTAATGTGAGGGTACACAGAAGGCCAGGTGAGGCATTATCTCCAGCATGTACAGTACCTACTGTCAAGCATGGTGGAGGCAGTATCATGGTTTGGGGATGTATGGAGATTGAACTCTCTAAGTATTGTGCCATTCTCCAAACCCACACGCTCCCTTCTGCACATGCACTGTTCCGTCGAGGTCGAAACTGGATGTTTCAGCAAGATAATGCCCCTTGCCACACATCCAGGTCAAGTAGACCTTGGCTGCAGGAGCACAATATCCAGGTCTTAGAGTGGCCAGCTCAATCCCCGGACATGAGTCCCAATGAAAATCTTTGGTGGATTATCAAAAGGTCTGTTTCAATGCGGGAAGCAAAGAATTTGGAAGAATTAAAAACAGTAATTCAAGAAGAATGGGAGAAGATTACCCCTCAACAGTGTGAAAGGCTCGTGGAGAACATGCCAGCCAGGATTAAAGCGTTACTGTGTGCTATTGGCAGGAATACTAAATATTCATTTTGTTATGTGATGGGTTTTTTTTTTTCAAACACAATCTTTGCTATTTGTTAACTTTGATACCGACAATGTTGAGAACTGACATGTTGACACCATCAAGAATTTAGGTTTGCTAATTTTTTTCTTGATAACAAAAGACAAAAAAACCCAAAAGAAATCATTTGTTTTGTTAGCGTCTGCGTCTGTCTGATGCAGCCACACTTTGTGAAATACAAAAAAGATTTTTCTGCAAATATTTTACGATATTTGAGATTGTGTAAAATTTTAAGGGTGTCCGAATATATATATATATATATACACACACACACACACACACACACACACACACACAGACATACAGACATACATAAATACATACATACATACATATATACATACACAAATATGCCATTTACATAGCAGACTGTATGCAAATATCAGCAAGCCTCTCTTATGGCTTCAAACATAAATATAAATTGTCTATATGTAAATTAAAATAGGAACTGTGGTTCCTCAGTGCCTATAAAGCCTGTAATAGTGCCACATCTTCCACATGCCCAGGCACACACTGATAAAGGTGAAAATCCACTGCTCTGAATCACTCTATTCCCTGAGGAACATATAATCTTCTCCTCCGCTGTCCTTTCAACTGCACCCCCTTGTTAACTTGTTTGCCCTACATGTGGCAGGAAAATCTTTATTCCTATAATGTCACCCAGTCTTGGGGAATGCATTTTAACAGTACAAAAAAATGATACATACATTAGATTTTACTTGTTTTAAAATAGTTGAAATGATTTGGTTTTAGTAAAACAGTTTAATAAGCTCTGCAGCTAGAAATCCTCAAACATCAGCACAGACGATGATTAATTGTCTTGAGTTAGGAATCACAATTTTACTCCTAGTCCTGAAAGTATAGGACCAAGTATGTGTCACTCTGGGCTGCCACCTAGACAGTGTTTGTTATCACTGCATGGTTAAGCAGTGAAAAGAGACTCGTGACCATGTACATGTACTCATGTCCACACAGGAAATTGAAAATTAAATGAGGAGACAAGATTAGAGAGAAATTAAGCATCACTACAGGCACTGGAGAACAAACTGGTGCAATGCATGAACTACACTTCTGACTGAGCGGCATCTGTTGTCTGTCCACACATCTGCTTATTCACATCCATAAAACGGTTGGGTTCTACCGTCGCCTTTTTTTTTTTTTAATGCCATTTATTCAAAGTGTCCCTAGTCTTTCCTGCAGTGAACGTCTGGGACAGATTAACTTTAACAGTGATTGAAGTGAATGTCTCTGGGCATAAATCTGGCTGAAGCTACGTAAACTGCTGGGGAGTTGAGCAGATTTGTGATTGTTTGTTCAGGGACTAACGCTGTTTAAACAGTGCATGCCTTTGACAAACATTAAGCATTTGAGGTTATTAATATTCTGTCTTTTGTCTATGATGTAGTCAGCAAACATGTAACTCTGTAGTGTGAATATACAGCAGCATGTTGCTTAACCTTTCCCTAACGTGATCTGTCAATACTCATTCTTGTTATTATCTCTGTTATTAAACTGCTGTGACACTGACCTCTTGTGGTTAAAAGTTTCAGTTTTTGTTGCTAATGTTTCTTGTCAAAAAAAAAAAAAGATGAACAAACACCAGGATTTACCTTTCCTTCACCTGAAACACTCTGCTCTGTCCTGGTGCAGGCTCTGAGGGCAGGTGTGGCTGGGGGTCAAGCGCAGTTCCAGCTACTGCTCCAGGAAAGTGAGAGCAGGGAAGCTGGTTCTGGGTCGGCAGAGGATGCGAGTCTGGAGGAACTCCGCTACCGCTGGATGCTCTTCAAGTCCAAACTGAAGGACGCGGGAAACATCAGGGCCTGGACCAATGCTAAGGTGAGAGGAGAGCTCGTCGTCAGCCACTGTAGAGTCAGAACTGGCTGCGTTTCAATTCAGAATTCAAAGGCTGTTGCTTTTTTTCTCCACAAGGTGGCAGTGTAACATCATTTTCGCTCACTGCTTGCACAGTGACAGTTAAGTTACCCTGTCACACATTTAGTGGTTGAAGTGGGTTGGAATGATCCAGAACTGCATTCCAGCACCTTTGGTTAATAAGTGAATAAATAATAATTTAAAAAAAAATGTTGTCCTGTGGACCATTCAAAATTCCATTAAGTTTTTACCAATTTTAAGAGCATAACTCACTAGACTCTGCAACATGGCAGATGCGGAAAAGTCACCTGTCAGTTCAACAGTGTGAACCTGCAGTAATAAATCGCTAGAATTCCAATGTGGTTTGGTTTGTTTAGTATGATTATCCAGTGCACAGGGTTAGTGTGTGTAACACTCGCTGAGAACAATGTCAACATTCGTGAATTGATCGAAATATTTTTGCCCCTCTGCAGAGAATCCCAACCAAACAGGAGGAGCCGGCCACTGCATCAAAGGTACAAAAAGTAAACACCAAACTATTTAGGATAGAGATTAAGATTACCGTTATTGTTCCCTCTTTGTTTGGGGTTAAAACGTGTAAGGATATGAACTGTTTTCGTTGTTTTTAGCGTGGTTCTACAGATTAAAGGAATATTACAGGTTGAAGTTTTCTGCAGAATAAACAAATGTTCAGGTCTGTCTTTAAACCTCTGAACCAAGCGCTCCTCAGGACTCCATTTGACACACCGAATTGGAATTTCCCAGAGGTCTTTGTGGCTTGTGAAGAGCACAAACACCTGACCTAATCACCCAGGACTCGCATCAAGTCAAGCATTTCAAACCAGCCCCCAAGCCCACCATTCATTTAGTAGGCAGTGTGTGTGTGTGTGTGTGTGTGGGGAGCAGATTAAAGCATGCCATTCCCACCCTGCTGACCCCTCAGACGCCCCATCTGAAACAGCCCCCCCCCCCCTCAGTCATTCCTCATTCTTTACACACGGTCTTTTCAGGCTGATTGTTCTCCTCCTGCCTGGGTTTATCAGCTTTTATCTTCAGGAGAAGGGACGGCTGATTGTTTTATTCACCAAATGGTTTGTTGAGCCACGGCAGTCTGTTAATGTCACTCCTAGATCAGAATATTCATCCGTAATAATGACTTCAATTTTTAATTAGTTAGTCTTATTTTGACAAGAACCAAAATAATAAACATAGACATAACACATTTATTTAAAACAAAAAAAAAAGAATTGTGCTGGTGAAAGCGAACGAGTCTGCAGCCATGCTCTGTACAGCACACAAGAGATCTGATGCTGATGTTTACCTTGATGTGTAATGTTTGCCATGTTCATCATCTAAGTGTAGCATTTTTACAATGCTAACATTTGCTAAGCTGAAGCTGATGGGAATTAGAGATGGTTCGATTTCCAGTTTTGCTTGTCTGGACCGGTGTAGTGAGCTGAAACCAGTTTGATTTCTCAAGTTCCACCAGGCCAGAGTATTTTTCCTGGCCCTAACTTTTATTTATGATTTTGATGTTTAGACAAATAAAAATTAATGTGAAAAGGAATTTGGTCCTATTCCATGGTCCATGGGCCATGTCCGTGGTGAACAGACTAACACTGTCAGAGCACTGCTGCTAAAAAAAAAATCCAAAGGGGTCATAAAGGCATGTCCCAAAAATAAATAATATAAAGACAGTGACTTCCAAACAGTGAAGTAAAAAAAATCTAATTATGCACCACACTGGGTCATGCCTTTTTAATAAGTGGGAAACCTCACCAATTAGTAACAAGACTCCACCAGGACTCACCAGTCCTCGTGTCACCATTTAAAGCATGTGATGAGTCTAAACACACTAATCCTATACATTTCATTAGCGTTACACTAAGTATACATTACACATGCTTACACAAGTTATTGGATCTTTAACTTCTTTAAGTTTAGGTTCTCCTTGAGCAACCTAGCAACCACTGGTTGGTACAGATGAGAAATGAACTAGTTAGCAAATGCTGACATCTGTGTAGAATGTTAATAGTACTGAACAGATATTCCACATGTGCTGCTGGTGGTGGTGGTGGTTTACTGGTCTAGGGAATATTTTCCAAGCATAATTTAGGCCCATCCTTTATGGCCACAGTTTACCATCTAATGCATCAAAGCAAAAGTTGTCTTAAACTGGTTTCATGAACATGACAGTGAACTTCAGCGGCCTCCCCCAGTCTGCCCAGTATCCAGTAGAACACCTTTGGGACGTGGTAGAACAGGAGATTGGCAGCTCGTAAATCTGCAGAAATGATGTAATGGATCATGTCAACATGAAGCAGAATGTCAAAGGAAGGTGTATGTGTCTATCACGTGTATTCACTCGTTCACAGCATGTTGAGGTAGAGCATGCGGATCCAGAGAAACACATGCATACCTTTGCCCTGTGGGTGTTTGTCTCATGTGGAGGTATGATTAGCTAGTTTCACTTCCTCTACCATCAGTCATTAACCTTTGTTTACACACTACAAGTCTATCTCCCTCCCTTTCTGTGTGTGTGTGTGTGTGTGTGTGTGTCTACATTATAGCTGACAGACTAGACCAGAAGTCGATTTGGATTTAAGTTGTGTTCATGTTTCCTTCCTGCTGTTACTGTTTTCCCACCCGCTCAGAGGTACAGCCATCGACTGCAATGATCATTAAAAACTAAAGGAACATGTCTTATCACAGTAGCATCTTACGTAACTCGGTAGCAGCTTTCTATCTGTGTTCCTCTGTCGCTGCCATGTGCAGCTCAAAATGCCAAAAAGCCAGATTATTACTTAATTAAGCCTCTACTTATATTGTAGGAGCCTTCCTGTTCCAGCACAGAAGTTAAACTAATTATAGTAATGTACTCATAAATCCATTATCAGAGCAGGACGAGGTGGTTTTTGGACAACTAGTACTCTAAAAGTAAGAGTATATCAAACACAGTTCATCGTACAGTTTTCCTGTATTTCCCGAGAGATGGTGATTAGTGCTGCGGAGGGTTTTTTTTTTTTTTTTTTTTTTTTTTAGATGATCTGGATGAACTGTTGGTTTGTTTACAGCCTGTCTGATTGTCTGGCAGCTCCTGTTTCTTGCCATGTTGCCAACATTTCATAGCGACATTGCTATTTTTGGGGTACAATGTTGTCTATCATAGTCAACTACAATTCTCAACAAGTATTTTAGTAAGAAACATCCAACCACAGAGCTTGGGACTTATCGTAATGAGCCATTTCCCACTTGCACATACCGTTCGTCAGTACTACAGTGTGTTGACATGATGAATTTTAGCAAATTCACAACAGTCCTACTCAGAAACTGCTTTACGTTTTCCCAGTCGCTGTTGCCTGATGGACCAGTGTTTGATGCTCAGGGCCTCGGTGAATTTTACCTTTGCAGGCAACTGTTTTTTGTTTTACTTTAAATCATTTCCAGTGAGGGCTTGGTGCCACAGCGCTCAGAGGGTAAAAAAAAAGAAAAAAAGAAAGAAAAAGAACGTAGGCGGCAAAATCATGATTCACAGAATAACAAGTCTGAGAGAAATGGGAGAGTGTAGAGGCCTGAGCTGAACAGTGAGCAGTTTACTGTGGTACACGATGTTTCTGAGTGCGTGGGTGAGCTGCTTCTGCTTTCATCTTGTTACTGCTCAAATGTCCTACACTTGCCAGGCTCTCTCTCACTGACAAGAAAACATTTTTCCCTGCGTTTTTTCAGAGGAAATTAACTGTCGCCAAATCATCCCGATTGTTTTCATTCATTCTGAATCTCACAGATATCAAGATTCCAAAAAAAAACTTATTTATAACTGTCCATAACCTGTCACTGTCCTGTCAAGAGGGATCCATCTCTTTTCTTAGCCTCTTGTGATCAGGCCAAAGAATTGAAATGTTATTGCTCTATTACTGAATCTGCACTACATGGCTTAATATGATCATTTCCATTTTTATGAGTGTGTGTTTTTCTGTGTGTTCCATTGCAGAAGCCCGGGCTGATGCAGCGGGTGTGTCGGCTGGCTCTTCCCCTTTGGCTCCTCCTCCTGGCGCTGCTGTTCCTGGCCTTCCTGCTGCCCCTCATGGACGAAGGCAACAGCTGCTCGCTCTCCAACAACTTCGCCCGATCCTTCAACATCATGCTCCGCTACGACGGACCTCCGCCCACATGAGATGCCTCCTCACGACGGCTGAGTGATGGACCACGGCTAATGTAGGAAATTGTTAACGGTACTACTTGAGATCCCACATTCCCCCATGCCCTTTGATCGCCATGCATGACCACAACAGACCACACAACCTTCCGTTCAACCTAAAGGCTGTGCAGCTTCAAACCACGTATCCATCCATGCAACAAATCTAATACTCATTTTAAATACTACGAGTCTACAACTACTCATATCACTGTCTAACAGTTTTGCTAACACCGGCAAATCAGTGACATAGATTGGAACTGGACTACAAAACCCATGATCATTTTAAGAATTTCCAAAAACTGTATCTGTTTCAGTACCATTTCATCCCCAACAGTCTAAACATGGTCGTCAGCTTAAGTTCTGTTCATCAAAAAACTTCACTAGTAGACTCCAAATCCCATCAGCGTTTATAAAAATGAATTTCATGTTATGACAAGATATTTTTTTCATGTTTTAATTCCATCTTCTTTGGAATTATTCAGTTTTAATAAGAAGCTTTTTTTTTTGCTGACAACAACATGTCACTTTAATGAGACATCATCACCTCCATTATGACACAGAATTAACAAACCACATTAATAAATAACTTAATCTCATTAAACTAGAAACCTTCCTTCATTCTAATATGATGAGCTGGTGTTTTGTTATAGCTTGAAACATAGACACGGATCCAGTGAGTGGCTGGTTTGCAATGATTTGATTTAGTTTTATCTCATGTTTGGGAAGAGATGCAGAAAAACTATCATTCATTCATTCATCCGAGTTTCTTTTTATAACAGCAGACCAGCTTTTCATCATGTGATGATGAGAAACCTGCCTTGTTTTCAGTTTTGTAAGAGGTTTCCCGATGAAGTGATACGACGTCATGACAAGAAATGTTATGTAACATAACCTATAATATTATTTAAATAATGCTGATCATTTGGTATGGCTCATTATAGCACAAAAATATCTCGTTACAACATGAAATCATGATCATGGGAGACTTAGCAGACATCTTGAATACGGCCACAATCAGGCCTAAAATTCCATTTGGCAGGGACTAAACATGAAAGCCATCATCGTCCTTTCACTCATAGAAAAGTTGACGAGACACAAATCAAAACTTATTCAGTACCACTGGCTCAGAAGGAGAGAAATCCCTGCTTACAAACCTACTATTAATCCTCATCAGTTGACTGGAGTTTATTCTCGCCCTGGTGGTCACGTGTGATTTAGATCTATATTTATATACCATACATGACGCTGGGACAGACTCAGTCAACAGAGTCAATCAGACCATGGATATAAACATAGAACATACACCAGAGGATCCACATCCAAACAGAATCAGCCATGGTACTGAAGCTAATGCTGCATTTCCCTTAAACTCAGACTCAGCCTCTGAGCAACTTATGATAGTTGGAATTTCCTGTTCCTGTCCTCCCGTCCCTGCTTTAAGTAGGTAATACACCTCCTCAGCTAGTATTGTACTAATGATATGTAGCAGTATTTGTTGAATATTTGCAGAATGTACTCCAAAGAACCAACCACCCCCCCCCCCCCCCTAAAAAAAAAACCCCACCTCCAAGATCGTTTGATGGTTTTCATAGAATGTTTGAGAGCACAGACTCGAAAGCTGTTTTGTGTTCTTGTGTTTAAACCTAAGATTTTCAAGCCTTTACCTTTTATAAGGAGGTGTCTGTTATCTTCATACTTTAGGTCTGTTCATGTTTCAGTACGGTTAAAGCTACTTTCCTTAGTTCCTTCTGTGTACGTCTTTTTAACTGTACAACCATCTCATGAGAGCGGATACTCTTCTTTACTGAAGGTGCTATTTTGGTTTGAACATAATGATCTAGTCTAAAGCACCAGTGAAAACAGTTACAAAGCAACCTTACCATCACCTCTGGCATTTTCTTGGACCACATTGTGCTCTTGTTGCCAACGCCTGAGCTGTAAAACTTGTCTTTTTTGTGCAAACCCAAAATAACTTACAAACTTTTTTTTTTTTTTTTTTGGGTCCCACATTCTCCCTCTCTTTTCACACCACGCACACCCCCCTAAAAATACCCCCCCCCCCCCGAAAGCCTCCACACACCACAGTTAGTCTTCCTTTTTTGGGCTCAGGTTTTATATCTATCATTGATTTATCGTGGTTGCTGTGGAAACCGTGGCCAGATCTGGTTAATCTGTTATGTACTCTTATACAACAACAGGCTGTGTTTGCTGCAGCGTGTACTGTGTTAAATCTGAGGCTTTTGATGGGGACTGAAAGACACAGGTGAGGGTTTGAAAGGTGTAACATTTCAGAGTCACAAACCCTTTGCCAAGACATTATAGTAAAACTCCCATTAAAGAAAGGAGACCCCGCCTCCAAGATGACAAGATGGCAGCTACGAGACTGTAAATTATTTTTTATTTTTTTGCTTTTGCGGGGCAGTGCAGTCAATCACCCTTTAGATTCAGCTGCCGTCTCTACTTTAGAGATGTAAAACATCATTTATGCATACTCATTCAGATTCAGCTCAGTGGTAAACTATGAAACAAAGTGACTTGCTCACTGGTGATATCAGATTTGTTATTTGTTGTCATGGTAACCTCCAAACACGCCTTCTCACGGCTCCTGAGACTCCTGAGTCTTTTACTTTCTGTTCAGCGGGGCTCGTTAGGTTTTGACAGCCTGGATCCATCAGTGTGCTGCCGTGAATCTGCTGAAGCCCTCTGACAGGTGTGACAGCATTCTCCAGCCCTGACCTAACTGACAGCCCAAAGCCAAGCGCACGTACACATCAGCTTGATCTGGGCCCCGCATCGATGTGCTAACCCTGCATTAGCTGGCCCCTGTTAGCCTGGTAGAAAGCTCATGAAGACAATCACGTTTACACATTCACACACATTATTACACCAACAGCCCCACTGGTGGGTGTGTGTGTGTGTGTGGCAAAGCGTTACTTATTTCGATGATGTGTAAATATGCTACATTCAGCACCTTTAAAGAAAAGTATACACAACATGTACCACTTATTACTGAAGGCAGTTAGACAGTTATCATGGCCTTAAAGCTTTACGTATACCCTCCAGTTAATCAGCCGGACTCGGTGCCGTAACCACATGTATTTATTCAGTATGTAGCTTCATAAACCGCTTCCAGCAACTGTACCGTATAACAGTTAAATAACATGTTAAATACAAGGTTTAGGCCCGTCATGCGTGTTGGCGTTACGTCGTGTACTGAATGTAATCAGGCGCCATGACAGTCCTGCTTATCGCACTGCTCTACTCTGTCTTGTATTACGCATGCGTCCCTTTAGAGAAGCCTATGCAATGCCTGGCCAAATCCCACACAATCACTGTATGCGTCCGTTGATACCTTATGCAACATACTGTAGACTAACAAAAAAAATCAAATAAAATGACTTGAATCTCCTGAGCACAACTGGTCCTTTAGTACAGAAGAGGATCAGGGCCACGTACGAAAAAAAAAAAAAATTGTAGCCAGAATTTTGCCTTTTTTCTCTGTTTTTTTTTTTTTTTTTTTTTTTTTTTTTACCATGTGGACCTAATCCTCTTCTGTATTTTAGAAAAAGTCCGTGTGGCAAACAAAAAGAAGTAGAGCTGTCAGGATTGTTGGATTGTTGATGTACTCTTGTTATGCAAAAAAAATGTCACACATGCCAGTGTCTGCTCTCAGACTGAGGTATTGATTATGGAAAAAATGCGAAAAAGTGAGAGGTTTTGGTTGTTTTTTTTTTTATAAAACAATACAGTTCTATTTTATTATTAAGTTTTAAAACAGAGTAGAAATGCTTCATATTATTTGAGAGCTTGTATTTAACCAATGTCTTTTTTTTTTTTATTCTGATGAAATAAAAATACAATTCAGATCCTTAAATATTATATTATATTATATTGTGTTTTGTTTTCTTTCTTTCTTTCGGTCTGTCTGTCTGTCTGTCGGTTTATTATTGCCTCCCATTGACCAGTTAAATCAAACTGTGGTTCCTCTGATTGATGTTATGCTGGTGGAACAGCATTTAGACCATCCTGGGACCAAACATCTCCACTGAAGAGCAGGTTAAAGACAGTTATCACCAGCCGGAGCCACATGGCCAATATTTCCTGCCGCAATATAATGTCATGCAGCTAATATATCAGTCTAATCCCAGTTTACTGAACAAAGCCCCGACTTCCTCTTTGTGTTCTTTGATTTATCCTGTTACTACCTCCTGCTACTACAGTCTACTTTCTCCGGAAACAGCGTTATATTATCAAACTAATCTACATGTTCTGCGTCTGTTTGCGTGAGTGTTCTCGTCGAGTGTGTCGCTGAGTGTTTGTGCTTCCACTCCATATGCGTGTGCAGCCTCCTACGCCGTTCTCACCTTGGCCTTCTCAGCCAGGCCCACCGAGCTGTGCCGCAATCTGGAGCTTCCGCTCTGCCAAATACATGGAGCACGGAGCCTCTTTCTCCCAAAGAAGCTTCCAGTCCCTCATCCATCTGCAGTGTTTTCACAGAAAAAGCTCAAACCAAGCCACAGAGGGATTCGCTTTACACCCAGCTCATGAAAGCTTTTTTTTAAATTTGTGCTCTAAAACAGCTTTAAACAGTGTCCTCATTGTTACTGAACATGGAAACTTTCCCAGATGATTCCAGCAATGTATGTCCTAATGCAACCTCTGATGTGTCATCTGTTGTGTACCTGCCTTGATGAAACTATATCAAGAACCCAAAAGCACAACACAGTCAGTGATGGCAGGTAAAGAGTCTTAATTGGCTGATACAGAACCCTGTTCCCAGTCTTTGAACACGTTCTAAGAGGACGTCACAGTAGTCCCTGCTGCCCTGCACTGGTTACCTGTGAGCTTTAGAACTGATTTTAAGATTTTACTGCTTGTTTTTAATCTGTGAGCTGATAACTCCCTATGAGCCTGAAAAATCCTCTGGCAGGTTCCTAAATAAGGGATCCAAAGTCTAAACTTGTCAGATGACCGGGCCTTTCCTGTCGGGGCCCCTCGGGCTGTGGAACTCGCTGCTCGTGGATCTAAAACAGGTGGTAACTGATGGTATTCGTTGTAATCATTGTTGAAGGATTTGAAAGGAGCTTCTGTTCCCTGTAAATTCTTAAAAGACCTCAGTGGTCCCTGGCAAATATAGGACCCCAAAGATCCACTGTAAAGAACTTTTTGAAGGATCCACACGCTCTTCTGCGAGAACCCTGAGACTTCCTCAAAGATCTTTTTGAAAACCTTTTCGAGGACAGCGTCTTTATTCTGAGTCCATTCATCTGCACACAGACATACTGTGTCACGTGCCACATTTTATATTAAACTGTTGCATTGCAGTTACTTCTCAGTATAATAACAGTTGTGTAATATGTCGGCACTGATTCTATTACAACTCAACACAGTGATATGCACAGGCCAAACAAGTGCAGGCTCCACGAAAAACAACAACAACAAAAAAAAGGCAGCCGTCAGTGTCAGGGGCAACATTCAGTGTTTGAAACAGGCATTCAGGGACAGCAGTGATTATCTGAGCGGATGATAGCGCCGGGCGAGGAGGTGTGATGAGGCTTAGCTCTCGCATTGATTTGTATTGGACAGAAGCCGAGTGAGTGACATTGATTCGTCAGAAAGCTTTCAAAGCCTCGCTGCTGCGGAACAATGCTAGACAGATCTCACAGTGCCGTTATGAAGGATTACAAGAACACTACTGTTGACTCAGTATTTAAAAAAAAAAAAAAAATCCTACAGGAAGACAACACTCAAAAAGACACTTCTGGTCCATTTTGAAACCCTCCAATCCTCCCAGCGAGTCCTCCAAATCAAATCAATCATTTGTCCATTGGCCGCTCCAGAGCAACAAATACAAGTGTTTCTGTAAGACCTTGTTGATCTAACACTCATGTGTAGTGTTTGGTGTGTAGCCCTCTGGGCCAAAAGCAGCTCAGGCCGCACACACTGTGGGTACGAGCTGAGCTGATGCTGATTTGAAAGTGAAATGCTTGGAGAAATAAGGTCGTCAACAGTATGCAAAAAAATTACACAATGCTTCCGAGTTCAGATGTGGACGCTCACTGAAGACACTGAAATGCCTATTGAGACATCACTGTGGTTGGCTGCGCGATAACACAAAGCTGAATCAACTTTGTGTTTGTGCGGTCAAGTGTTGACTTGCCCTTCCTCTAACTGCATGGAGTCTCAGCACATGGGAAACGGGTGACAATGATGATGACTGTAGTGTGTGTGTGTGTGTGTGTGTGTGTGTGTTCGAGTTCTCTGGCTTCAGCTTTCTGTATCCAGGCAGACACACAACAGATGGACAGGGAGGACACTGTGGTCGCGATAGGGAGGAGAGGAATTTGTATTTGTTATAGTGTGTTGATGTGCATGTGTGAGTGTGTATGTGTGTGTGGAGGGGATGAGGAAGTGTTTGTGACTGGATGAACCTGTTTCTGTGATTTGGCTGTTTGTTATGGTTTCATTTGTCCTTACTAGAACTTATATTTGAAATGTGCTGGAAAGAATGTATTTTATTGGCTATAATACATAACACAGCTCCACCTACACTGTGTGCAGGTCCTAAAAATATATATATATACAATCAGTGTTTTACACAGTCAGTGTCAACAGAGTCTGTGTCAGAGGGAAGCTTTACAGTGGCTTCAGAAAGTTTTCAGACCTTTTACTTTTTGCAAACTTTATTTGGTTGTAGATTTAATTGTAAATGGAGAAAATTACAATTTTTTTTCCCTCAGGTTTCTGTTAGGCAGCTGAGGAAAGGCGGAGTAAACTTACTAAATCTAATCCAGGAAAACAGAAGCCTCATTTAGACTTACATTAATATGTGCAATAACACTAATTACTTTAGCTAATGGTATGTCATGTGGTTTGTTCGTTTTGGACAGGGATGGGAAATTTCTTCTTTAAAAAAAAAAACAAAAATAAAAACATTACAAACACCATTTCCAACAACCCATGACTGTCATGGGTCAAATATCACCAGCCACACACACACTTGGGCCGGTTGATTTGTGACAGGGAGGGTCAAAAATTACATAGATACGTTTTTGGACAGCAGATACTAAAATTAAAAAAAAAAAGAAAAAGGACTTTAAATATGAGGCCTCCTGTGGCTTTTTAAGAATTAGAATGCTGTTGTTGTTTATTTATCTAAGATCACAAAGGTTCATATTCTAATGACAGGTGGTGCTGTAGATATCCGAAAAGTCAATGAAATAATATTGAGTTACAGAAGGTATCAAACTTGCAGCTAGTGTTCTGTGCAACATAAGCATTCATTTGGGATCTGATGAGTCCAATATTCACTTTCCTTTTAGCTCTGCTTTGGTCTCCACCAATTCCTGAGAAAACTATCTGGCTCTTTAGCTGCTAAATGCTCCACTATGCATCGGCTGTGTGCTGTTTGGTGCTGAGAGGACCAAAACAATGAGCCAAAAGAGGCTGAAAAGCTGTGTAGAGTTGAGGGAAACTCCAGAGTTGAGGATAATTATCTGTACGTTTGTTACTATGAGCAAGCTATTTCATGTTACATATAATTTTAGCCATTGTTAATATGAGAAATATTTAGTGCAGTGCAATATTTAGTGAATTGTATGGGGGAAATAGGGGCTCCACATTTCCAGTATGCCTGGACTCAGACCCAGATATGGTTAAATATAGCCGACCCTGCCACGATGCCTCGCTCCTGATTGGCTGAGTGCCCCTTCAGGCAGCATCTGTGCCCTATTAGCCTGTTTCTCAACCAGAGGAAGGACTGTCTCTGGCTTCTGATGGAAATGTTCCCTCTGAAGATGACACCTGTGGAAAAACTGCATCAACGCCTACACGCTGTTAGACATTAATGCAGTTAGGAGACTGAGTCACTGAGCTGAGGGGCAAACAGCACCTCCGCTCTGCTTGACCCCCTCAGATAGAAATAGATATATGCCTGATTACGGTTATAGATGCATAATATGCAGTCCTCTATGTCTAAATTGTCTGTATGGGACAGAGGGCATCAAGCAGAATAAATCAAACACAGGTCCATGATGACTTGTCTACACACTGAGCAGATCCGAACCCTGAGAGAAAGAATTTCACAGTTATGGTGCATTTCCTGTTTTTGTCTCCACTGCCAGCACTGCCAAATGCTCTGTCATAAATGACATGATGTTCCCGAGAAAAGGGCAGAAATGTTAAACTGCTCACTCAGTCCTAGAAGAACGTGATAAGTTGATAAGTTTATACAGAACTGTGATTCATAAAACCAGCAAGTTACTGTAAACAGCATGTGTGCTCATTAATCAGAGAGTTAACTGGTATCATCGGGGGGGAAGTTGCTGGTGTGACAGTCTTATGTCGGTTACCTTTGAGCCACAGGAGTAACATATCAGTTTTATAACACTAACAAGGGAGAGGGATCAGTCGTCCCTCTGTTCACAGAGCTGCCATGTCATGGTCTCTCAAAGGTTTCAGCTCGACTAGGAACTGATGTAGTAAAGAATCAGTCCAACCCATCCAATTTTTTCTGGCTTTTCTGCAATACCTTCTACTATTCAAGTGGTTTCTACCCAGGTAGATTAAAGGCCCATATTCCTGCCACAAGTATTAACAAATGTCTTTAGTTACGACATCACTGTGGATAACCTGTTTCTGTTGCTACAGTTACAGTGTCCGCCACTGGAAACACAGTCGCACATTGAATATTCATTATCTCGTTTCTGTCAAGCTTTCTGCTTCACCTCTGGCTCACTTGGTTTTATGATAAATGGCAAGGTCCCTCCAATTTGTATTTTAGCAGGATGTCAAATAATGTTTCCTTTCGAGTCGTCAATACCAACTCTGCTGACAGCTTTCATAAGGCCCGGGTAGCACTATGTAGCCTCAACAATACATGCAAAGTTGTTTTTACTCTGTAGTGCCTGGAAAAACTAGGATCCATCAAACCAACTTGTAGCACATCTTGGCTAAATAAAGAGGACAAGCAGAATTTAAATGGAAAAAGCACATTTTGGTGGTGTCGTATGTACATTTTGAAAGGACTAATGTCCACTGCTCAAAAAATCAGTAAAAGAAAGCAGCCAGAAACCTGGGTGTAATATTTGAGACCTTTTGTTTGAAAAGAAAGATACGAAAGATGTTGAAGTCTTTTTTTCTCTTGACCTGACCTTGAGAAGGTGGTTCATGCTTTTATGTAATCTCAGTTAGATTAGTATAATTCATTGTGTTCAGGATTAAACCAAGAAACTAGTACAAAACACAGCTGCTGGGATTAAGGGGTTTTTTTTTTTTTTGTCCAGAGGTCCTCTGAGGACTTGTGGAGCAGTCCCGATCATGATAGGAGCAATTGGTGATACAGCCTTTCATTCATTTGAATGTCACAGCCAAACAGGATGAGAGATTCAAATTCTTTAGCTAGGCTGTAAAGTTATCCTGAAGATGTCTCCTTTCAGGACTGGAATCATTTCCCAAATGTGTCACTGAAGTTTATTTTGATTGTGAGAACCGTGAGAATCCACATTCAGGATGAGAACTTCCTGGTTCCTGCCCAATGTTTTGCAGCTCTGGTTCTTCCTTGTTGTTGTGCAGTCTTCCCTCCTTCTGACACACGTAATGAGACTGAGGTCTCTGTACGCGGCTTCCTCTCATCTGTGACGACATTCTCCGAATTCTCCACTGGCAATTAGAAGATGCACTTTGAGATAAAAGGAACACACACCGACAGGGGCGAGACTAACACAAAGTTATGCGATTACGCACGACACTGAACCACATAAAAATCCACATCTACAACAGCAGTTCGGTAACATGCAGGAACCATTTTTTTTAGCCCTGTCACCGCATGAGATAGATATGTGGTGTGCTTATTGTGTGACACTAATTGTGAGAAATAGATTGTTGTTGTTGGTGGAAGTACTGCTGCGTGATTTGATTATTTGTCGAGGACAGCCGGGTGCAGTGCAACATGCCAGATGGCTTTTAAAACAGATTTACTCCAGATGATATCAGCTGGGGCTGTTGGCTGATTTTAGCTCGCCAAAGATTAGGAATCAACTTTCAGGTTTACGATACGTTCACTTCAGAAAGATGATGGTTCTGTCAGCAGGAAGCGGGGAAATCACTCCGCTCTCTGAAATGCGTTTGCCTCTGCTTCTGTATTGTGTGAGCTGGGGTACACTGACTCCTGCACTGTTGCACCGGGTTAATGTGGGTCAGCACTCAGATGTACTCTGCTCAGAGAATCTCACTCTCTCTCTCGTCGGTATTTATTTATAGAAATCTCACTTTGTGTGTGTGTTTGCTTGTGTGGGTTTCTACAAATGCCGACTTGAAATAAATGATCTAGTCAATAATACAACGCACATTATCTGCTGTTGGACATGTAACTGGACTTTGTGGAACTTAATATTTAACCATTTTTTCTTAACTTTTCATCAAAAGAATAAATTGTTCTTTGGGAAATACATGCATTTTCCTTCCAGGGGTGAGAAGAAAATCATATTGGAGTTGGTTCTGTTTACATACAGATTAAACAAATAAGATACATGTTAATGAGTGAGCTTAGCAGGTGTAACTCTTTGCATAGAGCCAGACAAGACGTCTCCTCCTGTGTCCAGTCTTTATGCTTTATGCTAAGCTAACCACATCCTGACTCCAGCTCAGCATGTACCTATAAATCAGAATATTATTCTATAAATCAGAAATCCTAATTATCATCTCATTACTGTATGCATCACTTTAATGTAGGAACTGGTAGAGGTTGCTTGATTGATATTTTCAGAGAAAGAGGGGCTGAAACAAAATAATGAATAAAAGTGTAAAGCCTGCTTAATTCAATGAACATCATGCTGATTATCTGAAGGCGTGATGCCCATATTGCCTTCATTAGGTAAATCTGATCTCAGCAATTGGATGTTTTACACCTCTGACATATTATATTTAATATATCAAATGACTGTTCCATCCTGGCCTACACTGCTTGTATGGGAGAAGCCTTTAACTTGGACTGGATTCTTTATCATCCCTCCAAATAGCTCAAAGCAAAAAAAAAAAAAAAGGAAAAACTGAAAGTTTTTTAGTTCCCTGCCAATCTGCCTACACCCACACCTCTGAAGCCTTGTAGCATGGCTGTAAACTGAAATATGACTGCCTGTCTGAAGTGTAAGCTGTAAACATGCTGCACTAATATGATCCTCATTTCCTGTGTGGAAACAGTGTACAGAGACCAGACACAGTCTTCAGTCTGGATTTAATGACTGCAGCACAGACAGCATCGCAGTTATTCCGCTGCACATTCGCTTTGAAGCCTTGTTCAGCTGCTGTATAAGCAGAAATTAAATAACAAGAAGTACTAAACCAGTGTTCTATAGAAAATAATGACTTGTTTTCACATAATCCAATGTGCATGTGATTAGTAGCTCTTGTTAAACCAGCAAAACACAGAGTACATTTTTTTAAAAATCTTGTATAACAAAAAAACTTCCTTTGTAATGAAGTCTCTGGAGTTCTTTGATGACCAAAACTATTTTTGGACATGTAGAACCTGACAGCTTATATCTTGAGTAGCATCTAAGACACAGAGACCTGGTGGAACTAGTATCTTATGGGAGAACTTGCCCGAGTACCAGCACCGCACCTGGCTACAACAAGGTGCAGCGAGCATCAGTTGAGGACGAGGGATGGTTGGAATGTGGCAGCAGGGAGCTGCTGGACAAGAAGGGAACAAGTGGTGCAGAGGACAAACGGAGAAGACCGGGAGCGGAAAGTCAACCTGAGAATGCAACTGAAGTTCTTAGAAACTGCTGCCACAGCTACGCTGAGGACCAGACAAGGTGCTGATCTTGGAACTCACCATTCCCTGGGAGGACCGCATTAGGCAGGCTAACAAGAAGAAGAGGGCAAATTATGCTGAGTCAGCGGAAGAATGCTGAAGCAACAGGGGATGACAAGGTGCGAGCTCACTGGGGTGGGATGTAAAGGGTTTCGCAGGTCAGTCCCTCTGCAGAGCCTACAACATGCTCAGCATCACAGGGGTCTATAGGTCAAAGGTCATCAAGATGGCCACCAGGCAGTTGAAGTCCCCCCCCGCGGATTTCACATCACACCATGCAGCAGAGGTTCACTAAGCATGAACCTCCCACCTGTTGGTGCCTCTTCTCCCACCTGTGCACCGTGCGCACCTCTGCACCGCGGCAGCAAATTTTTCACAAAGGCAGGCAAAGGGAATTTCAAGGTCAGGAAAATACCAAAACTGTCAGAGTGCGGCTTGTGCTGGTTGTTCTGCCTCTACAGAAATAGGGCCCCTTGATGCTCTGCTGAGTATTTGGGGCAGTGAGAAGGTGCATGAGGGATTGAATCAAAATAAACCACAGCGTGTGTGTGTGTGTGTGTGTGTCTGTGTTCATGGCTTTGAAGGAACATGTCACCCAGTGAGCCATCTCCATGACAACTGAGTAGACCCCCATCCACATTCAACTCAAGTTACACATGGGTGTAAGCAGAAGACGACCTGGGTTGGCAGCATGGATGGAGCTCGTACCTCGGTACATCACCTACCAGTGATGTGCCAAGGACAAGACCCCATGACCACCAGGGGCCCCATATGAGCACACTACAAGGTCATTTTCAGCCACTGAAATATATATTTATCTATCTTACTCTCCACTGAACATGTTTACAGGTTCATTCATTTTCTTTGAGAGATTTTGACCTAATTATGATCAAGTTTATTTTTAGATCTGTGGTTGAAAAAGGAAAAAGCCCCATACGCTGTGCATGGGGAGTGACATGAAGGGGATCCAGCTGATTTTTTTTGTATTGTTCAGCTGTAAGTACCAACAGTTGGCACTGACTGTCTGATCAGATCTGGAATGTGGTTTAGGCTGCTTATTCTTTGATTAGATAGTTAATGATCTAAATCACATTTTGACAGCTTTAGATTGTATTTTATTTATACAACCTAAACAACAATATGCTGTAGGTCGCTTGTCCCTACCCTTCCCTCTATAGGAGCGTACCAGCAGCAGGTGTACAGGACCCTTGTTGACTGTAAAGTCACGATTTGTTCAGGTTTAGGGCCCAAAAAGTACTGGGTTAGATTTAGGAAAAGATCATGGTGTGGGTTAAAATAAGACCTTCCTTAAGGTTAAACAGCCTTCATAGACTTCCTCCCAGCGCAGTGTTTGGGGTAGTTGGATATACTACATCACCTGACTTTGACGTCTTTAGCTAAGGGCAAAAAAAGTGGGGTTTTTTTGTTTGTTTTTTTTTGTTTTTGCAGAAAAAAATAGCTGCAATTACTTATTTCATTGTCAGTTAATCTTATTTTCTCAGATAATTAAAACACAATATTCCAGAAACCCCATTTTACATCAAATTTTATATCATGTTTATTTTTTCGCAGAGTAAGATACTGGGAAAAAAATGGGAAAGATCCAACTAATAAAGGTTTCAGAAAACGGGGTAATTCTGTCTTTGACTTGGTGGTGTGTGTTACCATTTCTTTTCTGATGTTTACTGGTGTTGTCAGTAGTGTGTGTGTGTGTGAGAGAGAGAGAGAGAGAGAGAGAGAGAGAGAGAGAGAGAGAGAGAGAGAGAGAGAGAGAGGGGGGGGGGGGGGGGGGGGAAGAGAAGTGGGCGGGCACTGGAATCAGCTCCATCCCACCTCGGAAATACCAAGCAGGTACTGCAGCTCCTTCCTCCCCAGCTCTCCTTCTACTCTCTCCGGGGTTGTGTGTGTGCGTGTGTGTGAGTCACGGAGCTCCATCGCTGCTGCCGTTCCGCTCTGACGGGAGGAAGAAAAATAAACCCGCAGCAGTAAACACCAGCGATGTCCGTCCAGTAACTGAAGCTCCCCCGCCTCCTCCCCCAGTTCTCATCCTGAGTGTCCCGGCTTGCATGGCCCCCGGCTCGGCCGCCCGGACAATAGACCAGCCCGCCTGCCCGCTGCAGCAGCAGCTTCTCCTCGTCCTCTCGCAGCCAGGGGATCTCTCTCTCTGAGTGTCCCTGTCCAGGATCCCTGCAGCATTCTCCCGCGGCTCCAGATGGCCGGACACGAGTGGGAAGACTGGTTCGAGCGGGAGGAATTTATCGGACAGATCAGCGACATCCGAGTGCAGAACCTGCAAGGTGGGTGCATCCCGCGACTACTTGTAGTGCCATTACCACTGTTTAATAACACGGCTTGCCGTGGGAGCTCGCCGTGGCCTGGCCACGCATGCACAACTTCACTGCAAACTGTTGTGTTGTTTCTACGAGTGATTTTCCACACTCTCTCCTCTCTTTTTCCGGATTTCTCGGGAACTTTTTGCTAAAGAGTTTTGCAGCTCACAGAGTTCTCAAACATTTCAAAGCAAAGCTCCGCATTTTTTTTTTTTTTTTTTTTTTTTTTTTTTACCACAGAGCTCCACATCAGGGTCTGTGCTCGGGGAGTCATTCTTGAAGTGCACATTGTTTGTGAGGAGCAGTAAACAGTGTCTTTGGCCCCTGGAAGGAGCTCTGCGCTGCAGTGCTGCTTAAAAACAGGAGCCCAAAGTTAAACTGGAAGCACCGCTACAAGATGACAAACTTTGTGCACAACGCATTCTTTGTAGAGCTAAAAAAAAAAAAAAAAAGAAATGAATCAGTTAATTGATATAGAGGACTGACAGAAAATAATTGGAGAGTAAACATTTAGGTTTGATTTAAGACACTCTCTGGTCTCACCTTCTGCAGTTTTTGTTGTGGCAGCATGCTGAATATCTTCAGACTCAGCTGAAGCTTATACAGTTGCTGTCAGTCATGCAGCTCTTCGGTTAGATTCAGGGATAATCCAGGGAATCATAAAGCTCTTCAGTGATTGTATTGGATGGTGTATCACTATGAGTCAGGGTTAAGCTTTTAGAGGCATGATTCAGAATCAGTTTTTTTTTTTTTTTTTTAAACTCAGGATATGTTATCAGGTGCCTGTCTGATGGTCAGGTGGTGTCTGAAGGTCTGAGGTCTGCGTCCAACAAATTCTGTGACTTTATGAAATCAACAGTACAACTTTCATGCACACTTTATGCAGTGACAGGCGGGTTAGCTGAAGTTAGGAATTAAATCCTTCTCTTTCAAACTCTCTTTTTTTTCTCTAATATTGTAAATTTCCTATTTCTGTGGGTGGCGTAGTGGTGTAGTGGGTAGCAGTGTTAGCACTGTCGCCTCACAGCAAGAGGGTTCAGTGTTTGAATCCACTGGTTGCTGCTTTTCTGTCCCCCATGTGTTCCCCGCTGTGTGGGTTCTCTCCAGGTTCTCTGGCTTCCTTCCACAGTCCAAGGATTAATTGGTGACTCTAAATTGTCCATATTGTGAATGTGAGTAGTTGTTTGTCTCTATACGTCAGCCCTGTGAAAGACTGGTGGATGGACTATTTCTATCACTTTTCATGTGAACAGATGCAAGTGCAGCATAATGGATGTATTCCAAGAGAGACTGTCTGGACATGTGAGGGGTTATCCCTGTGTTTAAAGTATTATGTGGTATCCCATCTTTGTATAATGGCTGACTTTTCATCTTTCTTTTTGGAGCTAGAACGATAAATCAGGCACCGCTATATCATTTGTCCACCAGAGGGCACTGACATTTGATTTTTTTTTTTTCGTAACATGGCTACGAGTGAAAAAAGACAAATAAATCTCAGGGTTCCATATCAAGATTGTTGTTTATGTTATGTGTTTATGTTTAAAAAAACTACTATTGGTTGGTTTATCATTTTCAGATTATTTTAACTGCTGAGTATACCGGCCTTTAGTGCGTATAACCTCCATAGTTACTGGAGCTAGATGTATTTGCTAAAAGCTCATAATGGAATACTTTAGTAATTTTACATCCCTCTTCCATAAAGTTGAGGGCTCACAAGAGACAGTTAGCATATGAAGGTCAAAATCTAAGCAGCAGAGGCTGAGATGTTCTGACTGTTAGTCCCTCGTGTTGGTCAGACTCTCTACATAATGCATGCATCTTTTGTTCCCTTCAACATAAATACTGTGTTGGTGAATATTTAATATGGATGGCAGAACACAAACACTGGGTCAGACATCAGTATTGACTTTAAAATATCAATGGTTGTGAACCTCGTTTAAATGGATTCTTTCCAAAAGGGAACCCAGGGTTAGGGTTGGGGGGGGGGGGGGGGGGGGGGGGGGGTTAACTAGCTTGTAGGTGGTGATCGGTGTTGTGGCTGTGTTACATTCAGATACAGCTTCTGCTCCTGTGGGTGTTGAAATTGTTCTTTGTTGAGTTGGACGTGTCTGGAAAACCTCCAATGGAAGGTGCCCAGGAGGTGTCACATCAGATGCCCGAACCACCTGGACTGGCTCCTTTTGTCGCACATTTGCAGACTATGCTTGAACACAACCACATTAGCCAGCATTTAACTAATTAGCAACAAGTTGAAGCTATAACCCAGAATATCCCAATGCACCAATAACAGGGCCTTTAATTGGTTTGGTGTTATTGCATATTGACAACTCTCCGCTCCTGCTTTTTGAACTGGAGTGAACCTGTAAATCATGTGGGAATATCTAATATAGCGTAAGTGCTGCCAGTTTGCCAAACAGGACTTTACGAAGATTAGAGGAGCGGGACGAACAATAATTGCTCTTTAAAGTGGAAGTAATTGATTTAATGAGTGTGGTGAGAAAGAAAGCTTTGTTCAGCTCTAAGCCACTTCATCCCAAGGCCCAGAACAGGCAAGAATAGACATAACGTGATGTATTCAGTCCATCACTTCATATTATGTGCTGTTGCCAAAGAATACAAGAAGAATGGTGTAATAACATTCGAAGATTACCTACTAAATACAAGGCCTGCTTGACGGAGACCAAGATAATACTCACCCCTGTCCATGGAAACCAAACATAGTTATTTATGATGGTCCTGTCTTTGCGGACTGCAAAGGCAGGCATGTTTGTTTTTTTTGTGTCTTGAGCAACTCTATTTTATCTCTATCTTAGACTCCAGAATCTAAGATTGCACTCATTGTGAGTCACATTGTGAGTTGCCTTGGAAAAACAACAATCGAGACGAGACAAAAAAGATAAAAATGGATTGTCATACCCGACTGATGAAGAGCTTTATCTAAAGGTTTGATCCATTCAACAGCCAAAAACACTCTCTTGGTTGTTGAATTGTTCTTTCTACAATTCAGATCAAAGGTTGTTCTGAAAGTTTGTTCCCACGAATGTCTTGCACTTGCAGGTTGCTTTGCTTTCCCCTTCTGTCCCTGGTTTGTCCCAAACCAGCTCCATGTAGTTTTAAGTCTGGACCTGGTGCTGGTTTTCAACATCATGTGAAGTCAAGGTCTAGTTTCTTTACGTAGGATGAACCCCTGACCAACCAGTCTGCCTTCCTGTTTTACTTGTTTTGTCAAAAAAAAGGCAATGTGAGCTACAGTGTGTCAAGCACCTAAGAATGCGCTAATCATACAAGAGCAGCCCCGAAACCTGTGCTGCCTCTCGCTGTGGAGTATGTGCAACCTAATGAGTAGGTTGCAGGTTCTCTGTACACGCTAGCTGCGTGAGGGTTTTCAGCTCTGCACATTCCTCCTTGGCACTAACCTGAGCTTTTCCTGTGAACTTGCGCTTCATCCAGCCTCTTGAAAAGATTCAGAAGTTCAGTGCTTTTGTTCGTATTCTCTGCAACGCTCAGTAGATGAGCCCGAGCCATCTGATGATTGGATGCGATTCTCTGCATGAAAGCTGGAAGAGCAGCTAGTGCTTTAAAACAATGGCCTGGAGGGCTGTTACATAACACACGATGAGAAAAGGAAAGAGGGAGAGCGGTTCCCTCTGCATTACAGCGCTGGAGTCCCTGAACATTCCCACATCCCACATCCCACACAGCTCTCTCTCTCTCTCTCTCTCTGTCACACACACACACACACACACTCATACCCACACATATACACAACCACACGCGTCCGCCCACCTCTTCGGGATGCAGGTTTCTCTCTGAGTGCAGTTAACATAACTGGTGTGAGCTCAAGCACTGCCCTAGTACATTCTGCTTGTTCAAATAGCAGAAGATCAGTTTGAGAGATGTGGATGTTTACCAGGCAGAAGTATTCAGTTCAGAGAAGAAAGATGCTATCACGTTGCATTATGGGAAACGTAGGGTCCTGTTTTTTTTTTTCTTTTTAAACCTTGCTCCAAACGATTTAGTAAAAGTCAAAATTGATTTTGATCCTTTTTTTTTATCTGCCCCCCCTCCCCCCAAAAAAAAAAAAAACTTTATGGAAGTGGGAAGTGCTCTACCAACACTTGCGTGTCTCTTTAAATTGGACAAACCTGGAAACAAAGGAAGAAAAAATGGGGGGAAAAAAATGAAAATTTGGAAAGAAGTGAAACTGACCAAAATAGAACTTGAAAGATTACAGGACTAGATTGTGTTTTGGCCAGTTACTAAGCTACAGCTTCTCCCACTTGTTTGAGGAGTAAAGTAATGTTTGTCTCAAGGCTGACGAAGACAGCGCCAACACAAAGTTTCTATTCAAAGAACACTCTGCCCCCAACATGAGGCAAAGCTCCTTTAATCTTTGGAAAACAGTGTCAGGTGTTCATTTTTGATAACAGAATGGACTCATAGAGTACTGTCCTGCACTTGACCCTTTTGCTTCAGATGGCTCTAGTGAACATAGTGCACATTAATCCATAATTATATGCAGTTAAAATTTCTGTAAATTATACTAGAGAGTCCTTTGGCTTCATTTCACAAAGAAAGACAACAGCATTGCTCATTGTGATGTCTGTAAAATGGTCATTTCAAAGTAGTTTGGAAACACCTGCATTATTTATCCATTTAAAATTAGATCTTCAATGCAATGTGTGCGAAACGTGAAAGGGTGTGTGCATCGTGACCCAACCCACCCATCGAGATTCGTTATTGTCCATTCTAGAATTGCAAGTTCACGCTTTCGCAACAGAAACCATCAAACTCCTCTGCTGTTTCTGAACACAGCCCGATAAATTTTGTTCACTGAATCATTGTTGCAGTATTCAGGTCAGGTGACGCAACATGGCTGCGACTGTGTTCAGCCGGAGATGTGCTTGTCTGAAAGGGAATTTCATCATAACATTGGATCAGAGTCATCGTTAAAAGATGGACACGTGAGGTTATCTCTTTCAGGACGTAAAAAAGAAGAGTTACCTGAGATAAACCAAGTCTTTATTCCTCAAAGGATAAAGTTAAACAGGATGCCACCCTGTTGTCTTACATGTATGGCATGGGAAGAAGTAAAGTGGATCATCAGTAAAACACAAAACAAGGGATTACCCGCCCCACAATGTCATTGTCATATGCAAACCCGGTAGACGTCCAACCCAACCCTGGTGTGCAGTCACCATCTGTTAGTGTGTACGTGTCCAGTCCTGCGCAGTAGTTATATCTGTATCTATTCTGTGAGGCAGGAACATGTGTAAAGGATTCCCCCTTAAACCACCGAGCTGAACAGCAAACTACAGGGTGTCAAGAAGAGTTCAGACAAATCCAAACACTGAGGCTTCTCCCACGGGCGCTCTGTTGACTCTCCGCTGTCTGAGACTGTCTGCAAACAGCAGCGACAGCACAGTCTCCGCTGCTCACTACGGTCTTGAATGCGCGCCCAGTCCCCCTACATCCAGGAGCAGGGTGGATAGCACAGAGCCTCAGTCTTCACAAACTTGCTGCTGTGAGTTTTCTGGAGGTCAGAGAGGGTGGTGACAACAAAGGTCCCTTCTCTTTCGTTTTTATCCCCTCATTCTTTCTGATTTTCCTCTTCCACGCTGAGAGTTGTTTTGTGCAGCAAAGCTTTTATAATCTGTTTCAGACTAAAAGCTTATTTACTGCGAAACAAACAAACAAACCATCAGGCTGATCTTCACCGAGTGACAGCAGAATGAGGCAGCAAACTGCAAATAAGTCATCACTGCTAACCGCATATGAATGACTGAATAAAGCGGATTTCATGGCAATTTATGGATTTCCGCGTAAAACCGTCAAAGGATGAAGTCAACCGCAGAGCTCCAGACTAACCTTTTTCCACCGGTGCTTCCCTTTACCTCTTAAATCGACATCCAATGCAACACATTCATATTTTTTTCCATCTTAACTACATTACTGATGAATGCTTTGGGAATAAATGAACAGAAATGAAGTAGTGCTTTACTTCATTAGTGCATCTGTCTCCCGCATGATTTTCTACTTCATGCCATCGTTGTGCATTACAAGTATTTCATGTTTAAGGCTTGTGGTGGAGTCAGCAAATTTAGTTTTCCCCCTGTAAATGTTGGTCCACACGAGATCGCCTGCTGAGTCCTCATTGGAAATTTGGGACTGTAGAGGCACAGGAGGGTCTGAAGGATGTTTAAAAAATGAATCCATGGTTTGTTTCAAAGCAGTCCACCGGGGCCTCTGGCATCATTTTCCTGATGATATAATGGTCATATTGGGCACTGATGATGATCTGTTTGTTATGAATTATGATTAGGTAACATACCCGTTACATCATCACTTAGAAATAATGCTACCACCCTCACCTGTTAAAACTAAACCAGTTAAAGAAAAAGAGTGGTCATTTCTAAACAGGTTTCATGGCTACAGAGTTGTACAGAACAGGCTACCTTCACAGATGGTTTTATGCAAAGAAGTGCTGCAGCAGTGAGCACAGAGGGTTTTTTTTTTTTTCAGTTTCAGACTTTGCATGTAATATTCATTTGCTTAGACAAAGTAGCTGTAGCTCCTCTGTGGGGCTTGTTTTTGTGAGACAGACGTCGTGTCAGCCTCAGCTCCAGCTCACTAACCAGCAGAGGATTGTCATAAGTCAAATACAGTTTTTAATTCAATATTCATTTTTGATTGTCAGATTTCTCACCTTCTGTTCCATAGAACTTAAATTCGTACAGTCCTTTTGCTTTATGATCAAATATCTGCCAAACATGACATTCCCATGCTGTGCTCTGGTCACTTCAAATTCAGCAATCGGCAGCTCCGTTGTATACTTTAGAAAACATTCAGACTGTATTCTGATTTTACAACAGCCTCACTCCACTTGCTGTGAGTGATGCACTGGAAATGAAGCGTGAGATATAAACTGTTTCTCCGCGTAGGTGTGTTAAAGTGTGGGCTGATAGGCCACATGATGAACAAGTAGATGATGAATAAGCACCTGGTTTCTGCGGAGGAGGTGATGAGAGCTCGGTGGTGTCACCCGACTGGGGGGAGGGGGCGGGGGGGCTATGCTACAGAGACTCTGTTGAAAGGTATCATCCTCATCCAGAAACTCGCTCTTACAAAGGATCTTCACTTCAAGACACTAAGATATCGGTTCAGCCTCAGTCTCACAGTGACTGGATGGTTGAATGACTGATTTTAATGCGAACGCTGACACATTCATGAGATCACTGCGTTGCTCAAATGTACACAAAGGAGACAGAGGCCAGTATTCTGCTGGTAAACTGCCTCTATAATAATCCAAAGCAGGGAGCACATCTGTCAAATGACATAACTGTGACAAACGACCCTCATCTGCTTTCATCTGAGTTCCACGGCGGCTGTGTTTCATTTATGTCATAGTGGGTAATTGACTGCAGAGGACAGCAATGTAGGACACTGTATATTATGGAACATACGCGGACTGCACACCTAAGTTATCTTTCAGCGTCAGGGAGAGCTGAGCAGAGCTGGAGAAGACCCAAATCAAATACTGTGCAACACCTGAACTGACAGGAACGCTCACAATGCTAATCCTGCTGTTAACAGCAGCTAGCTACAGAACACACACACACACACACACACACACACACACACACAAACATATATATATATATATATATATATATATATATATATATATATATATATATATATATTATATATATATATATATACAGTGCTGTGCAAAAGTTTTTGCCCCCTTACTGATTTTTCACCTTTTTGCACCTTTGTCCCACTTAACCTTCTCAAATCATCAAACAAATTTAAACATTACACAATGATAACCCAGGTATTTAAAAAATGCAGTTGTCCTGTTGTGATTTTATTTGTTGAGAGAAAAATCCTCTCCAAACCTACATGATCCTCTGTGAAAAAGTATTTGCCCCCTTGTTAAAAGGTGAGGTAATTGTGATTAATCCTACTACTGGGGAAAGCTGAGTTCAATTTCATGGCCACACCCAGGCCTGATTGCTGCCAGACATTCCCAATCAGGAGACCACTAGTATAAAACCTGTCTGACAAGGTGAGGTAGGCCATACTGAACACACATCATCATGCCACGTTCCAGTGAGCTTCAAGAGCAAACAAGAAAGAAAATTATAGAGATGTCTCAGTCTGGAAAAGGATACAAAGCCATTGGTAAGTCTTTGGGACTCCAGCGGAGCACTGTCAGAGCCATCATCCATAAATGGAGAAGACATGGCACAGTGGTGACCCTTCCCAGGAGTGGCCGACCTACCAAAATTACTCCAAGAGCATGGCGCAGACTAGCTGCAGAAGTCAACAAGGATCCAAGAACCACATCTAAACAACTGCAAGACTCACTAGCTACAGTTAATGTCAATGTTCATGACTCCACCATCAGAAAGACACTAGGCAAAAATGGCATCCATGGAAGAGTTCCAAGGCGAAAGCCACTGTTGACCAAAAAGAACATCAAGGCCCGACTCACTTTTGCCAAGAATCATCTTGATCATCCCCAAAGCTTTTGGGAAAATGTCCTCTGGACTGACGAAACAAAAGTTGAACTTTTTGGGAGACATGCATCCCGTTACATCTGGCGCAAAAAGAACACTGAATTTGATAAAAAGAACATTGTGCCAACAGTGAAACATGGTGGAGGAACGGTGATGATCTGGGCTTGCTTTGCTGCTTCAGGACCTGGTCGACTTGCTATTATTGATGGAACCATGAATTCTGCTCACTACCAAGAAATCCTGGCAAAGAATGTTCGGCCGTCAGTTCGAGACCTCAAGCTAAAGCGCACCTGGGTTCTGCAGCAAGACAACGATCCAAAGCACACCAGCAAGTCCACTTCTGAATGGCTGAAAAAGAACAAAATGAGGGTTTTGGAGTGGCCTAGTCAAAGTCCCGACCTGAACCCTATTGAAATGCTATGGCATGACCTTAAAAAGGCTGTTCATGCCCGAAAACCATCCAATTTGGTTGATCTTAAACAATTTTGCACAGAAGAGTGGGCCAAAATCCCATCACAGCGATGTGAAAGACTCATCACCTCTTATCGCAAACGCTTGACTGCAGTTATAGCAAAAGGCGGTTCAACCAGCTATTAGGTTTAGGGGGGCAATTACTTATTCACATGGCCCTATGTAGGTTCAGATATTGTTTTTTCCCTTAATAAATGACATTGGCACTGAAAACTGCATTTTGTGTTTACTTGTGTTTTATCTTTGTATAATATTCAGGTTTGCCTGATCTGAATTGGATGAGTCTGACAAATGTTCAAGAAATGTCAGAAAATGGTCAGGGGGCAAAAACTTTTGCACAGCACTGTATGTTGCAACAGGTTGGAGCAGATTCCTGATGCCAGTGCCAAACTTCCTGTTTTATCCAAGATAAAATAAAATTAAAATAAGTTTTTCAAAGCACTGTGTGCAAAGAGTCAAGTCTTATGAATGGATTGGGTTTTTTTTGTCTGTTGTTGCCCCAATTGTTTTAGTGGAGTCAGACATAAATTCCTCAGTGCGGCTTTAACTCACTCCTGCTGTTCTTTACCAAGCAATTACCTGTAAACCCATTGCAGGGTAAGTGCTCAGAAAGAAAAGTACTCCCTTTATAAAAACCCCCCTCTAAAAATACCTCTGGCTCTTTTTAAAAGGTCACTGGTTATATTGTGAGGTAAACCTCCACCGGTGGGTGACGTAAGCCTGGGTTAGCTCACTCTTTGTCTTCGGTGTGTGATTGGTCTGGAAAAGCTGTTTTTTTATGAGCTGCACTGCTGGACCAGAGAAATAACCCAGCATTTAACACACCCTGAAGGAGCTGCTTTCAAAGGGTTAACGTCAGTGATGACAGAGAGCCGCGTGCTTCGCCGCACACAGTGTCTCTAAGAGACAAGCTCTCAGGTGGACCTGTGGCCCCCCGGGGGGGGGGGGGGGGGGGTGTTCACTGAGCAGGTATACGTGCTCAGTGAACACACACACACACCCACCAGGGATTGCTTTTCAATTTTCCAGTGATTCAACTTGAGCTGCTGGAGCTCTATCTCCTGATGTTTCACTCTGTTTTCCCTTTGCAGTCAAAACTGGTTTTAGGCCCTTATTTCCTATGTGAGCAGAAAAAGCTCAGTTTACCTTTAAGCACTTGGAGCAAAAAAAAACATTTATACATTTATTTATTTATTTTTTGCTCTTTGGTCACTATCTAAAGTATCTTCAGGGTGCTGTGTGAGCTTATCAGTTAAATCGTATCCAGGAGTCTTCTTCTAGAAGCTGCTGGTTTGTCTAATCTGCTGGAATGCGGAAGATGTTTGACATGATACCAGCCAGTGGATCTCATTTCAGTCAGTTAAACTGTTCAGACAGGAGCTTTCTCAAGGGCAGTCTCTCTGATGTGATCTGGGGGATCAGAAACCCATTATAACTCTGTGTTGTCTGTTAAGTATGCCGTGTCTTCAGTCAGGCAGGAGGAGCTCAAGAGAGAGAAATCTGTCAAGGTTACGTCAACCTTCTGAGGATACAGTCACACCTCAGGTACAGCTATTGATTGTAGCACCTGTAGATCGCTTGATTACCTTATAGCCTCATGTGGATTAACCACTGACAGATCTTGGAGTCAGAAACCCAAATATTGGCAAAACTGGTGGTGTCCTGGAACAGAGGAGAGACCCAATGACTAATATGTTCTCAGACACTAATTGGAATTAGTACATTTTCAGTCAGTCTGAGTTCTCCTTACTGTTAGTGTAATAGAACCTGTAATGGTTTATACCATTTTTATTGGACACACTGGACACAAACAGCATCTAGAGCTTGAACGTCTGAGTGGGTGTTTCCAATGGCGTCCGGTGAGTCACAGCTGAGAGCTGGTGTTGCTAGGAGACGTGCTGTCAGCTTACGTGGTGCACTGACTAGAGAACATCCTACTGTTCATCATACGAACAAGGCGTTTTTGTCCCCTTCATCAGCCATTATAGATTAAAGGCGCCTGTACCTTGACGACACTCAACATTTTGGATGGCCCATCATGCGGTTCAGATTGTGTTCCACTCAGAAAGTGAACATTAGTTATCCTAGCTTGCTAATGTTAGCAGCGATTGCTAGACATTTCTTTTCCTTTCGTGTTATTTCGACTTGCTGCTGAGTCACTGGCAGCTGCTGTACACTCAGTACTTGGTTTGTCCTGAGAGTGTTTGGAGTCATGGTGTACCAATCCAACCTCAGTACTGATGCTGTCAGTTGCTACCCAAAATGTTGCCATCTCAGCAAACACTAATGTTATCACTGCAGAAACATAAATACAATGAAATACTGTTACTTTATTGCAGTATTTCATGTGTTTAGGAATATTAGCATCAGCCCATAAATCACCACATTTTTGGGGTAGGCATGACCGTCCTTCCACCCTGATCTTCTGGGTTCTACATGGACATCCTTGCTCTATACAATCTGACTTCCTCCTTTGCTCCCATCATAATTAGTCCAGTTGTTATGGGTTGCCCTTCAAGAAAACGTAACTATGGGTGGTAAGTGTCACCCAGTCGCTCAGCTCTGTACATGCTTTGTGTAAAACAAAACTGAAGCATTATGTATTCTGATGAAGTGTCAGGACACCCACACTAATGGACTGCAATGAAGCGCTACAGTATTGTCTCATCAACCCTACTCTGAGATTGCTCTGCTGTAACAGAAGCTTCTACCTAATGTTGAACTCTTAGCTTATTTGTATAAAACTCATTTGCCCTTGTGGTGGTGGGTTCGAATCCACTGGCCAGGACTTTTCTGTGTGGAGTTTGCCTGTTCCCCCGGGCCTTCCCCCGCACCCTCCTCCAAAGACATGCAGATTAGGGGTTCACTGGTGACTCTAAATGGTCCATAGGTGTGAATGTGAGTGTGAATGGTTGTTTGTTTCTATATGTCAAACCTGTGATAGACTGGTGACCTGTTGAGAGTGTACCCTACCTCTTGCCCAAAGTCGGATTGGCTCAGACGCCCCCATCCCTGTGACCGTTAAGAGGATAGGCGGTATAGATAATGGATGAATCATTCATCCTTTAGTCAAAGTCTTGTTTGTGGATCTTCTGAACAATGAAGAGGCAACATTGTTGCTCAAAGAAGCACTTAGTCTTTACATTTCTAATTTACGTATTTGTTGTCCTGCTCGAGGACACTTGAACAGATTTTGTTGTGCTGCCTCTCATCCCTTTGAACACTTTTAAAATGGTGATGGAGAAAACAAGACCCATTCTGCATTTCAGTGGTGACAGTGGGCTAAAGGAGGCAGCGTGTACTCCAGGGGCAATGACACAAGGACAAGCACTTGCCTCCGGCCATTGACCGGTGATTACACAAACATGCTGAACAGATCACAGGGAGAGATCATGTTTCTGTTGTGCAACTATAAAGATGATGATTCAGGGGAAGAAAGATTGTGATTACTCTGCAGTATCCTGTCTTAGCTGAAGAATCATCTTTCTTTCTCTGAGGCTGATATGGACTGGTCCAGCTCCATCCCCCCTCCAGAGCATTCTTACAGCACGCTTCTCAAGTGTCCAGACTGAAAGAGTCCAAAGTTGTGCAAGAAACACAAGGGGCTCTGTTGATCCTGCAGCGTTGTCTAAGGTGTCATAAGACGATGAAGTAAGATCCGGAAAGTCCAGTCTGACTAATGGGTTATTTAAGATAAGTCCCAACTCACCCAGAATTCAGAACTTTGTTCATGTCATGGATATTCCTGAGAAAAAAATCACACAAAAACGTCTAGTAAATTCATGGAACCTTGCAAAAATTCTATTGCTCTACTCTATACTATCATCTCATGATACCCTTAAACAACACGCTCACAACAATGCAGACGTGTGTTGCTTTATGTTTCTGGGACAAGGTTCCATGGAATTACTAGAAGTTTTAACTTGAACTGGGAGGTCCTAGGTGAGTTTGTATAGAATGGCGCTAACAGATCCATGACTTTGAGAAGTCCCCAGAATTATAACAGGATTTTACAGCTCTGCAACTTATCACAGTGCCAAACATTTGATTCTCTTTTGTGACAGTTAAAAATGAGATCTAAATGAGATCTAGATCTAAAAAATGACATTTTTACCACATTGTAATCCAGGAGAGTGGATTAGCAGAAACCCTGTCTCCTTAAAAAAAAACAACAGCCCAGATGATCAGCTGGGACACTTTGGAAGTGATACCTGTTTGTGATTTAAGCACAAAAATAACACTCAAAGCAGCTTGTGTGGATATGAAAGGCAAAGCTTTCTAAAACCTCCTCATGCTGGTGTTTCAAACTGTCCTTTTTTTGTTTCATTTTCCCCCCTTGTTCTGTGACTTATTAACCCTTTCAACTGATAAACTTGATGCGTGACCTCAGCTGCGCGGGCGGTGATTGGTCCACATCTTGTCTTTCAGTTTTCAATCCACGCAGTGGTTTGTAGGCTTTACCACTAAAATGCTTTCTTTACAAACTTTATTAGTTTATAGACATCTTTAACAGGTGAACATGGTGTTTGTCATGTGACAACATCCCTTCAATGGTCACACACACAAAAAAAAGTGTGTGGCCATGTGTTCGTTCCTGTAGCTGTGAATGAACATCAGTGAGAAAGACATGAGGAAACACACTCAGTCACTGCAAATGATTGATCTATCCGAACCATCCGGACCCACTGGAGCCTTTTATTGTTTGTCAAGACCTTTTTGTCTCATCACAGCTCTGTTATTCTTATAAAGTGATAAAGTGGAGGCCTTATGGAGCCTGGTTATGCTATGGTCAGACTATCTGCTCTTGAAACGTACAGAGTTTCTTTATTCCAGAGTGCGGTCTTTCATTTTTAGAGCATTATGTCTTCATTTCAGATTTTTGTAATGCTTACCATAAAAAAACCCCTGCCTTCTTGCCTCAGTCCTCTGCGTGAGTGCTGCCAGCTTGCTCCTGCTCGCTGCTCCGAACTGTTTGTCTGCACTCTGCAGATGTTGTGTTTCTCAGTTTGAGACCTTCTCCTTAAACTCGAGCTGCTTCCATTCGCTCCCTTCTTTTGTAACAGTACTACAGTAATGAGGCTTACCTAATCCTTTCTTATAATTTGAATGATTATGTGTAATAATAATTTAATAATTATAATAATCATGTTGTCATCATGTTGATAATCATAAACTGGAAATAGGCCCGTATTTACTCTTACATAACTGTGGCTCAGGAGATGGAGCAGGTTGTCCACTAATCAGAGGGTCGGTGGTTTGATCCTGGGCTCCTCTGGTCTACATGTCGAAGTGTCCTTGGGCCGTTGGTATGTGTGAACATGTGGGTGTAATAAAAAAGCCGTGTGTAGTGTAAAAGAGCTTTGAGTGATCAATAAGACTAAGAAAAGTGCTATATAAGAGTCCATCTCATTTACATAATTTTACATAACCTAAATAACCTACTGTGTGTCATAACCTCTACATGGTCAAGTCTTGTTGGGGTTAAATGCTTTTGACCTGTGATGTAGTTCTTTAAATAAAGTGTTGCACGATGATCAGCGCCGGCGACCAGCAATCATTTCTACTGCCACGATGGATGGATTTAATCAATCCATCCATCCATCCTCTATACCCCTTAGAGACACACAATCATTTACACGCACAGTCACACCTATGGACAATTTAGTCACCAGTTAACCTAACCGGCACGTCTTCGGACTGTGGGAGGAAGCTGGAGGGGAACCTATGCAGGCACAGGGAGAACATGCAAACTCCAAATCCAGCAGATTCAAACCAGGAACCTTCTTGCTGTGAGGTGACAGTGCTAACCACTGCACCATCGTGCTGTCCTTATAATAAATTTATACCATTAGAAATTTTCCTTTCCCATCAATAGAGGAACACTTCATTGCAAAACGTCGTGTTCAGTGCTATGTGTATGAAATTAAAAGAGAGGGTAATGGACACGTTCTTATTGGCGAGAATTTTTCATGTTCAGTTAATGGTAGTCATACTGGAGCTTTGGCTGAATAATTTAGCATCAACGTATAAACCAGTCAAGACAGCAGTGGATCATGTGATACATGATCAACCAGGCCTATTTGAAATACAAAAATATTGAGTATTAATAAAAAATAAGTGTATGATATTATAAGCATCAATAATATATAACCTATGATCTAATAAATATAGATTATTGAATCGAATGTTTGTAATAATTAATACCCACTTTTTTATTATTTTAGATTTATTGTGATGTTTTTTTAGGTTTGATGAAATGCATTTTTTTTTTTTTTTTTTTTTTTTTTTTTTTTGTTTTACACAAACATGAAATACACTGATCTGAAGCAGTGACACCAAACAGGTAAGATGATGATTTTAGTCCCAAGAGGTAGAAGGAGGAAGAGCCTCTCTGTGAACTCTGCAGTTATGTAATAGCTCTGGATGATGCAGCACTGCAGTCTAAAGGGATGTCCCCGTGGGATGAATATTTCAATGAAAGAGCCATCCTGTTTATTTTTTCATGTTCTTAGCTCTTACCTGGGCCTGGGTTCAGGCACACACACACACACTCAGTCATTTTCCCTGCTCTGATTACCATGTGCAGTGGCAGGTAGAACCTTAAATTTAAAACTATCACAATCACTAATAAAAAAAAGTTGTTTTTTTTCAGGCGACATCTTTCTCTCGGTGTCTTTTATCTCTCACGCCGACTCAGTTCAAAGTGAATTTGGAGGATTTGCGTAGGCGGTTCCAGAGCGCCTGCAGGCAGAGGGTGGGAGGGAAGTCATCTACAAGGCTTGAACTGACAGCCAGGACGACAGAACTCAGATCAGTCTAAACACTGCAGTATAAGAAGGGTGTCCTGTACTTACCCATGTCATTTTATTCAAACACTGGACTAAAAGCAGAAAAAAAAAATACATTTAATAAAACAGCTCATTTTAAGAAGTTTAATTGGTTAATTTGGTTACTAGATGATGGTCTGAGCAGTCTGCTCACGTATTAAATACGTTTGAGTTGATGCTAGCACCACAGTGCTACTGAAGATGCCTTAAGCACAACAGCTACTTACATACATACAAGCAACAGCTTTTCATTTTAGTTCAGTTTCAGTAACAGCTAAAATAAAAAAATAGTGTTCTCCGTTTTATTTTAGATTCTTTGTGAGTACAGCCAATGGTGTGTTTTTATAATTCATCAGGGACCAACAGAGCGACTGTTGACTCCTTTCTAGAGAATTTAGCAGCTAATCCTCTCAGCGTGATTCACATCAGATCAGCGTTTGAGTCTGATCGGCTTCACAGTTCTGAATCAGCAGCTGGAGGTGAAGCGCAGGAGGCTACAGCTGTTCCACTGGCTGTCAGATGCATTTAATGAACCTTTTTAAATGTTGCTGCTGCTCGCCTGGGTTTTTTTTTTAGGCTGGAGCCACAGGTCGTGAACATTAAGCAACTGTAGTGTTTTCTGTCTTCTCAGCCAAGAAAAGCTGATCAGACATCCTCCGAGTTTGGAGGCATGGACTGACTGCGGCTGGGTTACAGAGACTGTGCTGAACAATGACATATAAGTCATCATTACTTGCTTCAAAACAAAAACTCTTTTGCGTCTGTGTGTTTTATGGTTTATGCCACTAAAATGTTCTTTCTTAATGTTTCATAAAAATCACTGTCCTAAAGTCTTTGAACAGTAGGTGGTAACTGATAGACCACTGTACTGGTGTAACATTTACTTGGTGTGTAGTGGTTACCATAGCTGCTGTTGTGTTTGCCCTGCGTTTGTCTGTCTTTGTTGCGTACTATGCTGAGAGGAAGCTCAGGTAGCCAGGCCACACACATACAGTTGTATAATTAAGATAGTTTTAAAGAGCTATAGTGAATAAAACGCATGCTGTATAATCACCACTGTTTCTGTCAGAGTAGTTGACACTGTTGTAGACAGACATGAGTTTTCTTTGATATCCACTAATCCTCCTTCTGATGGAATACAAGGCAATAAAGTCGCATGCTTTGGTTGGGAAACACAAAGCAAAGAGACACTGACGCCGCCAAACCCTACAAAAAAATCCCTCAATGCTTGTCAAGTTTTTTTTTTTTAATAGATCATTTACAGGCTCCATAAAGCTAATTGCCACTTAATTATATTTGCTTGCTCCCTCTGTTGCCTCCCCTCCACGTCTGACTGATGACAGGGCTGCAGTTAAAGAGCTGTCATTCTAAACATATCGTTCATGTCCCAGTCAAAAGGCTGCTGAACTCAGTGTGGTATCAGCTGTGCCTCCACTGTTTGCATGGCAAGCAAATGAAACCGACCACAGAGCCTGAAGTCAGAGAAGTCCTACCTTAGACAAACGCACCTCAAGTCACCAGTGGAAAACAAGAAAAGAATAACATCCCATGTTCAGTAACGAAGCAGGAATCACTTTTTACTCAGTTATGATTTTGCTGATTAGTCCCAAAACACTGACATTTGATTTGGAACAACAGGAATGTTGCAACGTGTTGCATGTTGGGAGCCACTTCAGGCTTCAAGATGAATTTCCTCTTTACCACAAGAGCAAACATGGTGCTGCTGGTCTGGATGCACCTGTATCTCAGGAGGCTGCATGAGTGTGGAAACTGAGAAACCATAATGCTCACTGTGTTCACACACCGTATTCCAAAGTAAAGCGAGACGGCCTCCATCATACTGTCATTGCCATTCATCGGTGACGACATGTACAGACAAGTTTATTATTTTCGATTCCACTTCTTCATCAACCTTCCTATATATGGATTGAGTCAGGTTTTTTTTTTTCTTTTTTTGCAGTGTAAACGAGACAGCGTTGTCCCTTCCTAAATCAGACGAAAGGGCCCTGTTCACATTGGATTTTGAATTTAATTAAAAACGGTTGTCAGCTGCCATGAGAGGGTGAGAAGCACCATAAATAAAATTCCTCTCATACTCCGGGCAGCCCTGCACACTGACACAATATCATTAATGGAGCAGAACTCCTGATTCCTGAAAGAATTGTGGGATTTAATGAGACATTGGTTTCATTAGTTTCTCTGAGGATGATTCCCAAAGGTCAAAAGGAACAAAATTTGCAATTTACCACTACTTTGACGCTTTTGGGATCTAAAAATCTGATGAATGTTTGAATTTTACTCCGGCAAGCATAAGACTTCACACAGCTTTATACCAAACTAGCCAGGCAGACATACAGAGGTATCATTAGGACTCTTCCCATCGTGTTGCTATGTGCCTCAGAATAAATGATCAAACAGTCATGCTAACGCCTCCTTTTCCAGGCTTTCTGTTTCACTATTTCTCCAACTTAAACCATGATGATCTCAGATTCACTGCCGCTCAGACTGTACAAGCTTTTCATTTGTGTTTTTTTCCACAGCTGTCATATTCCACATCACATTAACAACGTCCAGTTTGTAAGCAATTGCGTAATTAGTCGCCACAGAGAAATACGCAGCGGTCAGACTCGTAAAATAAAACCGGCCATAACTTTAAAAGACGCCCATTATGTGCAGTAAAAGTAATTGTCGTCAGCTGATGTCATTTTTCCAGGTTATATTATCCACTGCAGAGCTCTGGTTTCTGTTACGGAAGGACTGCTGAGGGCACGCTGTCTTTGGCAAGTGGCGGGTGTTTGACACTTTTCTGAAAGATTAAGTCACAGTATCCGGACTTGCTCACATACTTCAGAGTGTAGACTTATAAATGTACTGCATTGTAAGCTCCGGTGATTTATTTTTTTGAGCAAAGTCCTTTTTATATAGTCACTTATCGGCTGCCTGTTCTGGTCTGTCAGGGAGTATTCTGTTGGTGCTCGTCATCCTTCGATTTCTTTCGCTCTCTGCTGTTGGTCTGTTGCTTTACATAGAAAAAACAAGATTCTTCCCAGCCCCAAAACACATCAGACTGGAAACTGAGGTGTCTCGTCAGTACTAGCATTAAGAAAATGGCCCATTTCGACTGGACCCACAGAGGATGGCTTCCAATGTTTTGGATGACCCCTCTCTTTTGAGGAGCACTCCCTTGACCAGTACTATGGTAAATGACACGGTTGCTTACTTATTGACCGACATAAACACACCAATATACACCAATGTACCTAAGCTTATATCAGTGGATATATTGTTTTATTGGTGTAGCTTTAATCTAAATCTACTACAGGTCCTAATTCAGAATACGATATGCATTTAAGTTCACTGGGGCATTGTCCTGAAACTGACCAGAGTCTAGAGTCACCACTCATTTTTTTTTTTCAAAACTGTTCTCTCAGCTCCCACATCTCTGAGTTTGTGCCGAATGATACGGAAAAGTCTGAAAACCAAACGGTAGAACGAATACCTGTTAGGTCAGCAAAATGAATTATTACCAGTTTGACCAGGGGTGGAGGACTTCTTTAAACCTCTCAGATGGTTCCATTTAAATGACTGTTTGGGGCCTAAAGGCATAAAATTATCTAATATTTCACTGAAAGAGCAACAAGTACTTTTACTTTTGATACGTTGACGTACAGTTTGTTGATGATACTGACAGCTGACAGAGACTAAAACGAAGAAGCCTGCCATCTGTTGTTCTTTGCTGTAAAAAAGAGCAGGCAGAGATGAAAGTTTTGATAATATGTTTGGTAGCTGTCAGAGTTCACTGAACCGAGTATTTTACCAAACAGGAACTGGATCTGGAATGGAAGGGCGGCTATCAGAACCAAACCTTTTTGGGATGTGATGGAGAGGGACATTTTTATTGTTGTTTCTGTGATAGTGAAATATTGTAATTCCGTTTTACTTGCCATTAAGAGGAGTGATGGATTATTGCTCTCTGTTGATTGATGGTTTCAGCCATGCCTTTGGCTGTTTTGTGCTCTGGTCTGTTGAAGCTTGCATTGATGGATAACTAATGTCAAAAATGTGTCAGGATTGTTCCTTTAGTTTGTTGCAGTGTTTGTTTCATCAGTGTTCTTGAGCATGCCTTTCCTCTCCCCTCAGGCTCTCGCATCTTGCCCATCGTCTCCTCTTCTCATCTCATCTTCTTTCCGTTTTGTCTCCCACCCTGCCCCTTCCTTCCCCACCACCCCCACCTCCCCACGTCCGCCCTGACAAAGATTCACGCGTTAAAGCCTCAGCTACGCCTCCTGAATACCAACTCCAGCGCTCTGTGAGAACAGGAGGGGTGAAGTCTCTGTGTTTTGAGGTGTTTTCCTGTGAGGAAAGCCTAGTCAGGATGTACTGCTGTGCAGTTGATGGGGCACCTTGACAAACACCCCCCACCCCTGCTTTTTTTTTTTGCTGTAATGCAGAGCTATCTTTCCCCATCAGGCCCTGGTGTAACTGTCATGATTCCATCAGAGGAGGAAACAATCAACATCATTACAGCAGCCGAAGCTCCCATTACCCTCAGTGTGTTCAAATCAGTTAGCCCCATTGCCTCCAGTGAACCATACTGGACATAAAGAATGAAAAACAGCTGACTTTGCTACCATGGTAACCCCTCCAGAGCTCCTCCCACTCCTCTCTGTAGTTGCCATTCCCCCCATATGTCTGCTTTGTGTACTGCGGTGCAGCAGAGTCAGACTGGAGTGAGCAGAGTACAGCTCCTTCAGGGCTCCAAAGAAGAAAGACAGCAGTACATATGCTGCAGTCCCCTTCCCAATCCATAATAACATGCCATCGTATGTTGTAATCATAACACCTGAAGAAAAAGACATGATAGAAAGTTTGTACTAATCTGTTAGTATGTTAGGAGTCTGCTAAACTCTCTTTTCAACTCATTTAAACTGTCACATTAACTCACAGATACATAATATGCCGTCACGCTTTGGTTAAAAGCACAGAACTTTACTTGAAATGTTATAATGGAGAATTTATCAAAGTTTCCAAGGTGACAAATGCAATTTGAAGAAGTGTATGAACACACACATATTATATTATATTTATACGCTAAGAAAATTAAATTAGTGATGTGTTATGCGCCGTTAGAATAGACAATGTAAATCAGTATCAAAATATTAATAATAAATTAAGAATATGTTTCCAGAAAATGCAGTATGTGTTTTAGTTTTTAATTATAGTCATGGAGTCATTAATACGTAAATTAAATAGACCTACAGAGGTGTTTCTAGTTATTGTGCCTGATCAGAGATCTTCTCAGGCGTGTATGTGGGCGTGTACACACTGTGCTTGATGGACACTGACACATTTCGGCGTTGACCTGCCTCTTTCCCTTCACACTGACTTCAACCTGATCAGACTCTGACACATGAAATCGGTCCCAGTTCTTTCTGAATCTGGGACCGACCTCTCGTTCAAGAGGTCAGAAGACATGGTGTGTGTCCATGTGTGTGCGCTCGCTGTTGCCATGCTGTTTCTTTGCTATGCTGAAAAACCTTTTGGCAAAAGCTGGTTTATGTTTGTTTGTTTCTACTGACTCTCTGATCTGATCAGTTCTGTGGCCCTCGTTCATATTGCCGATGACTGAAATCTCTTTTTTTTTCTTGTCTGTCTCTCTGTGTTGCAGTTGAAAGAGAAGTGGTTCAGAAGCGGACCTTCACTCGATGGATGAACCTACATTTAGAAAAGGTTTGTTGATAGCTTCGTGAAACGGGAGACACCGAAGAGAAACAGTAATCATTGTTTCCACACTCGGTTATTACAGAGCTGTTTACTGAGCTTTCATTTACTACCTGGGTGGAACGAGACAATTTCTTTTATTGCCACTCCACCCCAAAACACAGGGCAGCTCCATCCTCTCTACAGACTGCATCATGAAATTTGATTACCCCACCACGCTCACTGTAAGGGTTTTTACTCTGCAGCTGAGACACGATGTACATAACAACAGTTGCAATCTCTCTGAATTATTCATGTGGTTGTGTGGAACTGCCTCTGTGCTGCATTAAAGTTTCATACACTGTAAAGAGTTCATCTGAGACACGAGTGGTGATGTTACAGGTCTGGTTAGTGGAAGTGGTCGTTGCCACACCACACCACACCACCCAGGGCGCTGCTGTAGAATCCTGACACTGGAACTAGAAACTAGCGATTATATGGTGGCCCAAAGTGGACACATAACTAGATAAATAAATAAATACATAAATGTGATTTATAAATTTAAAAATAAAGACATATTATTTTACAAAAAGAATAAAAAGTGACCACTGAATTTTTATTCATTTATATATATATACATATTTAATTTCCCTATGTATTGATTTCTACACATATTTATTTTTTAAAAAAATTACAGAAATAAATGAATGTGTAAATAAATTAATTTGGGAAAATATAGCCCATCCTATGTACTGACCAATATTAGTTAACAATAGATTATGAACATAGATCCTGGCTGATTAATGACATGGAAGTATAGTTCAGGAATGGTGGCGACAGCACAGATTATGGAATGATTAAGGTACTTCTTTAAACTCTTTGTGCCCAGTTGCTGCAATTTGCATCAGAAATGGCTCTCCCTCTTCTTCTGAGTCACAACTTCATCGTCAGATCTGAACACACGGATGTTCATATTTTTAGGCTCATTGTGACTCATCATGATGTGACATCAGAATAAATGTTCATAAATCCAGTGAAAAATCACAGGAAAAAAAAGACACTTAAGAACTTGCCTGAGAACGTTTCCCCACACCTGTGATCCTGTGATTAAAAGTCTTCAGATGCTGCTTCCTGGCCAGCTTTACATGATTAGTAGAAAACAGAAAGTCAGCAAAAAGCTAATCATATTTTTTTTTTTTTTAGTATTGCATAAAGACTGCAGAAAATAGAAAAAAAAAAAAATACCATTACGTCTATGTCCAGCCAACAGTCCAGAGGCAGAGAAGCTGGAACCAGAAAATATTTGGTGTTAAATAAATCAATCTATTATCAATAAAGTTGCTAATTAACTTTCAGTATGAGTCACCTGGATTGATTAATAGTTTTGGTTTACTTTCCTACCTACCTTGTTGCTCTGTCAAGCTTTATGTCAGACACACCTGTGTCACTATGGGCCACTCATATCAAATCACTGCATGAAGTACTATTGTGACTGTGGGCCATAGTTACCACACACCTGTGCTTTCGGAGCCAGTACGATCTCCGTGCATCACCGTCTCTCCGCTGACACGCTGTGTTTCTGTGGATTCCCAAGCTTTGTTTTGTTTCAGTTTTCCCTCCTTAACCAGGGGTGAGTCAGGGTGAGTTCAGAGTCTGATCCAGTCTTCTGTTTTCTCTCGCACAATGAGCCTCTCTTCTCTTACTCACTGTTTGGCCCTGCATCAAATCTCTGACCCACTAAGAGACAATCATACATTTTGTCTTCTGTCATGTTCAGGCAAGTTCAGTTTTTTTCTCAGGCAGTGCAAACTGACTGATAAGCATAAATAAAAATAGTTTACACTTGTGTCAACAGTTGGGCATTCAGTTTCACTCTCCATATCTTTGATAGATACTGAAAGTGTATGGCAGTTAGCGTCTGATCTTTCTGCAACAGTTATTTGAAAATGAACAAGTGCTGACGGGATAACCGATCAGTGCCTATTTTACTGTGTCAAAGTAAGGCCCAAGGGTGTGTTTGACAGAGGTTTTGTTTTGGCTGATTACGCTGCTGGTCCGCTGTTGAACAGATTACAGGAAATGTTAAATAACCTCCACCTTTTCCCAGTTTGTGACACCTGAAGGCCTATCTGCTAATCACGGGGGTTTCTGCAGGAATGATTAATGACAGTCTTGAAGGAAAATTGGCTCTCAGCTGCTTAGCATGGAGCGTGGAAACCTGTTACACTTTAGTTTTGATTGTATTCATAAATCTATTGCTAATTTTTATGATTAGTTAATCATTTTTGATGTAATGTTTGATCAGTACAACTGGAACTGGGAACTGAAATATCCTATATTCTCCTCCACTCTTGCTTCCCTCTTTATTCTCAGTGTGACCCGCCCATTGAAGTCCACGACCTTTTCCAGGACATCCAGGATGGGCGCATCCTCATGGCCCTGCTGGAGGAGCTCTCCGGCTGCAAGCTGGTCAGATTCTTACACTTTGTTTCTCGTGCCAGATATTTTCACACTTGTAACCGTGCGGTGCTGGGTATAATAATTATAATCGCAGCTTTCATTACACTACTCATAACAGCAATAGTTGTATTTATATCATTTAATTATATTTTTCTTCTTCTAAATCATTTTCCAGCTTCATGGATTCAAGAAATCGTCCCATCGTATTTTCAGACTCAATAACATCGCAAAGGTCCTGTCTTTCCTCGAAGAGAGAAACGTGAGTACCACAGCCAATCCGCTGCTGTGCTGCTTGATGACTGGCTGAACTGTCATTGCATATGTAACGCGTGTGTCCGCAGGTAAAGCTGGTCAGCATCGATGCCGCTGACGTTGCTGATGGGAACTCCTCCATCATCCTGGGTCTTATCTGGAACATCATCCTCTTCTTCCAGGTAATTTTCTCCACCGCTTCGTCCAAAAACACTTCATCCCCTCTCATCTGTACTTAGAGTTTCCCCCTCCCCTCCTTCCCTCTGCCTCTCTTTCTGCTCAAGATGAGGTCAGCTGTAAGAATAAAAGTGTCTACTTCACAGCCTGTGCACTTTCCATTCATAAAAGGCCATCAGAGTGCAGCTTGCTGGGTAGTTTATGTAACCCACACTGTGGGTTCAGTGCCTTGGACAGACACCATGAGGAAACAGTTATCTCCACAGTTCACACTGTTCTCTCATTCGGCAGCCATTCCACAGTATGACACTGAGAACACTGCCAGGTCTCCGCTGGGATGAACAAGATATACAGAGTTTCTTTAATGGCCTTTTCACAGAGCTTTTGGTCTTTTAAGCTGTTCAGAGGAGCTGACGAGTAACTTTAGAGATATGAAAAATGAAATCATCCCCGTTAGAAAAAGCCCACAACCAGCAGCTAATGTAAGCTTTGCCTTTATCAGTTAACCCCGACAAATCAGCCGTTCTCCTAACTTTCACTTCCATTTACTCTCATTTTCAAAAGCTTGTTTTGCCCATTTATAGCAAGGAATGAGATCATATTCACAAAATAACTGTGGACTTGCTAATGATGTCATGCACTGACCATGAAAGCTGATTCTTGGCTGGGGCAACAGTAGTTTGACAAAACAGCAAATGCCCACTTCCTGCCTTTCATTTGCGGTGCGTTCATTTTTTGTTCATCATACGTTCTTTTTCCATTATGTTCTTCCATGACGCATGTATGGACTGACCCTTACTAAAGCAGCAGTCAAAAAGACATCTGCTCGTCAATATGAGATTTCACTGAAAGCCTGGTGAAAAGTTATTGATTATTAGGGGAAAATAAAGTTTTCTGAGCTGACAGGATTGTTAGCTCAGTAGCGTAGTGCAGTTGCTAGTGGGACAAGAGTTCACACAGTATTGAGAAGACGTACCGTTGACTCCTGTCTCATAACAGGGTGTAAACCATCTCTCTTGGTGTCAAGTGGATCAAAAGTCCACTATTTTATATCCTACTGTGTCCAGGCCTTAAAACTGAAGATTGGACTATTGGACTATTTATTCAGCACCTTAAAACAAAATCAAATTTTTCAGTATCAGGATTCTGTATGTAGTGCAGAGTGGAAACCACTCCCTGCTCTCACAAAGTTGGAAGAGATAAGATAAATAGGTAACTTTATTAATACCCAGAAAGGAAGCTTGTTTGTTGTAGGACACTACATCATTTGAAAATGTTTGCTCATGGATGAACTTGATGCCCCACATCTGACCGTCTCTCTTCAGATTAAGGAGCTGACCGGGAACATCAGGAGCCAGTTCCCCTCCTCCTCCAGCCTGTCGTCCATCCCCACCAGCTCTGACTCGGACGCGTCCTACTGCAGCACGCCGTCGGACGAGAGGCAGTCGGCATCCACGGCCATGCGAGAACACAGCAAGGCCATCAAGAAACTGTTACAGTGGGTCCAGAAGCGAACGCGCAAGTGAGTGTCTGAAAAAAAAAATGGGACAATTTTAATTAATATTCTGCTTTTGTTTCTTCTTGTGAATATATAGTATATAGGGATTAACCTCTCTCCAGTATTACAGTGTTGCCAACTTTCCCACAATTCTTGAAACATCTGCTTTCAGACACTTTCTCTTTGATTTCTATAATACAGTTGTGATTATCACACAGCAGCAGGATTCATGTTTGTGCCTCTAAACTGAGAGGGGGCTGTTTGCAGTTTATGCCCTTGGCACAGCAGCAATAACAATATAAAAATAATGCAAGCACAACATACTGTGCTACTGTACTGTTGTTGTAGGTATGGTGTAGCAGTTCAGGACTTTGGGAAGAGCTGGACAAGTGGTTTGGCCTTCCTGGCTGTCATTAAGTCCATCGACCCCAGCCTGGTAGACATGAGGAAGGCCCTGCTGAGGAGTGCCAGAGAGAATCTGGAGGATGCCTTCAGAATAGCCCATTACAGCCTCGGTATCCCACGCCTCCTGGAGCCTGAGGGTAACAAGAACATTTATCTATTTTTACATATTAACCTAATTTGGTTACTTGAACATTAAACTAATATCATGACTAACCCAGTTGCATTTTTATTGCAATAATAACTTATTTTCTGATAAATGGTAAACCAGGAACAATCCAGACTCTAATACAATGGTGCCCCTGTATTTTTATCATGCAAGAGGACCCTCAAATATCTTGCAACTGTAGGAATTTAGCACATGGAAAAGTGGTTAGAAATTTCATCAAGCTGATCTTAGAGACTGTTGGACAAACACCTACCTAGAACACCTAGAAGTTATTTCAGCTAGAGGGCGTAGTACTAACTTTTGAGGCTAACGTTGTACTTTTTCCACAGAAGACTATTGCATCTGTTGATATTTTTGTTGAAGAAATGAACTTAAAATAAAAATCACCTTTGTGGTATTTGCCAGCCACGTCTGAACAATGCCATATTTGAATCTGCTACACAAAAGGCAGTGAAAGCCTCCCTTTCTCTTCCCACCTGTAACTTTGCCCCAAAAATATTTTGCTTCAATTTCATATTTTTTTAGGTGTGACATGTAGAATTCTGCTGCCTGTTTTATGTACTCCTGTATTGCCCTAGCATAGGTAAGAAAATTACTAGACACTAGGTTTTGACTCTCATGTAATCACTGTGTAAGTGTAAAGTGCAAGTCTGAACAGGGCTTATGACTGTTACAAGAAAGCCTAATTGTCATGGGAACCTTTATGTAAAATGCCAGTGTGGTAATTGTTCTTTTTTGTCCAGATGTGACTATCAACGCACCAGATGAACAATCCATCATGACATATGTGTCACAGTTCTTGGAGCACTTCCCTGGCATAGAGGAGGTGAGAATACCTGCATGCAGTGCACGGATGATTTGTGTCTGACACCATATTTTGATGAAACACTAATTTTCTGAATGTGAGTGCTGATAGATTTCTGTCAACTTCTCTGTTACTAACTCAGCCGGAAGAGCCCTGCCAGCTGATCGAACGCAGCATCTCTATGGGCCGACTCAACTTCCGGGACAGCGACTCGGTCCACATAAGGAATGGTGCTTACCGAAGCAGAGTGAAGGAGAGGTCCTACATGTTCCAGAGGGATCATGGCCAACCCCCACCCAAAATCTTAATTTCCTCAGTGTCAGAGGACAGGAGTGCCACGTCGCCCCCATTTAGGCTGGCTGCAGCTCGCTCGTGGTCCACTGAAGACTACTTAGCAGATTCCCCCCACATGGAAGACATTTCCAGAAGTGTGGTTAAAGACTCCAAAGAATCTGTCAGTGAGGTCTTAACTAACTCAACCTCTAACTCCCCACAGCTGTCTTACACTCACTCGCCCACTGGCCAGAGCGATTCAGTTATTGGGGACTCTGCAATCAGCTCACCAGACTCCTGGGTGGACAGTGAGTTTGGGGTGATGCCAGAGAAGTTTTGTGAGAGCCAAAGTGACAGTTCTTTGTGTGACAGTGGAACAGCCTGGGATGTGTACCGTGCTACCCCTGTGGAGGTCACTACTCTTGATGAAGGTTTTGTCCCATCGATAGAGGATAGAGCCCCCGAGGAGCAGCTGATTATTGACTCAAATAGCAATGAAGGGATTTACTCACTGGAGAAAACACAGGAACAAATCCAAGGGCATTCTGAGAAAAAGCAAGTGGAAGTACTGAATGAGAGAGAGACGAACCTTGAGAACCACAAACAGGACATGGCACTAGATCAGGTACTGGATCAGAACAAAGATGAGATCACAAAAGAAGCAGACTCAAAAGAGATGGATACCAGTGTACTTCAAAAAGATGAAGTACCCAGAGAGCAAGAGCCTTCTTTTGAACCATGTGATGCAGAAGCACAGGCCAACTCTGGTTTTGATGATCTCCTTGAAACTGGTAAATCTAACCAGTCCCATCTCAGCTCTAACACTGAACTACCACTCCCTGGCCATTTTGAAGAACTTGTGAAGCAAACCAGTGTTGAAGAAAGCACTAATGGAGAACCATTCACTGGGGATACACAGGACCATGAAGCACAAATTAATGGTCAAAGTGAAAGTCTGAATGAAAGGAATCATTCTGAGCAGGCTGCAGTGGAAACACAGTGTCAGAAAACAGATTCTCCTTTAGAGGAGAAAAGAGAGGACCCAAAAGAGAAATCATGGATTTTAAGGGAAAGGGATGAAGGGGTGGTAGAAACACAAGATGGAGCAAGTAAAGGAGTTGTAAGAGACAACTCAGATCCTCAAGAAAGCATTAGCACAGAGAGTGGTGGAACTTTAGCAAGCACACATCCAACCAACCAAGAGGGAGCACCAATCATTCCTCTGATCTCCATTTCCAGTGAGCCAGAAGAGCAGAATGAAGAGGAAATATGTGACCCAGAAAGACAAGCTCACGCTGGGGATGAAGTGGCACACCAGCCAGAGGCAACTGGAATTAATGGAAATGACACAGATGTTAACAGCCCTCAAAATCCAGATGAACTGAGTGGTGACCCCAGTGCCAATGATGACAAAAAACCTGTTGAGACTTCTTCCTGCTTGATGACAGAAAATGTCAAACCAACGGCTTCAGAACAAATAAGGGACAAAGAAAATGGGCATTTGGATGATACAGATGAACATGACTTGTGGAATTCTTCAAATGCAGACACAAGTGTGCCATGCACAAAAGATAACATGGAAATAAGTGAAGCCAAACACAAAAACTCTCAGATAGAAAACACTGACAGGGACTTCATTGCTCAGACTTCCTCTACAGATGATAAACAACCAACTAACCAATCGCAGAGCACACTGGATCCAGTCAACTCAGAACCAAATGGTAAGATAGGGATTTCGTGTTGTGACCCAGCTAGTGTTTCCCGAAACATGGACTTCTTTAATGCCGACTTGGATCGCAGTTCTCCCACAGAGGATTTAGTTGGTGACCTTATAGAACCCATGGATCTGTTCTACCCAGACAAAGAGGAACCCATGTTTACTGAACCACCTGATACTGAGATGCAGAGCTGGCCTTCTGTTTTGAGTGTATCAGCTCTCCAGCCAGCTCCAGCTTCAGAGACTCTACCAGATGACCAACCATTCAACCTGCTTGGTGAAGACTTCAGGAATGGAGTGGATTTGGTACAAGAGAATGATAAGGTAAATGTGAGTTTATTCAGCAGTGCCTCAGTGTACTCCGACCATTTCAGGTTCAAATTAGCTTCAGGTATAACCAAATTGTGGCAATGAAATTTTAGACAGACATTTTTGATCCTCAGAGAATGAACGCTAGAATCCTATGAAGTTAAAATTTGTGCTTTGGAGCGAAGTATCTCAATAACTTTTGGACTGATTGCCTTGAAATTTGGTTGAATTGTACTAACTTCTGTGATCCCTTTACTTTCCATCCAGCACCATCATCAAAACTTCAATACTTTGAGCAAATGTGCACAAAACTAATGTTTTAATAAATCAGCAAACGTCTTAATCTGAAAGGTATTTTTTCTTACAATGCAAAGTGGTTGGCATCATAGAAAACACTGCCTTCACACTGCCTGTGTCTGATGGTCAAACTGCCAAAACAGGAACATGAAGCAATGTGACACTTCACACTTCCACAGTATCACACCTCACTACCAGATGACCTGCTGATATTCATTATCCACAGTCACACATTTCTGTTCCACTGATGCTCTGTGGAAGCTCAGGGGCCTATCAGTGTGAAGTGCTCAGGCTGTTGTTCTCTGTTATTATGAATTTATTAGAAGAACTGGATAGAGTCAGAGTTAAATCAACAGTGAATACTGTGTGACAACCTTAACTGCCTGTTATAAGCACTAGCAAGATGATGATGATAACGATGTTGCTTTATCACAATACATAAATTAGGAAGAGAGACAAAGATGTATACAATTAATTTTACATTAAAATCACAAAAGACCTATTCAAGTCGCTTCATATCTGAGGTGGGCTTAAATGCCATGTTTCATTTTAGGACTGACTGATGCATGAAAGATGGTTTTAGTCTAGCCTTATTATATCGTGGAAGGCTGTATCTCCAGTTTGATGGTAACACTTTGTATTCACTGTTGAAGACAATGTTGCTGGCCAGCCTTAATATGTTACTATAGTAGACTGATTCATAGAGTCTCTCAAGGGATTGGCCTATGGTCTTTGAGCAAATTTTTATTTGGTGGAACAGTTTTGACTTTAAAGTAGTGGACAAACAGGTGTTCCACATGGTACTACAATACTGTAGAACACTCGTGATCACAGAAGTTTAAAAAAAACGGAGGAATTTATCTACTCATGCTAAAAGACCTAAGGCAGCAGAGACCATTGGAGGCATTTGTGATGTTGTCCACATGAAAATAAACAGAAGTAGTTGTTTCCTCTAAGGAGCATGAATCTGTTCTGTAACATTCATGGCAATGAATGCCCATTAAATAGTTTTTCTTCTTTTTAACACTGAAGTTTGGGTCTGAAGGTGGTGCTGGAGAAAAGGTTGATCAAAACGTTGGAATATCAGGCAGTAAAATTCATCAACATCCTGGAATGTGTTTTAGAAATACATTGTTAGGGATCTCTTGTGGTAGTCACTGAAATGTGTGGCTAACTGATGAACTGTACTTAGACAACGTTGCAACCAGGGACAAAACAAATGCAAAGATGCTCTCGACATTAACTGCTTAAAGATTTCTCTCTCTTCATTTCTTGCTCTTGTCAGGTGATCACCGGGACCAACCAAGAGCGTGGCAAAGCATCTGAGTCCCAGGAGCAGAGCTTGTTGCCAGGGGAGAAGATAGCAGGACTCTGGGGTGATGGTGTCTCAGCAGATGGCAGTGATATCAGTGAGGCTGAGCGATGGAGCCCAGGCTCTGCCAGGGAAAACACAGAGCCTGTGAGGTAGGTTTTCTATTCTTAGTCAGCTCCCTGGTACGCTGAGAAACACACTTTACCCAGGGGGAAACCAGTGTTATGGCTGAGGATGGGACTGCTCTGACCCGGCCTCTCTCGCTTTGCTCAGATATTTCCTTAAATGTACTGAACAAAGTTATCTCTGTAGGTTGGCGATGGAAAGGAAGACAGGCCTTATGAGGGTTGAAAGACTGCGGCTTAAAGAAAAGGAGGAGGATTACAGACATTAATGTCGCTGATTTACTTAATGCAAGAGAGCTTGTTTCTGTTTGTGTTCAACAGTGGAATTAAAATTCTAATCCTTCAGACTTTCACATATAAGTCCTATTTTTGATGCTATTTACGCTCTGCATTTTTTTCAGCAACAGCTGTTCACATGTGTTTCCATTCTGTAAATGTTTCTTTATATAGCAGTTTTCATTGTTACTGGCAGAGTCTATGTGGGATTCAGACTGCTCACATACACACAAGGGATTTACTGCATACATTTCCTGTTGTGTTGAAGACAATACTCAATCATAAGTTCAGTATTTATTTTATATTTTATTGTCATCCGTTTGCTCATATAATTGATGAGTTCATGAAACCCATTTCCTCATATTTCTTTTTAAAAAAACCTCCTTGACACCAGGGTACACAGCTCAGCCCTTTAGCCCATCATGCTTGAAAACCTTCAACAATGCTTTGAGTTGTCTCTGCTGGTTTCTAATTTACTACACTGGTTTTTAATTTACTCCACACACAGTGTCTTCTGTAGCAGGACAATGTGATGTGTGTAATCAGCTCAGTTTGTGTGCTTTCCTGTTGTATTTCTGATAGAGTAGCTGCTCAAATTGTGTTTTGTAGCCCCTGATGGTTAATACACGTTATTTTGAATGAAAGTATTTGATATGTATAATTAAAACATGCTTGTCCATACCACCCATAATTTTATAATACTTTTGTAAAGCAATCGTCTCTAAAAAAAAGTGCTGTGCGAGTACATTTTACTTAATTACTTACAATATCGACAGGTATTGCCAAATCAACCAGGTGCTCTGAAAGCTCTGATAAACCCAGTACCATACCCACTAAGCAGCAAACAGCAGACAGAGGCAGTCAAAGACTACCTGGTGAACAGAGAGGAGCATTTAGCAGCTAAAGAGCTGGATATTTCCCACAGGAGCTGGTAGAGACCAAAAACAGAGCTAAAAGCCGAGTGGACCACAGTTGCCAGAAGCACCGTTCCAAGTCAATGTTACTTTGCGTCTGCTGGATGTGTAAATAGGCAATATCTTGCTAACATGGTTGTCATATCAACATCTTGGGGTGACAGTATGTCAAACGTGTGACTTTCAGAGTGTTGTGGAAAAAGGCGGGGTCTTTTGAACCTGCATCTGTTTTTTTGGGAAAGTAGTTTTAGTTTTTGGGAAAACTGAAAAAGTTTTGTATGATTTTAATGACTGAAGAGATCTGACGATTTCTAAACACTCACAATGACGTTTCCTGGGTCTGCTGTTTCCTGTTTAGACCCAAACTAATGGATGTTTTTTTTTCTTGCCTTTTCAGAAGTGACACTAAAAGCTCCGGCAGACAAGATGAAACTCAGATCCCTCCAGTTCTCCGTCACAGAAAGGGAGCTCACCTCGCGGAGTCTGTGGTGAGTTTCATACTCCATTTCCTTCTCTGTGGAGATATTACTATCCTTGGATAAACAATCTGTCTGATACTGTACACTAAGAGTGTGTGTCTGGTATTTTTCCCCACTCACAGGACAGTCAGAGAACTGTGACTGCAGCGGCCAGAACAGCTGACAACGGTGACTTTTGGTAAGAACGTAGATACATTATTTATCCTACACTATGGCTGTGTTGGTCTTAAAACAAGGTGCAGTCGGGTGCAGTGCATTGCTGTCTTGCTGCAGCGGAAATCGGTTTTCGTGATTGACCAACAAACACCTGGTCTGAAGTCAATGGCGCAGTACTTCACTGTCATTTTAAGGGCGCAGTAATGTGCGCCAGTGTAGGCGGGTGCACAGCGCACACAGGAAAGTACAGCACAAGCGTGCAAGAGATTCTTACTACCTGGCAAATCTACCGTTCTAATATCAATCCACCAAGGTAGCACTCTGATTGGTTTATTGCATGTTACACCACAAAAAGCACCTGCCATTAAATAACACACAGAGTTCAACCCTTTTGAAAGACATGCCTTTTTTTCTGCTGTTAACCCATAAAAGTTTTAAACCCTGCACTTAGATTGTAAAATAGTGTCTTTGGTCTGCTTTAAGATGGACAACAACACTACGTCAAAAAACAGTCACCGCTTTGCCCAGTCACATTTGATGACACAGTTCTGTGGTGTACCTGGCAAACAGTGCAACAGAAAATGATTGCCACAGTTTCCACTTGTATCTATACAGTATATTCCCTTCTGTGCGTTGCTTTTGTGTCTGATAAGCCTGAACATACTCGACTTCCTGGGTCATCCTGGGTACCAGCACCTGAAACAACACACCCACATCAACACAGGCTACCTAACCCTAACCCTAACAACCAGGTCTTTTTATTGTATTTACATCCTACAGGGGCTTTTTGAAGTTCACATATTTAGGAACTTTATAAGAAGATATTCAAATAAGTGATCGGTTCACAATAGACTTTTGTGTTTTCGTGTGTGTGTGTGTGTGTGTAGGTGCAGTGAGAGCTGGGAGCTCCATCTGCTGCTGCTACTGTGGCTGCTGCTTTACTGTTTCTGGATACTGCCACAGATGGACCTGAAGACACTGCCCAGCCTGCTGCTGAACCTCAACCACTGAACACACACTTATAGACACACACACCCACACACACACACACACTCATGTGCACTCACATAAACAGTTACAGAAAAAAGGAATTTTGTCAATTTTAAATATATAAACTTTGAAGAAACGTATACACAAACACATATAGCGCAACTGCCACTCATCTCTTCTCATTACAGTGACTGTGTTCCAGTTTAAGTCAAGGCATTTATAAGATGTATATTTCAAAACTACTACAGCTTTTCAGTAGGTTTTTTTGCTTTCTAGCTTTTATGTGGCTTGAAGCGATCTGTATGACCACCAGTGGGGGAAACATATGACATCTGAGAAAAGGTCTTAATGCTATAAAAGTCATCATATTTCGAAGATGAAGTTATTTTATTTTGAGAATAAAGTGACAGTGTTGTGAAAAGGAATCTGTAATCCAGAGGAAATGTTAAAATATTATAAGAAAAAAAAGACCTATTTCCTTACGACTTTATTTGTGCAACTGTTTCGCAAAATTACGACTTCCTCTGGTGACGTTATCGGAATATTGCAATGTTGCTGTCATGGCCCTGATAACTCTGTTGCAGATCCGCTCCTGTTTTAAAGACACTGTAGAAGTTGGTGGTTTATTGCTGTTAAAAGCAGAATGAGCTGACCCCTTCTAAGATTATATGACTGTACAGCACACTCTGATTTGTAGACAGAGATATATGCTATGGATGTATGTATGCACAGTTGCCTGAATCATCTGAATAGCCATTTAACCCAGAGGAATATATGTATATATATATATTCTGAATGAAATGAAGGGGGGTTTAGGGATCAGTTGCACTTTTGAGAGAATACAAACTGCCAAAGATAGTGTTGGAAGTGGTAATACCGAAAGTACACAACTCACCCATAATAATGAAAATGTTTCTAACACGTAGGAAGTCTAGTCTTAGTCTTCTACTAATGCATTACCCCGGCTCTCTGTTGTACAATAGTTGAGGCAGAACATGTATTTGTAATATTTTATGGCTCCTAAGATGTATGAATGGATTTTTAAAAAGTTTTATGATAAAGTTTTATGTGATATGAGCTATGCTTGAGCTTGTCCAAGCCTGTCAATGGAAAGAGAATGCTTTACAATGAAATATCTTTCTTATATGTTATTTTTGAACAATGTCTATAATGAAGGGTTATGACCAAGTGACGCTAAAATATTCTTCTTTTGATTATTATAGTCATCTGTCCATCAGTAAGCACAATTCTGCTTCCACACCAGCCGGCCGGTGGGTGAAGTCTGTTTACTCTGAGTATAAATACATCCCCTCCATCCACAGAGGGGGGGGGGGGGGCAGCCAGAAAAAAAAAAAAAAGCCATTCATTCAGTTCAGTACAAACTGGGTCGTCCCTACAGCACAGTGCATCATCATCATCGTATCTCAAGTGTGTGTTTGGATGTGTTGTTGTACTTTTATCCTTGTGAGAACTAGAGCTGTGTCCCAGTTCCACTGCATTTACTAACAGCACACAGTGTGGATTATATGCTAATCATCACGGTATGATGTTTTTAAGAAATCAGTGTACTTTATTTTCTTGTACCAACAGGAAATGGGCATCAGTCAACCTGCCACTCTGGAACACCACTGCCAAATAAACTTCACAAAAAACAGCAAACGTTTTTTTTTTCTAAAAAATGTAATACTTACTGTGTCTTTCAAGCAGAAAAGATCTTTTTTTTTTTTTTTTTAACTTTGGAAAAGTTTGTTTGACAAAGCAATCCTGACTAAAGGGCCTTCTAGCTGTTTCCGGTGCATATTTCCAAACCAATTTCCCTTGTGTGTGGTTCTGAACAGAACCAAAATCTTGAGATTTGGTGACTGCAAAGGCCATTTTCATCCTCATCAAACCATTCAGTGACCCCCCCTCCTCCCTCCGTGCCCTTATGGATGGGAGGCATTGTCATTGTGTTTTATGGAAATGGGACACAGCTCAGTTGAACAGAAGAACATTTTGTCAGTCCTCACTCCAACCAAGGGCTAGTTCAGATTTAGGACTTGCCTCTGTGGTTGTACAGAAGATGATTAAAGCCCCGAGAATTATTATCCTGTAACTGTTTTTGGATCTTTGGTCAAAAATAATTATTTCACGGTGATGATTTAAACAATAAAATAATGGCACCTGTGGCCTTTACATCCTGACTTAAGAGTTGAGATCACAATTCATTGATACAGGTTAGGGCAGGAGTTGAGATTAGATTTCTTAGAGTACTTGGTTTTAGAACATAATGACTGAGTATTTTGGAAGTTTGGAAGTGAGGACAGGCACCAAATTCAGCCTTGTGTCTTTAGTAGAAAGCTCTAATGCCTTTTTTCCCACTGACTGTTAATTCATTTTTGGCATTTAGCTTTATCATAAATGAGATGTAAAAGTGATTTAATGTTCATGGCATGTTTTTATTTTCATAGATGATTTTAAGCCCAGTTTTCCAAAAATTCACTGGGTAAGACCAGCAGCTGGCCACAGTCCATTCCAGAGTCTGGGACAGGAGTTTACAATCTTTACAAGGACTGTGTAAAGGTGTGTGTCTGTCCTAGGCTATTTTTAGGGGACATATTTCAGACTAAAGACCAGTTAATTGGGAGACGATTGAGTGACCTCAATCAACATGTGCGTGTGTACTTGTACTTCTATCTAAGTGAGAACCAATTTGGCCATAGACCTTAGGGAGTGAGGACATTTTGGGAAAGTGAGGACCGGCCAACATGTCCTTACTATTTGGCTGTTTGATGGTTAAGACCTGGTTTTAGAGTTCAGGTTAGAATCAGGTTTAGGTTAGGGTTAGGGTAAGGGGCTAGATAATGCATTATGTCAACAAGTCCTCACAAAGATAGAAGTACAAGTTTGTGTTTGTGTTTGTGCATCTTTATTTGTGTCCCACATGCCCATTATCACAGGACCATATCAGCCCCCCACCCTAAACACACCACCACCACCAACAACAACAAAACCACTGAAAGGACTGACCCAGTAACAGCATATTAGCTTTTGTATTGGAACCTCCATCGTTCTTCTTGTTTCAGCACCAGTCAAGTGCAATAAACCATTTGTTTTAAACCCTTTTGTCTGTGGTCGTGTTTTGTTTTCACCTCTTAAAGCACTGACAGATCCTCTCCCTGTCTGTGAACTGTTTGTAGTTATTTAAATATAAGGCCTAAAATGAACGAAATACAGTTTTATGAGTTCACCCTTATATTAAGGATTTTTTTTTTAATTTTCAGTCAAATGACCATGTACAAATAGCTAAATACAAAACAAAACAAGTAACTAAGCAATGCAGAGATTTGCAGTTAGTCAGATAAAATCATTGAATGGTAAACAGACAGCTTATACTGTATATAGAACTTTTCCAGTCTTATTGACTACTTTATCGAGAGCTTTTATACAAAATTCCGAAAAACATTCACACACCATTCGGGGACAACATCAACACAACATCATGTATGCAGCAATAGCACCTGCTGTTACATTAGTGTTGTTACAACACTGAACACCTCATTTCATGCCTTGATGACCTCTGTGAAAGACGTGTACTAGGTGAGGAAAGGGGGGCAAAGTTCTTTGATGTTGTCAGTGTTCTGCTACAGGGGTTGATCCTGAAATATGGATGAAGTGTTTTGGTTGTATTAGTGCATTTTGGATGTCAGATTAAGTGTTGTGTTGTGAGCTGCATGGCAGTAAAGGGAACTCCGTGAGGAGTTCTACAAAAGTGAACTCAGTATGTAGAAATGTGAGTGAGTAAGGAAATGCTGTGCCTTTGTGCGGCAATGCTGCCATCTAGAGGGCATTGTGTGACACAGTCAGCAGGTTCAAGAGGTGCTGAACAGGCTTGGGAGAAAAAGTAAATTGCACCCAAAGGCAGCCATTTGTTGTACATCCTGAGAATGTTGGATTAGGGAATATATTATTTGTGAGATATTTGTTGAATAATTGCTATTGTTACTGGAAAATTTGATCACAGATGAAAAATGTATTATTATTACTTTACTTTGGAGCTACAGTAGAAGCACTGCATTGTGCTCCTGTTAATAGTTGCGTATGCAGGAGTGAATGCCGGTATTTACAAAACAGAATGACATAGTAGATACCATTATTTACATTATCACGCAGCAACTGAATGGTACCTGAACAGATGTGAGGACAAGGTCTGGCTGGAACTGGAGAGCCGAGGCAGAAAATGAAGAACAGGGACAACATCAGTGCAAGACACTTGGATTTCTCCCTCCTCCAACATTTTTCTATCTCAGATATGAAAAAGTAGACTTCCCTGGTCTCCACTGGAGTTTCACTGAACTCACTGTCATATTCATGAAACCAGTTTCAGATCATATTTTTTTAGTGATAAGGTGCATTATCACACTGGAAGTAGGAAGTAGATAGGGTGCGGTATTCACACCATGATTGATTGGTATTAAGGCCCAAAATGAGCCAAGAAAGCATTCCCCACACCATCACGCCACCACCAGCAGCCTGGACTGTTGGCATAAGGCAGGTTGCCTCCATGGATTCATGCTGTCACCTCAAGGTTTGACATACGCATTCTTGTAAAGAGTGGTATGAGTTAGCGCAGCCTTTCTGTCAGCTCCAACCAGTCTGCCCATTTTCCCCGGCCTGTCTCATCAACAAGATATTTATGAGATATTTCTGTCTTTATGTTTTACACCAGTCTGAGTTAAATTCAACATGATTGGCTGATTGGATAATTGCATAATTATTATTATTATTATTATTGTTGTTGTTGTTGTTATTATTATTATTATTGTGTTAATTCATCTTTTTATTCCATTTATGCTATTGATATATTTTAAAGTATACTTGTTATTATCATCTTTGAGGCGCTACTACACCATAATGTTTCGTAACTGATGTCAGAAGAAATGAAAATGACAAATTTGCGCACTGTCACGTTCAGCAATTACAGCTTCCAACATTTGCGCACATTTAAGTGCGCAACTTTGTCAACTGTCTTTTCGCAGTCTTCTCCCCAAATGTGGCCAGTGACAGAGACCTCAGACTTCCAGCGCATTACGCGGGGGACAGGGATTCTCGTTCACTAAACTACAGTGGCGCACCGCAGTGGGACCAGTAGATACGTAGTTTACGTTAATATTTTGGCGTAGCAGAGGCCCAGGTGAAAGGAAGTGGTCCCACCGTGGACGAATAGCCACCACATCGGGACAAGCAAGGGTGAATGGCAGCGAGGATATCCAACGAATGATTTCAAGCCTTTTTAGCCAAGACGATCAATCGAAAAACACACATCGGGTGAGATTATATGCCGAATTGTACGATTCGTCTTTCTGGAATACTCTTTTTTTTGGCCTTGCTAGCTATTAGCTAGTTAGCTCTCTGGCTGGCTGACATGGTGATGGTGCATGGTGGCTGCAGTTGCTGCCCAGACGTTGTGTTGCATTACACGCTGAACATTTTAGGTGAAGCCATGTTTCAGTTTAGCTTTATAAATCACACACCTGGGTCCAGCCGAGCCCACTCAGACGTACATGCCGCTGGCACATTAAGATAACCAGGTCAATATCTGGTTCCGGACAGGCGCGATCCCTTCTGATTTAACGCTCGCTAGCCATGCTAGGTTAATGTACCCTGTTGAACACTGCAGGAGGGTTTCCATTGCAGTTTTAGCGAGTCTTTGCCCTGTCGGTAACGCTATGTGAGAGGCTAAGAGGCTATCAGAGACGCTGCTCACTTCATTTGTTTCAAGTCATCCTTTGCAACATAGCATCTGCTAAGCTAACGTAACGCAAACAAGCAAATTTGTCATTTACTTGTTTGTTAATGTTAGCTAACGTCAAGAATCCCACTTTCCCACGAATTGTCAGGCCAAGGACCTTGAAAGGCTTCAGTGTAAAGATGATTTAAAGAAGGCATCTCCGTATATTTAATTAATATGATTAAAGGGTCGTATTCATTAAGTCAGCTAACTTGTTATCTATAAATGCTTGGGACAAATTGAGCTGCTTGGTTGCTAACTAGCTAGCTAATGTTAGTCAGCATGGTCTTTGCTAGTAACTTCAACTGAATGGTCAAGTGTCGAGCTAAAGGCATGCTTACATTTTGAGAGAGGAAGTTGCTAATGTAGTGTAAAAAAGAAAGACAGTTTATGCTAATTTTTAATGCCGTGGGGCACAAAGAATTGTAGCTAACTAACATCATGGCCAGAGGTCATACAGTTTATTACAGTTACTCGCTGTGATGCAGTTGAAGTGTATTATTCTGCCTGAAGTTCTGAACATTGTGTTCTGCATGTGTGCTTTACTTGACACAGCTGTCAGAGATCACTATCCTGTCCTGCTCCAGCAACCCATGTCCAGAACTGTCAGACAATGGTAGATGTGTTGGCATCTGAATATGAGCTCACAGGTTGGCTTCACAGTTACTGAAGACCAGCACCTCTCCATGTCATGTTTGAAAAAGACCTTTTCAGTTTCTCTGGTGCTCTGTGTTCTTAGCATTTAATGTTACTACAGCTGTTTTTACACAACCTAAAACTGCAGACATCAACAGGGACAGCATGCATAGTTTCAAGGTCTAAATAATTGAATATGCAATGTGTGTGTGTGTGTGTTGTGGTCTTAGCTTCTTAAGATATAGGCCAAATAATCAGTTCTTACACAAACCTGTTGATCTTGATAGAATGTGTTAGAAACAAAGTACTGTGTGTGTATAAAGAACAGATGTTGTCATCAGAGTGGCTAACGGTTTGCTACTGTTGTTTTAGTGGCATCTGTAGGTCCTGAGTGGTTTGTTGATTCGTGATATGTCACTGCTGTTCTATTCTGCCTTATGGCACTTGTAAATTACTGCTACTAAGCTGCTACTTCTCACTGGCATATACAGTTCTTGTTGACTTGTGCCACTGATGACCATGATATGCTACTGTGTGATTTATAAACATGTGTCACATGTTTCATTGGAAGATACTACCTGTTACCATTGGATACAGGTGGTGTGCTGTGCTTGTTTTAATGTCTAATTCCCAGTTCTAATGATGTGCAGCTTTGACTAGTGCTATGTCGCTGCTGTCTGATTGTTATGTTACTTACTTTCCACTGGCACATACTGCTTTCCACTGGTGTACGCTGCTACTTTGGTAATTGTGTGTCAAATGCAGCGTCACAAACATGAAGGAAGTTCAGAATATGTGGTGGTTTGTAGGAAACGTAGCTTGTGGAGTCCGCAAGGCCACAGCTGGACCCCTCTTGTCAAACTCTTTATGTTGCATTGACATATACAGTTTCTTAAAAATAGAAATAACACTTTAACATTGTCCCTGTAGACTTATAGCCACTGTTAATGCTCAACTTTGTCCAGCACAGATTGAAAACTTGCCAAAAAGGGATAACATGTTGCTATGGCTCTGCTTGCTTAGATGCAAACAAGTACAAGTGTTCATCAGGTCAGCGACAGATGTCTGCAGTGAGCTGTTATCTTCCAGTATGAGGGCCAGGCTACGCAGGAAAAGAAGTGAAGCATGTTGTCCAACCTGTCTATTTCCAATGATGGAAATCAAAATACCTTAAATACTTAATGATTTCAGAGGCAGGGTAAAAAGCCAGGTGTCATAGAGAAGGGCGACACACAATATTGTTTTGATATGGGGAAGAACTTTGAGAGGGTCTGTCCTGGTAGGCATATGTTGCATTGAACTCAGCTGCTCACAAGAAAATTGCAGAAAAGGGTTGAAGTATGACTATAATTACGTATTTTATAATTTGGCGTAGCCTTTCAACCTCCAGGAAAATGCTTCAACGTAAACTCCATTTAAGCATAATAGGATTCTGAGGAAGAATTAATCACAGTACAGTAGCCGGGATGTGGACAGAGTTATATCTTTGTAGTGCTGCACATCAAAGCTGTGATGACACCTGTCTGTGCTGCCTGTTGTATGGGCTTACGTGGAAAATGAAAGGTGCAGGTGGTTTTCACTTATTCTGTGTGCCACTGGTGCGTGTTGCACCTGTAGACAACAACTAACGAGGTGCAACTGCAAATATGTTTTCTCTACAGTAGGTACTCCAGAAGTGTACATACAAGTTGAATTTCAAACCACAGTTTCCACATTGTTGTTGAAACTTATTTTGGTCAATACCTCCTTGAAAATATATTTTTTGGAAGACCATATCCAAGCAGCTTGATGTTCCTGTGACCACAGCTGCTAATATTATCAGGACGTTTAAGGTCCACGGGACTGTAGCCAACCTCCCTGGACGTGGCCACAAGAGAAAAAGTGAGCTCACATTGAACAGAAGGACAGTTTCTGAATAAGAGTGAGCTCCATGGGAGAATACCCAGGAAAGAGAGACATTAAAAAAGCCTGTTTGCAGTTTGCTAAAATGTATGTGATGATGATGATGATGAGTCACATCAGCTCTGTGTTCACAGATGAAAAAAAATGAAGCTCTCAGAGAGAATGGAAAAGGCTCAGTTATGTTACGGGGCTGCTACTAAAAGAGCTTGATTGGCTCTTTAAGTTTGAACTACAAAATATAAAGTTAGGAGCTCTTACATTTTTGTCCATGCCATTTTCATTGGTTGTATTATTTATGATGTGTTACATCAAGAATAAAAAGTTGCTCACTTCATTTCACTTCAAAATCAAAAGTAGTTTTAAGTTGTTTAAAAAAAAAGAAACTTAGTTTCTCAAATAAGATGATTTTCTTTTTTTCTTTATCATATATCACCGTAAACAGAATTTTTGCAGTGGCATATTACAGTCAATCAGAAAAATAATCAGCAGATTGATAATGAAACGAACTGTTAGTTGCAGCTCTGGTTGTAAGTCTTAAAAGACCTCTAGCTTCACGACACGTAGCTTCACGTGTTACATGAACTAATGAAATGTACAAATCGTATTGATAAACATATGAAATGTTTGTTGGACTTCATCACACCGCAGGCTACTTTCAACATAACTGTGTTAAACTGTGTCTTAATAAGGTTTAACGGTTTTTGTTGAGCTTTTTTTTTTTTTTTTTTTTGACACAGACCAACAAATAATCCGATTTAATCAAGTGCTTGCTGAACCAAGCTGACTGAGCTGTGGTCGAGAGGTAGTTTTGGTTTATCATGTCACCTAGAGGAGCTGTATGTGTGAGTGCTAATATCTGATTTAGCTGGACTGGACATTAAACAGACTTAACCCCTCCAGCTCCTAACACAAAGTGTCTGTGTCATGTCTGTGTGATGCCTCCTGCGTTGCTCTACCCAGGCACCGCCCTTCATCTTAAACCAAACGGCTCGTTTCCAGTAGGTGAGAATGTGTAGGACGCAGATGTTCTCGGTTAGAACGACTTTAATCTAAAGATGGATGCTTCATCCCTTTCCTCCGTGTAATTTTCATAAGCACCTGGCACCCAGCAAATATACCTTACCGTTCTCACTTTTCTCTCTCTCCCTGTTTTTTGTTTTACAGGGCTGGAGGATCCAGTCACAGTTCCTGCCACCTCCCATTTATTCAGAGGTCAGAGACTTTACTTTGTGACTGTAAATTCTTATTTTTTTTTTATGGGTAATTCAGAATCACGTATCAGAAATGTATCTTGTTTGCTAGAGCCAGAGTCACTTCAGACTTCTGTATGTCTGTGGCATATCTGAAATGTGTGATTGTAGCAGTGCTCAGTGTTTTTGGTTTTTGGTTTCAGGTCTGTTCTAACTAGGAGCTGGTAAAGAGATATTTTATCATGAAGCCCAGATTAAGTGTCTGCTTATCCAGAACGTCTCAGTTACTACCTGTAAGTATATTTCCTTAGGATTCAGTTCTGTTTGTGCTATTACAGCCTGTTCTCCCAAATCATCATCCCCTCTCCACGTTTGCTCTCGAGGTCTAAACAAGCTGTTCTCAGGTTCTTTTGAGTGACCGAATGATACGTTTCAAGCATTAAAACTGCTCCAAGTTCCAAATGAGCTGTTGTTGAGCTCTAAAGAGGCTATCAACTCTCGTCTGACTCTAAAATAAGCTGGTGCTAAGCTCCAAACAAGCTGCTGTCACATTCTAAACAAGCTATTCTCGAAAACTGATGTGGGTCTTTAACTTTCTGCTTGACATTTGTTGTCTGTCGGCACATTAACGCGATGCGCTCATCTCCCTTGCCAGTGAACTTCTGAAAGGAAGAGGATAATGAAATGAGATAAAGCGGACGACTGGAGGAGCCCTGCCCCCCCCTTACCTCCACCTCCTTTGAAGCATGGCAGGCTTACAGCTTGTCACCCCTGCTACTTCACCCATGGGGCCTTTCTTTGGTCTGCCATGGCAGCAGGAGGCTATCCACGATAACATCTACACACCTAGGAAATATCAGGCAAGGCTTCCATCCACATGGATGTGTTTTCGTGCTGTATGTAAATGTGTATATATATATATATATAAGCAAACCATGTCAGTAATTTGACTTTTCTGTAAACCTGAATCTTCCTCCACAGGTAGAACTTCTCGAAGCAGCTCTTGAACATAATACTATCGTCTGCTTGAATACTGGCTCAGGGAAGACCTTTATTGCAGTACTTCTAACAAAAGAGCTCTCCCACCAAATCCGTGGACCTTACCAAGGAAATGCGAAGAGGACTGTTTTTCTGGTGAACACAGGTACCGGCAGCGGGCAGTGCCCCGATGTTGTTTTTGATGTACCGCAGGAGTTTTGCATGAGCTTTATTCTTTAAAGTTTGTTTTCAGATCTGTCAGATTAAAAAAAAAAAAAAATTGAAAATGGCATTCAGATGACTCATTGTCCATTTAAATTCAAATGCATTTATGAGTTTATATCCTGTGAAGTTATTAAACTTGGAATGTTTTCCATGTCGTTGGCTGTACCTCTGGTTTACGTTGTCCAGCTTCGTCTGTGGTTCAGCAAGCAGCTGCAGTCAGGACTCACTCTGACCTCCAGGTGGGAGAGTACACAGATTTGGGGGAAACCTCAGCATGGACCGACCAGCAGTGGAGTCAAGAGATAATCGAGAATCAGGTGTGTGCCTTACAGAATTTCCTCTGGTTTAAGAACAGGCAACGGGGATTCTCCAGCACAGGTGGCCTTTGTATTCATACACATTTTCCATTTTAGTTATTTCCACGTCAAGTCCAAGTCCAAGACTCGTCGACTGAAAACATGAGGTTTATATCAGGACTGATGGTTCAGATAGCTGACTCTTAGTGGACAGCCTCTCTTAAATTTGTGTGTCCTCATAGCTGGACAAAGTCGCACAGTTGCCAGTAACTGTTGTAAGAAATGCTCTTTTCCCCTCCTGCCATTCATTCACTGTATCTCATGCAGGTGCTGGTCATGACCTGCCACATATTCCTGCACGTCCTGAGGAATAAAATCTTACCGTTGTCTAAAATCAACTTGGTGGTTTTTGATGATTGTCACCTGGCCATCACAGACCACCCCTACTGTGAGATAATGAAGGTGAGTCTTCGAATCGTGGTCTCGAAGAATAGTTCGCCCGGGTTTTTGCAGGACGGGCGGTCACGCAAGGAGGAACTGTGAATGATCCAACTCCTCCTCCTTCTCTGTCCCTCTGCAGCTGTTTGAAGGCTGTTCATGCAGTCCTCGCATCCTGGGTCTCACCGCCTCCATTCTGAATGGAAAATGCGACCCGTCAGAACTGGAGCAGAAGATCCAGAAACTGGAGAGAGTCCTGAAGAGCAATGCTGAAACGGCCACCGACCTCGTGGTCCTGGACAGGTACTATAAACCAGTGTACACTCACCAAACATTTTATTATGAACCCCATAGGAATACTGGGTAGTTCCTCTGTTTATTCTCAAAACAGCCTCAGTTCTCTGTGGCACTAATTCCACAAGATGTTTGAAACTTTGAGACTCTGAACATGGTCAGCAACAACACTCAGATCTGACTGTGACATTCATTAGTTCCTATTTGAGTGAGACCTCCAAGCCAGTAACAGCGACTAACACTGCAGGTACAGGCTAACCTCTGTTTGTTATGTCCACCTGTTTCAGATATGCCTCTCAGCCAAGAGAAGTGGTGTTGGACTGCGGGCCCTTCGTGGACAAGAGCGGCCTCTCCTCCCGTCTGCAGGCGGAGCTGGATGAAGCTCTCCACTTCCTGAATGACTGCAACATTTCTGTTGCCAGAGAGGACCGTGATCCCACGTTCATCTCCAAACAGGTCAGAGGGACATACCGCACCGTTAGTGCATAAAGATATCAGACTCAGACGTCGTGGACAAAGCCAAATTATGCATTCAGTCCAGTCCACCTCTGAGGAAGCACACGAGGGGAACGAGACAAATGGTCAAACCGCTGTTCACACTGTCCCTGTCTTGTCCAGGTCCTGAGTGACTGCCGGGCTGTGCTGCAGGTGCTGGGGCCCTGGTGTGCAGATAAGGCCGCGGGCATCATGGTGCGCGAGCTCCAGAAGTACATCAAACACGAGCAGGAAGAACTCAACCGCAAGTTCCTGCTCTTCACCGACACCATCCTGCGCAAAGTGCACGCTCTCTGCGAGGAGCACTTCTCCCCAGCCTCGCTGGACCTCAAGTTTGTCACCCCCAAGGTCCTCCGGCTGCTTGAGATCCTGCACGAGTACAAGCCCTTCGAGCGGCAGCAGTTCGAGAGCGTGGAGTGGTACAACAACCGCAACCAGGACAACTACGTCTCCTGGAGCGACTCCGAGGACGAGGATGAGGACGAGGAGGTGGAGGCCAAAGAGAGGCCTGAAGCGAACTTTCCCTCGCCGTTCACCAACATTCTGTGTGGGATCATCTTTGTGGAGAGGCGCTACACAGCTGTCGTCCTCAATCGGTAGGGTTATGTCTTCATTGCTGACAGATGAGGCCAATGAATTTCCTGGACTTTTACTTTAATTCAGTTTTAGTGACATCGGTACATTGATGGCGCTGGCCTTGTAATGTGTAGTAAACCGCTCTTGTTTTTACATAATGTTTTGGGAATCATGACTCTGTTTCCAGGGTTGTTCCGCTGCAGCTGAGAGAAACTGTATTATTTCCCCATTGTCTTATCATTGACACATACACACACACACACACACACACACACACACACACTGTGTTTCCTCTTCAGTCTTATCAAAGAGGCGGGGAAACAGGACCCGGAGCTGGCTTACATCAGCAGCAACTTCATCACCGGCCACAGCATCGGCAAAAACCAGCCAAGGAACAAGCAGATGGAAGTGGAGTTCAGGAAACAAGAAGAGGTACGCAGACCGTGTGGAAACGACATTCTCATCAGTATCCATGTTTCCCCACAAACATATTTTGTTGTGCACATTTGGTTCAGACATTGCGTGTCCTAAAATCAAAGTCCAACCCAGTGTTTAATTTACTGAGAAACTTAGTGCAACGTTCAAATTAGCATTAGCTGTAATTTGAATTCTAACTTAACAGCAAAAAAAAAAGACCTTCTGTACATAAAGAAGCTGTGACCAAAAAGTCAGTGACAAAAGAGTTCTGACCAATGGCAGAGCAGATGGAGGGTGCACCAGCGGGTTCAAACCAGCAGCGCGTCCATCCATCAGCCACTGTGAACTAAAGACACCCGACTCTTTTCTCGCGCAGGTTCTCCGCAAATTCCGGGCTCACGAAACCAACCTGCTCATCGCCACCAGCATCGTGGAGGAGGGCGTGGATATTCCAAAGTGCAACCTGGTGGTGCGGTTCGACCTGCCCACGGAGTACCGGTCCTACGTCCAGTCCAAAGGCAGAGCTCGGGCGCCAGTCTCCAACTACATCATGCTGGCCGATAGTGAGAGGACCAAAGCCTTTGAAGAGGATCTCACTACCTACAAGGCCATTGAGAAGGTGACCTTTTTCGTTTGTACTGATTGGTTTAATATTTGAAAAATGTAAGTTAGTTTTTGAACCTGTCTAATCAATGTTGTTTTAGTTGAAATGGTATTTGAAGGTGAAGCAGAACGAGGTAATGAATTATAATCGTGTTTCCACTGAGCAGATCTTGAGGAACAAGTGCTCTAAGTCAGTGGAGGTGAGTGAGTTTGAGGTGGAGCAGGTGCTGGACGATGACAACATCCTTCCACCTTACGTGCTTCGGTCTGAGGACGGAGGTCCCCGGGTCACCATCAACACAGCCATTGGACACATTAACAGGTGTGGTGAAATCTATAAATCCTCAGTTCAACACAAGCAAACATTAATCAGCTTTCAGCTTTTTTGTAATGTCTGTTTCTTTTCTTTTCTTTTGTTTTTTTTAATTCTGGTGCTCAGATATTGTGCTCGGCTGCCCAGTGACCCGTTCACCCACTTAGCACCCAAATGTAAAACTGTGGAGACGCAGAATGGACGCTTACAGTCCACACTCTACTTACCCATCAACTCCCCTCTGCGAGTTCCTGTTAAGGTGAGGAGCAACATCTACATTTGAAGTATTTTGGTAGTACTCACACCCTGAAGCAGATGAATATTCCTTGGGTCTCTCAGACGCAGCTAATGCAAATAATCTTCATCATTTCAACACTGGCGTATTTTGTCCAATCGCTCCTCATATTTAGTTAATATGGGCCTTGATGTCACCTCAGGTTCATTCATTTTGTGGATGTGTCTTCTACAGGGTCCCACAATGAACTGTGCCAGACTGGCAGAGAAAGCAGTTGCACTAGTATGCTGCGAGAAACTCCACAAAATAGGTAAAACCACAAGAGTGATTTTACAGATACACTCTCTATAAGAGCTTTTCCCTCCATCTGTTTGAGCTTGTGTGTCCCCCCCCCCCCCCCCCCCCTTTTTTTCCCAGGTGAGCTGGACGACCATCTGATGCCGGTGGGGAAGGAGACAGTCAAATATGAGGAGGAGCTGGACCTTCACGACGAGGAGGAGACCAGCGTCCCAGGCCGGCCCGGTTCTACCAAGAGGAGGCAGTGTTACCCTAAAGCCGTAAGAATGTCGCTCCGCTAATGTCGCATATATTGCAGTTAGAGTTATCTTGTTTCACTGTGCTGGCTTTAATTGTAATAGAATTTAGTCAGATAAAGCTAATTTACAGTCCTTGAGCTTTTGTACAACTTCAGCTTGATAGCTCTAGCTGTGTGCCAGTGTCAGCTGAAGGTAGTTTTGGTAGCATTCAGAATTTCCCAGTTAATCTAATGAGCATCATAACATTATTTTAAATCAATAAATATAATTTTGATTTTGACAATTATCAAGCAGGAATGTTAAGTAGCTACTAATGTATTATCTCCGGTGGGAGCATAAATAGGGATTTTTCTCTGTAGAAAACCAGCTCTAATTTACCTGGAAGTTGTCTTTTCTCTTCATTGACTGTTGTGGAAAAAAGTGCTCAACAGCCGATGTCTCCCCCCCCCCGTCTTCTGTCTTCTTCCAGATACCAGAGTGTCTGCGGGACAGTTACGCTGTACCGGAGCAGACTTACTATCTATATGTGATCGGGATGGTCCTCACCACCCCTCTCCCCGATGAACTCAACTTCCGCAGAAGGAAGCTCTACCCACCGGAGGACACCACCAGGTGCTTCGGCATCCTGACTGCCAAACCCATACCTCGAGTACGTGGTCCCGTTAACTCTGTTCTCTCAGACTCGGCTACCATTTTTTTGGTTTTTTTTTTGGACTTCTGCAAATACGGTTCTTTGATTTATTATCATCCCCTTTCCCCTTCTGTCCAGATCCCCCATTTCCCGGTGTACACTCGCTCGGGTGAGGTGACAATCTCCATCGAGCTGCAGAAATCGGGCTTCACGCTCAGCGCCGCCCAGCTCGACCTCATCACCCGCCTGCACCAGTACATCTTTTCCCACATCCTCCGCCTGGAGAAACCTGCACTGGAGTTCAAGCCCACGTTGGCTGACTCGGCTTACTGTGTTCTACCTCTGAATGTTGGTGAGTGGAACTACACCCGAGCTTTCCCGTATGTATGGAGATGCTTCAACTTGTCTGTTTGTTACTGATTACTTTCTTCCCATTCCCCCCTCTCTATTCGGACTAATCGCTTTCATCAGTTGGGGACTCCAACACACTTGATATGGACTTTAAGTTCATGGAGGACATTGAGAAATCTGAGGCCCGCACTGGCATTCCTACCACACAGTACACCAAGCAGAACCCCTTCACCTTTAAGCTGGAGGACTACCAGGATGCCGTCATCATTCCAAGGTACCGCCGCACCAGAGTTACAAAAAAGTGGCTCTTTCTCAGAGAAGATACCATAAGAACTGGCTCAAACTGTATAGTAACTTTCACTGTTGTTTTTTTTTCCCAGGTATCGTAACTTCGACCAGCCTCATCGCTTCTACGTCGCCGACGTGTACACAGACCTGACACCGCTCAGCAAGTTTCCTTCACCAGAATACGAGACGTTCGCTGAGTACTACAAAACCAAGTACAACCTGGACCTGTCCAACCTGAACCAGCCACTCCTGGATGTAGACCACACCTCCTCCAGGTCAGCAGCGCATGCGTCATGCCCTGCTTTTTAATCACTGGGATGTGATGGTTCAGCTGATAGGGAAGCAAGAGAAGAAGTTTCTGTTTACAGGTCCTTGAGGAGTACTAGTGCATATGTGAAAAAAGGCTCCAGTGGGAGCTGTGAAGTCTGATAGTGAGTTTACCAGGCTCATCTCCTCGTCTCTGCTTAAGGCCAGAGGCTCTAGGCTGCGTTAGCCGCTGCTAACATAACACACCCAAATATCTGAGCAAACTGTCAGTTATCAGGTTATTACTTATGTCTTAGAGTGGTGAAGCACTCTATCATGAAGTCACAGTGTAATAACAGTAACATTGTATGAATGTCTCTCAGATTTGTACACAAGTTTTTTTGTTTTGGACGGGGATAAATTCGGGACTGTTCTGGTTTTCAGATTGAACCTGTTGACCCCTCGGCACCTGAACCAGAAGGGCAAAGCCCTGCCACTCAGCAGTGCAGAGAAGAGGAAGGCCAAATGGGAGAGTCTGCAGAACAAACAGGTGTGTGTGTGTGTGTGTGTGTGTGTGTGTGTGTGTGTGTGTTGATCTAGATGCCTGGATAGACAGTGTCAAGTAATCTGTGTTAATTTCAGTGCCAGATTTTAAGTCCTTGGATGAAACTGTTTATTTGTTTAGTCACATTTTTGTCATCCGATTGTTGTTCGTTTCAGTCAGTAAAAAAACAAATATATTTTAGTTTTCATCAGTGTTCAAATGCATCATCTGCATTTTTCTCATTCATTTTCATAATTTTCTTCTAAGCATCCAGAGGATACATCTGTGGCCATAGCCGATTCTAGAGTCTCAGGGGGCCCTCCAACCAGTGTTCATTCCTCTTTTTGCATCTTTCTTTTTTCTGCTGTCAGAGGGATAACTTCTCATCACTTTCCTCAATGCCGCTCTCACTTGTTTGTTTACGTAAGACGCATGGTACTTGCTGCAAGAGCGAGAGGTGGGGGTAGGGGCCCCCTTTAGGGAGTCTGCGATGGCCTACCACTGTCATTGCAAACTTGTGACGGCCTTATTGAATCAAAGTTGGTCAGTCCTCGGGGGGGGGGGGGCCCGCCCCTGGCCTAGGGCCCAAAGCATTTGCCTGCCTTGCCTGTTGGCGAGCAGCGCCCCCTGTCTGTGGCCATCTTTGACATGTTCAGTCATCATGGTTACAGGTGTTGTTCTCATCTATAAGCACCCGTGTTGGTATAAATTTGTATATTGTGTCGGTGTGAACGTCACAGCAGAAGTGAGTTCCAGCTACTCCACCTTTTCATTTCTGCGCTGTAACAGTGCTGGTCTAACCGGAGTGTTGTGTTTGTCAGATCCTGGTTCCAGAGCTGTGTGCCATCCACCCCATCCCCGCCTCCCTGTGGAGGAAAGCAGTGTGCCTGCCCAGCATCCTCTACCGCCTCCACTGCCTCCTGACCGCAGAGGAACTCAGAGCCCAGACGGCCAGCGAAGCCGGAGTGGGAGTCCAGACCCTCCCCCCTGACTTCAGGTCCCTACTGCTACACACACACTGCACAATGCATGCGTTAATTGTTGAAGACTGAGTTAATTTCAGTTATTTTAATTGCTGAATAACAGCTTTTCCTTTAAAAAAAAATGCAACACTGGCCCTGCAGCCTTATACTTATCACATTTCAACTCTGAAAACATCTTCAGTGATTACCTGCTGTGTTTGTATGTTCAGTAGAAGGTTCATAAACCACTCATAAGGATTTACAAACCCAGGGCAGTGGCACCATCTTGAGGATTTTTGTGGTCTCTGCAGTCTTTAAACATTTGTGTGCATACTTGTCCAAAACAGTTTCTCAGCGTTCTAATGTATAGATGTTTATATGGTGCAGGTATCCAAACCTGGACTTTGGCTGGAAGAGATCCATTGACAGCAGAACATTCATCTCCTGTCCTGAGTCCTGCGGTGAGGACGGTGAGGGTCACTGTAAGCACCAACAGACTGTAACCCCTGACCCCAGTTCCCTGACGCAACCAAGTAGTCACCACTCTTCCCTGCCCGATCAGGCGCCCCTCGTGGGCCCTGAGTCTGGAAACGCCACCTGCACGAGGAACCTAACTAATGGCACTGCCCTTGTCGCCGACTGTGACGACAGCGGCCACCGAGACGAGCACCTTCACCAACGTGACAATTGCCAATGCTCCCAGCCCAGCTCGCCTGGGCTGCAGAGCCCTGAATCAATACAAACCACTACCTCAGTTCCTGTGCAGCCCTCTCACAGCTTGAAGAAGCCCAGCTCCAGTCCTCCGCAGCCTAGTGACGAATGTACACCAGGGAGGACCTCAGACCACACAAATAAAGCTACCTCAGTCTGCAGCCGGGCAGCCACGGGTCCCAACGCTCCCACAGCACCTTCTCCTGACCTTGCAGCCGGCCCCCAGCACAGAGCCCAGAGAGAAGACTCCCCCAAAAGCCTGGGGCCCAACCCGGGCCTCATCCTGCAGGCCTTGACCCTGTCAAACGCAAGCGACGGCTTCAACCTGGAGCGGCTGGAGATGCTCGGCGACTCTTTCCTTAAGCACGCTATCACCACGTACCTGTTCTGCACCTACCCTGATGCTCATGAGGGGCGACTCAGTTATATGCGCAGCAAGAAGGTGAGACAGTCCATGACTTATTCAGAGGAGCATGAGGAATCCTGGGGGAAATGATAATTGTGATCATAATAGACAGTGTTAAGTTTTTTTGCTGTGCTTATGTAAATGTTGTTGCTGCATAGCCAATGTTAGCATTAACAGCTCTTTATTTACCAAGAGCTTCAGCCATTGTTGAGTTTACAGAGGATAGAATACGCCCTCTGATTGGTCAAACTACAATATATGTATAGCTTTGTTCACAAAATAAGTCCAGCTAGTATTAATATTAAAGTATTGAAGTTTTAAAGTATTAAAGCTAACTCCTCTAACACTGTCAGCACAGGAGGTGCAGTGTGAGCAGCACGTTAGCAGACGCTAAAGGTATAAAGGTATTGACTTGCTCTCTTTGTTCTGTCTGTCATCCAGGTGAGCAACTGTAACCTGTACCGCCTGGGGAAGAAGAAGGGGCTCCCCAGCAGGATGGTGGTGTCCATCTTCGACCCCCCTGTTAATTGGCTGCCTCCAGGCTACGTGGTCAACCAGGACAAAAGCAGCACTGACAAACTGGATTCAGGAGAGGTGAGTAGACTTCGTTCACTGTCTCTGCGGTTAGACCTAAGATTTAGAGAATGTTTGTTGTTAGTGAAAGGCCTCAAAGCACAGTATAGCTTTTGTTCATTCACTCATCCGTTCATTTTTGCATGGATGATGTGTGTGTGTTATGATGTTGTCAGACCACTAGGGGGCAGGCTTTCACCTTGTCTGGCAACACATCATGTTAATGTTTTGGTTTTAAGTCCCGTAGCCCTTAATCCCAGACCGTACTCTTACATACAATAGAACTCATGTTATAAGTGAAAGTTAAAAAAAATAAATACTGAGATGATGCAGCTCAAAGTGCATCAGCATAAAACAATACATTAAACAACACACTGTCCTCCGTGTCTGCAGAGTTAGATCCACTATAAAACATCCAATCTAGGGTGAGTTTCTTCCAGAAGCTTTGTTTTTGGTGGATTAGTGCTCTGATTAAGGATCAAATGAACGCACCCCACCAAAACCTCACATAACCTAACGACTGCGGTCAGGCCAATTCAGATCCAAATTTAGGGGAGGCTGGTTTCACCGCAGTCACTGTAAGGAATGTGAGGTTTTGGTGGCGTGCGTTCATTTACTCCTTAATCACAGTACTAATCTACCAACACAAAGCTTTTAGAAGAAACTCAACCAGAGAATTTGCGGGCCCCTAGTATCCCCCTCAATATGTCCACACTGTGGGCCTCGGTGTGGGCCGTCCCATTGGGGACCAGACTGCCTGCAGTGGCCCCCACGTGGACATACTAGGGAAGGCTGTGCACATGCCAGTGAATATGCTATGGGCCCATGGACATGCTCTGTAGGTCCTTAACAAAAAAAAAAACAAATTAGTTTGGTCCTACTTTGTACATGTAGTAAACAACATTATTTAGTTTAGAACTGAGCATGTGTCTTGAATACTAAATAAAATGCTTTTTATTCAGCAGAACAATGAACACACAGAACCACATTAGAACACAATGAGTACATTATAAATCAGTCCCCTCAGGGGCACCAGTGCACCTCTGCCATTTATTTTCTGGTCCTTCTCCCCTCTCGGTCTCTTGTATTTTAATCAAAGCTTCCACTTTAGACGATGTGGGCCGGCTGCTTTTTGTCACAGCATCAAAGTTAGAGAGAAAACAACAATTGAATTGTAAAAACACAACAAGTGCAAAGATACGCTGATGTTTTCCTACTTTTAGGGCATTTCCACATCAGGAAACTTCTTAGGACACAAGAATCTTTTGAGTCATCATCCTCTCCCCACATGATGACTCAGGGTTGTATCCTCACATGTAAAATTTGTCTAATCTGCTTCTTCCGAAAAAATAATCTAGCCTGGGAACAGAAGTTCAGATCAAGTTAGATTAAGTTAACTAGCTAGGCTAATCTGTCTTTGTGGAATAGGGCAATAGTACTTAGCAAACAAAGTACTTAGCAGTTAAAACATTTGCCATGGAATCACCTTACATATGGTTTATTCAATAATAATTGGAATTGCAAACTGCTCTTTGGTCTCTCCAGCTGTTGATGACGGGATACAATTAGTCTCCTGTAATACTTCATTAAAGTGGACTGGAGGAACTACAGCCTGGGTCTGATACTTGGTTTACATTAAGCCTACAGGCGAGACTTGCTGAGGTGTAAAACCGGGTTAGGTAAACTGATACTTCAGTGGAGTTGCGCAGGGCAAAATTCAAATCAAAATTGCTTTCTGTGGGCAAGACCACAGTAGGTTGCCCATAGAAACCCATCAGTGGGATCCCAAAAAGGGCAAAACTGCTGTGCTGTGCTGGGCTGCACAAGCACGCTTGCTAATTAGCATATTATGTTTGTCTAGTGACACTTAGTGACTTTTTGTGCACATTTTAGTTGCTTTCCATTGAAAGCACTGTAGCTGGTTACTGCTGTTCCACAGCAGTTTTCAGCTGCAACATCAATTTCACAGGTTGACCATACACAGCCTGGCCAGAAACTAGGCTTTGACCTAGTCTTGTTTCTCCTCTGACTTTTGGGAGCACGGGCGTGTGCTAATTTAAACATACAAGTTCACATTTTTGTTTTCCCAAGTTCCAAGCTTTCACATTTACCTATTTGACTAACAATGATTATCAATAATGTTTAACTGGTCTCAGTTTTTCATGAATCAATTCATCTTTTCGTCTTAAAAATGTGAAAAGGGAGAAGTGTTCATGTCTTCAAATGTCTGACCAACATTCCAAAAGATGTTTTCACTTTACAGAATTTACGGTCCTGCAGCAGACAGGTGCACTTAAGTGGAGACCTGATTTTGTTTTTCCCTGAGCTCTTGCTCTTTCTTCCTGTTTGTGTCCGTCATCCAGGCCAAAGAGGAGCTTCTGGCCAACGGGCGATCTGGGAACGACTATGACGAGGACGATGAGGAGGGAGAGGAGGTGGACGAGGACGATGAGGTGATGTTGAAGGATGAGCCAAAGGACGAGGTCAACATGGAGGACGATTTGGAGTACTACAAGGAGCACATCAAGTTCATCGATAATATGCTGTTGGGATCCGGTGCATTTGCAAAGAAGATCTCTCTGAGCGTCTTCCCTCCCTCTCCCACCCCGGCCTCGGGTCCATCCGCCACCATGGAGTCTCCGTATGAATGGAAGGCCCCCAAGAAGCCACTGCATCCCACTGCGTCCCACTACTCCTCCTCAGAGCCGGCGCCCAGCGGGCCCTCGGCCGAGGAGTTCGACTACAGCTCGTGGGACGCCATGTGCTACCTGGACCCCAGCAAGGCCGGGGAGGAGGACGACTTTGTGGTGGGTTTTTGGAACCCGTCGGAGGAGAACTGCGGGGTCGAGCTCGGCAAGCAGTCGATCTCCTACGACCTGCACACAGAGCAGTGCATCGCCGACAAGAGCATCGCCGACTGTGTGGAGGCTCTGCTGGGCTGCTACCTGACCAGCTGCGGAGAAAGAGCCGCCCAGATGTTCCTCTGCTCGTTGGGCCTCAAGGTGAGTCAGGACCTCCTACGCTGTTCTGCGTCACAGCAGCATGAATCAGCAATGATTCATCAGATCTGAATAAAACACTACTTATAAATAGCTGAGCAATGAAAGGAAATGAATGCAAGCTTTAATGACTATGAACATGATGGAATTCTCTCCAAACTGAATCATTTCCTGCTGCTGCTGCTTCACATTAAAAGCCAGCTGCGAATTATTGGGAATTATTTAGGAAATTAAAATTCGTCCACATACAAAAAGATAAGAACATATTTTGTTATTTTTTTTTTTTAGCTGGAGGAGATAGGGCGTCAGAGCTGGACTTTGATTTATCAACTCTTATGGTTATTGATTGTCCTGACTCCCGCTCTGTACTTTACTGACAGACATGAGAACGGTGTGTGAATAAGCATAGTCGTCAGACATTCTCTGCAGTTTTGAGAGTTTGTTTTCCTTCTTTGAACCCCAGGTGTTACCATTGGAGAGAGGGACTCTAACAGGCGAAGTGGTGCGGAGCCAACAGACCGTAGCCACCGACCTGTGCTACGGATGGCTAAAGATTCCACCCCGCTGCATGCTGGACCATCCGGACGCAGAGCGAACGCTCAACCACCTCATTTCTGGCTTCAAGAACTTTGAAAAAAAGATCAACTACACCTTTCAGAACAAGGCTTACCTCCTGCAAGCCTTCACCCACGCTTCCTACCATTACAACACCATCACAGGTTAGACTTCACCTCGCAGCAGCGCAACACTTCTTTTATTGTTTATTATTATTATTATTATTATTGAATGCACCGCTCAGACTTTCAGTTATTATTAACAGCAGAGTTTTACACAGGTTTCTTTTGCCCTCTCTCCAGATTGTTACCAGCGGCTGGAGTTCCTCGGTGATGCAATTTTAGACTACCTCATAACGAAGCACCTTTACGAAGACCCGCGGCAGCACTCTCCCGGTGTGCTGACCGACCTGCGCTCAGCACTGGTCAACAACACCATCTTTGCCTCTCTGGCCGTCAAGTACGACTACCACAAGTACTTCAAGGCCATCTCACCCGAGCTTTTTCACGTCATCGACGACTTCGTGCAGTTTCAGCTGGAGAAGAACGAGATGCAAGGCATGGACTCCGAGGTGAGCTCGGTTTCTCCCGAGAAACACAGCCGACATCCGGACGGAACGACAGAGCCCCGTGGGAAGAAAGAAACCCGATCTTTGCTGTTTTTCCTCCCCCCCCCCCCCCCCCCCCCAATAAACAATAGTCAGGATTCAAATGCATGAATAACAAGGCAGGCAGTCTTTTATGAATCTGTCTCAAAATGCAGTTGGATTTGCTTTTCCTGGAAATGGTTTTCTTGGCTGCAGATCTCCTCTCATTCCACTCGAGAGGTACTTTTAATGCCTTAGGGACAGCAGGCACATACACAGACACACTGAAAAGCAGCTGAAAGAAAGAAAGAAATGCGCTGCAGTAATATGGGACCGCTCACTGCTCATCAAATACAGTTACGTTATGAAGCAGCATGTTTTAACCTGTTACATTTAGTACTCACTACTTAAACAGGCCATAAGTCTGTCAGTGGATAGTGTGAGCTGAGAACTTTTTTTTGGATTTAAAAAAAAAATCCTTGTGTAAATGTTTTAAGAGCAACTTAAAATCTTGTTTTTATCTTGAACCCACCCACCCTGACAGTCTAACACTGGACGTGCTAATGCTTCAGCCATGTTCACACCCAAATCAAAATCTGGTGCTGATTGAGAATTCGTGTTACCATATGTTACATTGATAACTCCTTTTTTTTTTTTTAACACGCACAGTGTTTGTGTTAGAAATGACTAAATCTGGTATGTTGTGTTTCTCCTACCAGCTGCGACGCTCTGAAGAAGACGAGGAGAAGGAGGAGGACATCGAGGTCCCCAAGGCCATGGGGGACATCTTTGAGTCGCTAGCCGGAGCAATTTACATGGACAGCAGTATGTCGTTGGAGACAGTGTGGCAAGTGTATTATCCAATGATGAGGCCACTTATAGGTGAGGAGGACATTTATTTATTTATCTTGTTTTATTCATTCATTCATTCATGTTCATGATGGCTACTTCGGGTGACAGCAGACGTTCAGGATTCGTTTTTCCCAGTTGTGTTGATGTGTTGGTAGAGTTGCATGTTTATGATGACCCTCCATTCCCCATCAACACTTACAGAGAAATTCTCTGCCAACGTGCCACGCTCTCCTGTGAGGGAGCTGCTCGAGATGGAACCAGAAACTGCCAAGTTCAGGTAAGAGATCAGCACACACACACACACACACACACACACACACACACACAAAACAGTATTTGATGGTAGCATCAGAGGGCAATTGGAAATAAAGGTCCACCTCTAATACAAGCCTGTTACCTCTCCTCTGCTTTCAGCCCCGCAGAGAGAACGTACGACGGGAAGGTCCGGGTGACGGTGGAGGTGGTCGGGAAGGGCAAGTTCAAAGGAGTCGGCCGCAGCTACCGGATCGCCAAGTCGGCGGCGGCGCGACGAGCTCTGCGCAGCCTCAAAGCCAATCAACCTCAGGTCCAAAATAACTGAGCTCCTCCTTTCCCGAGCTCTTCAGCATTAGCACCTAAGCTATCGATGCGAACGGAGAAAAACAAACAAACAAAAAAAAAAAACAAAACAAAACAAAAAAGCAACTTCGGCTTCCCAACACAGCGCGATGCTAGCCCCTGTATCTTCAGCCCGCGATGGCACAACCGAGGCAGCCAGGAACACTGTGTGGAGATGCAACAAAAGAAGCAGACTGCTCTCACAACGGATTTCACATCGGATCTTTTACCTTTTTTTTTTTTTCTTATTTCTTTTTTTTTTTTTGCGCAAACACAATCTTTACTTTCCCTCTCTGCTTTGTGTAATCACGAGTGCTTTATTAACGTTTAGTTAAGTGTTTTAAAAAAAAAAAAAAAAGGTCAGGTCGCAGTGTCTATTCCTCAGTTCTTGTTTTTTTTTTAGTTAACCTCTATGACAGCGAGATGAGGCTTACGCTTATTGTGTAGTATTAGATTGTACATAGTTCAATCAAAGGTGTAAATCAAAGTATGTAGGAAGAAAAAAATAAAAACAAAAAAACGCTAAACTCCTCAGCCTGTGCACTAGTGCCAGTCAGTTTTAAAGCGTTTTTTTTTTTTTTTTTTTCTTGTCCAGAAAAGGACAAAAAAAAAAAAAAAAAAACGCTAACGGCAGACCTGGCTAACAGATACCACTGGAACAAAAAACCTGGTGGCACTTCTGTCTGAAATCTGTCTTGAAATGGTATTCTTAATAATTTTTTTTTTTTTTTTTTTTTTTTTTTTTTGCACTTATTCCATTAGGGTCTGTTATTTTGAGAATTTGTGTGGTCACATTGACACCAAAATCATATTTGTAGCAAAGTATATAAATATATATTAAAAAAAAAAAATTATAAAATACAATGAATGATATTCTCGGCCTTTTGATGCGCTAAGGCCTCACCCTCATATCCTGCGAGACGGATAGGAATTTCAACATTCCCAGTTACTGTAATTTAAATTAGTTTTTAACCGCACTTGAGGTTGCATGTTCTTGTAGCTTATGTATAAACCATGACAACTGGATGGCTTCTATAAATGTTCTAAAATCTATGGATATATCTAGGAGTGTGTGAGAGCGACGTTAGATGTTTATGGCATTATCTCGGTGATTTGGTCAAAGGTGTTTTTTGATACCGAGAAACGGGTGGAATCGAATTAAGTCATTCTTGCGCACTAAAAAAGAAAAAAAAAAAAAAACAAACAAACTTGTCTTTCTGTGGAGCAAAATCATCCAGTTTTGATATAAGAAGAGAAAGACATATCACACACACGTTACAATATGCTGCAGACTTTTCTACAAATTGGATACGCGTCGAATCTTTTTCAAATACAGTCTTTGTGGAGAAGGAAAAAAAAAAAAAAGGCCAATTCATTTCAACACACTAGTGTTCCTCACATCCCGTACCTTACCAAAGCTATAGCAGATGTGACACTATGAGGTTGAAGTCAATTCCTAGGGATAAGGATACCAGCCTTTTTTTTTTTTTTTTTTTTTTTGTAATTTTTTGCTTCTCGCTAAATGTCTTTTTTTTTTTTTTTTGTTTCTCATCAATAAGCCCTTTTTTTTTTTCACTTGAATACCTCAGTTAATTGCATGCATTTTCTTGTCTTTATTTTTTTCTTTTGTTTGGTGCTATGTTTTTGTATTAAGCTTGAATTTCTCATCTTTTTTGCACTGTAACTATAATACCTCTTTATTTTACTTTGTTTTTTTTTTGTTTTTGAATTTTATTTTTTTTTTTTTAATTTTGAAATCTGTTTGATTTGGTTGTTCTGTTCGTCAGCCATCAAGCTGTAGAGGAGAGCTGCATTTGTCGTCCCTTCCCCTTCCCATACTTGAGGTTGACACTTGATGATAATTTTTTTTTTTTCGTTGGGGGGGGGGGAGACATAGAAAGTGTATTCTCTGCACATAAGCCTAACTCTGTTTCTTTTTTTTTTTTTCCCTTATTTTAATTTACTCAATCAATCAAACAGAGGATTCATTGATCAGATGAGGATCAGTGCTTGTAGAGGTAATCAGATTGCACTCTTAAACTTTAAACATACTCCAAAACATAGGAAAATACTTGACTTAATTCTTGAAAGCTATCTTCATATATAAGAGACTTATACCTGTGTGGCTCCTAAAGCGTGTTAACATAGCTATCTGAAATCCCACCGTAATTCTTCTACCTCAAAGGACAGTGCACTCAGTGTTCATTTGTGGACGAGACTGCAGTTCAGCTCAGTAACTCTGACGGTGATTCATACTGTAGTCTTTCTTTTTTTTTTTTTTTTTTTTAAACTGTGATTTACAGTACGCAGCACACAGATATCAGTTTCCCTGAGTCGACATTGACGGTAAAATTGAGTTTCGCGTCTTGAACTTAAAAACAAAACTCAGAACTCAGTGCCTTCTCCGTGGGAGACCAGTTTCAAACTTATTCAGTGAGTGAACTGATCATAATTTGAAGTTATAGACACAGCTGAACACGACTTTTTTGTTTTTTAAATTAAACTAAATAACATATTTTCAGTGAAATGCTCCAACCAGAGGCAGCAGAAGAACCCCCTCCACTCACAGGGTGGACCCGTGCATTAAAAACAGAAATAGGCCTGAGTCCAAAACGTGTGTTAACTCTGAACGTTTGCAATGAACTGCCCAAAGCGTCGCTAACCGACGGGGCACGGTGAGGTTGTGTTCCCCATCTGCTAATAGCTTGTGGTTGATTTGATTAATTGCAAGTGTACTGAGGTGATAGAGGACCTTAAAGTTGCATTATTATTATTATTATTATTATTTTTATTTATTGATGTTTTAGTCATCTGTAGGGCAGCACAACAAGCTGTAAACAGAACACTGACACGCTATCCACCTGATAAAAGTCCAGTCTTCGCTCTGCTTTTAGCCTTGTTTGTGTGTCTGTTTGCTGAAAACAGCTGCCGACAGCTGGAAACCAGGCTGTGGAAGTAAAAACCAAAAGGATAAGCTGAGGGCTGTGATGGTGAGCCTTTCATCGTACACACGGTATTCATTAGATCAAATGTTTTGAAAGCAAGTATTTATTTTATGCAGCTTTAAGGTAAGATTTCTCAGGGCTCTGTGTTGTGTCGAGTTAGAATTTCTTTTTTTTAAAAAAACCTTTATGATTCCATTTTCTGATGTGCTTGCAGGGTCCATACTCCTGAGTAAGAGCTTGGTCGTGGCAGTCATTTGCAATTTCAGTAAAACTGGCTGAAGATGCAGCAGATGTTGCTCTTGTTTTCCAGACTCCTTGCCCCCCCACATACTAAATTTCTACTCTTAACAAAGAGTCTGAGACCAGGCTGGACCCGAGTGTCAGTTCACAAGAACCAAACTTCAACTAAAGTGGAGGAAAAATACTCCAGTACGAAGACTGCAACAACCGCGACAACACAACTACTACTGAAACCACAGCTCACGCGTTCCAGTTTGCGCCGTAGGCTTTAAATGAGTTATTTCCGTCAACAAAAACAAAACAAACACAAAACAAAAAACTTGAAAAGCACGAATTCTGATTTATTCACGTTGATCCGCGATCTTTGCCTCATCTTTTCTCCTCTGCCAAAAGCCGAGTTTCTCCGATATCTCTTCGGGTGCCATACATTTCATAGTTTTTCTTTTTTTTTCCATGGGTCTTGCAGATGGCCATGCGAGTGCTGAAGTGTGAATCCGTGAAATCCTTCGGCTCTTGTGAAATCGTGAAACCGAAGTACGACGTTCTTACAATCTGTCAGACAGAGTGCAATCTCATTATTTCTCAAACAGGTGTCTGACCCTCTGCAGTCTACCTGTTTGAACCCTGAAGTCATTTCCTCATTACAGAGAGAGATACTGTCTTGTGACTTTAGAATGGAGTGTATCCGACCCTCCTGTTTGTCACACACACACACTCAGAGCCCTTTAAATGTTTCCTCTGGCTCAACACACTATCCATTAGTCACCGGGAAGGATAGGGGGAGGGATTACTTAAAAAAAAAAATCCCCCCCAAAAAAAAGAATGTGAAATCACTCATATGGTGCCACACCCACTCTTTTTATTTGATCTGATGAAAATGAGGATCACAAATGATCTTGTCAGCCACAAGTGGCATCAGTATCCAACCACCTTGTATTGTTTTTTTCTTTTTTTCTTTTTTTGTCGAGGAGGGAGGTGTGTGTGTGGGAGTGCTGAAGTTGAGGTAGTCCTGTGTTATTCAGAGCGGACTATGTTTTCTCGTACTGGCAGTTTGTTTTTTTGTTTTTTTTTTTTTCTTTTTGTACATGTAGCACAATTGAGCATTGCACTTGGGCGCCATACTTTACCTCATGTCAGAGTAGTGTGAAAGGGAGTGAAAGATGAGAGGGGGGAAAAAAAAAAATGTATATTGATGCCGTAATTTTAAAGAGGACTAACTTGTGGTTCGGTCTTTGCTGCTGTTTCAATTGCTGGTATTACACAACCCTGTTTTAAACGAAAACAAAAAAAAAAGAAAAGAAAAAGTGGAGGAAGGGGCTTTGGGAGGGGAGACAAAAAAAAAATGTGCCTGCAGGTTATCATCTGATAACTACACTGTAAAAAATAAAAAAAAAGGAGAAAACCTTTGCAATTTGGGGGCTAAAAAAAAAAAAAAAAAAAAAATGTCTGGACATCACGTAATCTGATGTCCTGCCTTAAAACAGCTGTTTGGAAAATGAATTGCAAGTCAAAAGTCCCACGTCCAGTCACTTGAATGGCGTCGTGACGCTCTCGATCTGATTCTCTTCTGACTACTTTGACATCTACAGGGACAACCCTCCCCCAGCCCCTTTATGATCAGGAACTTAAAGGAAAAATCCACTCAAACCTGCTCATGTACAGTGAAAGTCTCGCTGACTTGTTGGAGCGGCGTTCACACTCGTCTTCAACATGCTCACAGCTTTACTTGGTGAATTCTTGTGAACTGGGGCTGTCACTTACATTTTTTTTTTCTTAAATTTATACAATACATAAATATTTTTGAAATACAACATGTGCCGTCTTTTCCCACCCAGTTGTTCTACCCCTAAACTAGACTACTGCTTTTTTTTTTTTTTGGTTAACATTTATTTATTTATTTTTTTAGTGACAGCCCTAATGTGTGTGTCTTTTGCTCAGATTTGAACAGGATAGAAAAAAACGAAAAGAAAGAAAAGAATCTTCTGCGTTCCAGAAGATTCTGGATGACACACAGTCAAATTCTTTCCATCACACCATTGTAGCTACATCTGAAATTCCCTGCTTCTTAAAAAGAAAACGTATTCATGCTGCTTGGATTTAATATGTGTTTAATGATTAGATTGAACTGAATCACTGTGGATGTGATTAGGATTTTTTTTTTTTTTGACACTTAACAGAAGAGGTTACAGTCCTGAGTCTACAGTGTTTTCTGCTCCAGTTGCTACTCTAGTTATCGTCATCACCGTCTGAGCCATGGAGCCCTGTACAGGCCTCATGTCAGCCTCCATGACTTATGCTCTTCTCTTACAGGTTTTGAGAGCCTGCTTGAGGATGAGTTACGACTGTCATCTTTTTTTCTTTTTCCTCCCCTTGCTCAAGCTTTCTTGTGTCTTTCCTGTGATTTGAAACCTCTTAAATAACCTTGAAAGTTCATAGCCGTTGATCCAGGACTGTCACACTATGTCTGAGTCCAGCATCGCAATCTCAAATCTCCAAATGTACTCAAAGTATCAAAAGTACCAGAGACCGGTGGCTGCCCCCTGGTGGCCAGAGGCTATGTGAAGAAGATTGCTACTTTGATGCAGTCATTAAATGCACCTGATTGTCCTTTGGGTTTTTGTATTGGCTGTAAAAGGTTTTATCAGCCGATCAGTGACTGGGTTGAGATGGTGATGCAGGATTAGAGAGGATCAGTTGTGATGGTCCTGGATCAGTTTCAGAAACTTCCAAAAACACATTTAGATTTAGATGCAAGTTTCCCAAATCTTACTCACATCCACTCTGATTCAGAGGTTCATGGTGAGCCTTTACTTTTATTACAACTGGACGTGTATGTGATGCATGTCAGTCCTGTACATTTGGCCAAACACTCAAGAGGAATGAACCTCGTTGGTTTTCCAACAGTACTGGTGCTGTAGGGTGGATTTTTCCTTTAAGGTGCAGTTAGAAGGTGTGAACAGTGTCTGAAGTGAACTGAAATGCCTCGGATAAGCGGTGAAAGGCCCCCCGGGTGGGAAGAGGACTCTTGGCAGCAGATACATTGGTCTCACAAAGCCAGCATGGAGCACCGACGGAGACTGTTTCGCCGAGCAGCAGAACACCAGCAGAGCGGAACGCTAAACGACGAGCGAGCGACGAACTGTTATCAGTGTGGGGAATTATGGGCCATTACAACCTGCAGCAAAATGTTTTAAGGGACATAGATTATGGACTAGAAATTGAACTCCTCACTCATACTGTAATACCGTGCTGCAGTGGTTTGCGGTCTGCACCTTATGGATCACAAATACCTTTAATTTTTTTTTTCTTTCTTTTTTTGGGTTGAATTTTTTTTTCTTTTTTCTTTCTTTTTTCTTTTTCTTTCTTTTTTTTTTTTATAATTGTAGCTCAGTATATCTACAATAAAAGTAATGGTATGGTCATTCACTTTGGGTCCTGTGGGGTTCATTGACTTTTTGGCAGATGTTGCCCAGCTGTTTCCCAGATAAAAAGTTGTTGACCCTCTGATGTTCCCCCTCTTGCGCCATCGTTAGGCCATAATTTGCCTGTGAAAGAATCGATATTTTTAAAGGAATAGTTCACCATTTGGGGGACTACATTCATATCGATCTCACGTCTGTGTGTTAAGTTCAGAGCTGCATTCAGAACCTTGTTTACCTCAGCGTAGCATGCTTGAAGCAGGGGGAACAGCTCACTGATTAATATATTGTATCATCTGTTTAATCAGGGCTCATGTGTTGGATCTACTTCTTGACAGAAACAGCAGCTGAGTCAGTGTGCAGCGTCTGGTTTTCACGATGAGGTTCTCAGGTTTGGAACCATCGCGTCGGTACAGAGACCCAGAAACCAAAATCTGATCTTAGGGATCTAGAAACCTGTGCTTACAGCTGGAGGCGGCACAGATAAATGTGGGTTGGTGGTGGTTGTTGGTGGGTGGAGTTCTGGATGTTGGACAGCTGTTTCCCCTATGTTTACACTTTCTATGCTAAGCTAGGCTAACTTTAGATTTTACTATAATCACTTTAAAAAATGAATAACATTTATTTCTCAATTGGATAATTACATTGTATTTGAATGATAGGATAATATTCTGAAAGAAAAAAAGGTCATATGAAGATTTCTGTTTCCTTATCCTGTCTTTAAAAGATGAATAATAAGTTTAATTACACATATTTGTGTATTTTCTTTCATAATTCCAGCTCTTGTATCATTATTTTATACAACTTATGGTAACATAATGAATATGCTTAAACACTGAAAATGTCTAATATGATTCTGATGGTACACTAAAGGCTCCGTATCCCAGAGACTGAACTTTTTCCTGTAGCTCAGTCATGGCTTTTCCTGTGGAGCCGATATCAGGTCAAACTGTTTGCACTAAATATCCCATAATGACAAAGCCATAACACAATTTTAGAAATGTTTGCAAGTTTATTGAAAAGGAAAATTTTAAATATCACATTGACTCAAATACTCTTTACTCAGGACTTGGCTGAAGCACCTTTGGCAGTGGTGACAACCTTTGCACATCTGGATTTGGGGATTTTCCGCCTTGCTTCTCTACAGATCCTTTTCAAGATCTCGAGGACTTTGACAGTCAGTGCCGTGTTGGCTGTAAAACAAGGAGCACCATAGAGTTGAATCGGTGGAGGAGAGTCAGATGGTCCACGTGGAATGACGTGATTGAATTGTCCACCCCGTTTCCTCAAAACCCTGGAGGCTGTTCACTAGTGAACCTGATCTGCATGTCTTTGGACTGTGGGAGAAAGCTGGGGAACCCACACAAGATACGCTGAAGTTGAAAAGGTCAATGTAAACAAACTGAAGACAAAATGAAACTCAGAATAACAACAGAGAAAACTAAGGTGTGTGAGTCAATAAGACATTGAAGTCGTCTGTGCGGCAGCAGGTGATACGTCACGGTCGCACACGACCTGAACTCGATGTGAACACGTGCGTGTCTTCCCACACACCATGTTGCTGGGCTGCACAATAATTCGTTTTTCATTTTTTAGATACTTTACTGCTCCTGAGCGCAGCTGGTTGGACAGTCGACGGCGGCTCTGCAGAGGACAGAGGACAGGGAGCAGAAGCAGAGCACCTCTGAGGATTCAGGACCACAGCTCCCAGTGAGAGCAGTGAAAACACTGGTGAGTTGCTTGCTGAGTGGATGCTGGTGTGTCCCCCAGGTGGGTTATTGGTGTCCCCGAGCTGACTTTTAAACTAACTCTGACCCCTCCCTTTCATCTCATGTCCCCACTGCTTTAATTCATTTTAGAGATTAGTAAAAGTGAGGTCCTCTGAGCTAATTCTGAAAGTTTGAAATTTCTGGTTCTCTCTGAAGTCTGAGACACCTTTTGCGTCCTCTTCAGTTGCCGCTCTTCTATCAGCAGGACTCGAAGTCTCACGGCAGCTTTTAGCCTCAGTAATGAAAACCAGCGCAAACCAGAAGTAAATGAGAATCAAGCTGTTGATTGAAGCCTTTGAGAGTGTTAGCGAATAGGAAAATGAGCTGACGGCGCCCGCTTAGGAAGATAATCAACGCAATGTCAACTTTTTCCGCGACGCCGCAACGGCTGCTGTTTTTTATTTGTTTGCGCGCGCGGAGGTCGCTGGGAGAGGACGCCAGCCAACCCTCACACCTAAACAGCTCCTCCCCCTCCTCCTCCTCTGGCATTCAAATACTCTTCCCCTTCTCCTCCTTTCTGATGAGACGCAAATACTGAAATGAGGCCTCGGGCGTCGAAGGCTCGGGGAACAGCATGGGAACGGCGGGAGAGGTGCCACATAATTAAAAATATCATTTCAGCTCCTGCTCTCGCCTATTTCCATTCAGCATTACCACGTCTCCACAGGTAAATTGCTCCCTGTACTCCAGCGATGATGGTAATGAGCGGTGGTTAGGTCTGACACCACGTCTCTTTGATTTAACCTAAATGAGAAATATGCCATCAACAGGGGGGACTCAATCATAGCGACTTTAAATATGATATGAGCCCAGCTGAACTAGAGGGGGTGAATCACAGGGTAAAAGTATAATATTAGGTTGGCTGATGGAAAGGGATACTCACACCATCAGAGGCGTGTGTGTATGCGTGTGTGTTATCACTCGAGTCATGTCAACTCTTCTGGAAAAAGAACCTTATTATACAGATAATAATATATCAAAAACATATCAGTTTTGGGCTTCGGGCTCCGGGGCTCATTTTCGCAGACCGTGGCCGTCGCCCGCGCTTCACTCTCGCCACATTTCGACTAATTGTGCATTTCATTCGAAAACACAAGGGGGGAAAAAAAGAAGAAAAAAAAAGATTTGATCTCCTCCCACAAGAAGTGTATTCATTTGAGATGACATTTTATGGACTCAGATCTGAAACTCTCTGATGTCAGACCTCCATATTAATCAGATCTCCATCAGCGCTATCAAAAGAATCAAAGTTTTTCTCGCAAGAGCACTTCTGGCTTTTTCTTTTTTGTTAAAGGGCTCAAACGCACCCGATCCTTAAATAATAAGTAGTTGAATTTTAAATAAATGTCAGTTTTGGTCCAGAGAAGTATTTTGCCTCAGGGCTGCTGCTTAAAATGAGACCACGTGAAGTGAATTTTTAAGGAAGCTGGAAGTGTTGTGGACAAAATTGGATCAAAAACCAAACTCAAACTGAGATCAGATATTATATTATGCTGCTGTATTAAGTGACTGTATTTTTTTAAAATACTTTTTCAAAAACTTTTGTAATTGTTGAAACAGTCAAATTCTTGGGATCAAGTGTGTCTCCACCTTTATAGTAAAGACTAACACATGCACATGTCCATACAGCTGGTAACTCTCAGGTAAATAAAGCCAGATTTAAACAGTTCAGTAAGTGAAACACCATTTTTGTCATCCTAATTTTCCATGTTGTGATTTTGCTGATTTGATTTGTATTTTTGTTTGATTCTCTCCAACACTAAAAGGCACGTACTGCGCTTTATTACATTATAACCATGGGATGCCAAAGCATCATGGTGCCTCTGAAGAGGAGCTTGAGCTTTAATATTTCCACCATGTTAGCCTGTGATTATTAGTCATTAGTAACTCAAGACGAACAAAAAATATTAGCTTGATTGTGCCTGGGTCCTCTGAAGGCGTAGCACGCTAGCAGCAGCAGACATAGCGCTATTAGAGGAGAAAACGAAAGACAGAGGATTGTCGTGGGCCGCTTTGTGTGTCGGACCACAGCAATTGGCGTGTCGGTTTGAATTAGACACTGATCACTTAGAGCTCCTCTGTCTGAGTATCATGTTTACCCTGCAAATCACGGAGCACCGCGGGACAGACCGATTGGCACTGACAGTCAGAGGATATGATTCTGAATGTGTGTGTGTGTGTGTGTGTTCACTGCCTTTGTGGAAATAAGCACAATTGTAAAGAAGAGATTTTGTGTTGGGAACTTACAGGTGGAAATTTAGGGAACGCTGATGTGACCAAATCATGACTTGGACACGTGTTTAATGTCTTAGTCTTATTCTTACAATAGCTCTCAAATGACAGTGACATATTGCTCTGCAGAATGTGGGTGACGTTGGGGGATCTGATTGCATAGTGGTCTACGACTGGTGAGAGTTTTTTATCAGGCAAATCAAGCTTTGACTCAGAAACATATTGAGAACATTTAAGAGTAAGTCAAGGTAATTTAAGGTAAATTTTTGGTACATTTTCTGGGTATTAATGACTTATATACTATGAAATATGAAGCTATGAACAAGACCACCAGTGCTAAGACACCAACCTCTTTCTTAAAAGTTCAGGTGACAGTTATTTCTTTCAGAGGTGAGGGTCAACTATGATCCAGAGCTTTCGCTCAAAGCATCATCAGATTTGCAGTGGATACTCATTGTCTCTGTTCCCTGTCAACTTCAGTGAGTCCGTGCAATGCAATGGCTGTTTGAATGTATGTGGCTGTTTTTATGGCACAATACTGAGTACAGTGCACTTATGTCTCCATTCTTAATTTTGCCTGCAAAGACTTTAGTAGACTGTGTCTCCAAACTGTTTTTCCAATAAGCTGTCAATGACTGCGGACCCAGACCCATCGGGACTCCGGAACTAACTGCTTGTATGAGAGGTGAGCCTGAGGTTTGACATCAAGCTATAACAAAGAGGCAAGTTAAATTAAAGTTGTGATGGTCTTAAACTGTTGACATGACTGTTGTCAAGTTGACAGCTGATGACTGGAAGAAAAAAAAAAAAAAAAAGCTGTGGACTCCTTTTCTTGGCCAGAGACATCTTTCTACACGTTGGCTCAGTTCCAGTGGTCATTGAGTTCTATAGGAAATAACAGGGCTCAAAATCAAGTGCAACATATTGCTTAAAGTGAGAGTGAGTCATGAAATGGACCTTGAAGGGAAAGAGATGCAGTGAGGTGATGACCAGTGTTTGTTTTTTTTTTTTTTTGTTCGTTTTTTTTTTTACCTCAAAAATAAAAACTGAAGGTAAACCCCTTGGAATTCGGGTCTTGCCTGTGGTGACTGTAGGCCAGATGAAGACGAGATGGAGTTATCATCCCACATGGTTCTGCTGAGCATCACAGTGACATCGATACCGGCGGAGAGATAAGCCACAGCATCTCCTCGCGAGGAGAAACCGCAGCAGCCTTATGTCGAGCTGTTGTGATTGCTAATACGCTACAGCTGTGACCATGAAATCAGGACTTAGTGTAATTAGCCACTTTGAAGCGGATATTTAATACCAAAATTTTCAACAAAATACCAGGGGTTCTGGTGCTACTTGATGATAATCTGATATCCAAGCCTCTCATCTCATGTATTTTCCTTCTTAACAACCGTGCCATTTTTCTGGGGCAAGAGAGATGGGGGACGTGGGTTCCATTTGGACCGTCTGTTCAGGAGCCAGACAGAAATGCTGCGGCGCAATACCCTCAATTCCTATTTGTAGGAGGGAGCCCAATATGACACATGCGCTTTCTAAAAGAAAAATAAAGAGCATGTGTATAATATTACACTGTTATTGGGGAGGCTTTTTCCCTTTCTTTGAGTAAATCTGTATTGGCCCCCATGCAGCTTTAGCATTGAGTTGCTATGCAGTGGTATAGGTTGTGTGAGGCCTTTGAGGGGTTCGAACATTATTCAGGGTGATAACATGTTTCTTTCACACTGTTCCTTTGCTGAATATGTATCTAAACTGAACTTACTGTTGTAAACATCAACCAGAGTTTACAGTTCACCGACTATGCTTTCGGAGGTACTGCGAACATACAGTTCTACTTTGCAATTAAAGGTTATTAGTGACATTACAGGTGCCTTCACCTATGGTTTTAGCTGTGAAATAAAGCGGGAATTAATCTAGCAGAGCTGCTGACTTGTAACCTCAGAATACCCCCGATTTTCAATCACAGCTTTCAAGCATCTTGCCATGCTCTCCACCAGTCTTTAACGTTGCTGTTGGGTGACATTATGCCACTCTTGATGCAAAAATTCAAGCAGCTCAGCTTTGTTTGATGGCTTGTGACCATCCATCTTCCTCTTGATCACATTCCAGAAGTTTCCAATAGGGTTCAGGTCTGGAGATTGGGCTGGCCATGACAGGGTCTTGATCTGGTGGTCCTTCATCCACACCTTGATTGACTTGGCTCTGTGGCATGGAGCATTGTCCTGCTGGAAAAAGCAATCCTCAGAGTTGGGGAACATTGTCAGAGCAGAAGGAAGCAAGTTTTCTTCCAAGATAACCTTGTACATAGCTTGATTCATGTGTCCTTCGCAAAGACGAATCTGCCTGATTCCAGCCTTGCTGAAGCACCTCCAGATCATCACTAATCATCCACCAAATTTCACAGGGGGTGTGAGACACTGTGGCTTGTAGGCTTCTCCAGGTCTCCGTCTAACCATTAGACAACCAGGTGTTGGGCAAAGCTGAAAATTGGACTCATCAGAGAAGATGACCTCCAGTCCTCTATGGTCCAATCCTTATGGTCTTTTGCAAACCTCAGCCTCGCTCTTCTTTGCTTCTCATTCATGAAGGGCTTTTTTCTAGTTTTACACAACTCGAGCCCTGCCCCTAGGAGCCTGTTTTGAAGTGTTCTCACTGTGCACTTCCCAGCTGCCATTTTCAGTTCTTTTTGTAGGTCACTTAATGTCATCCTACAGTTGCTGAGTGACATTCAAATGAGTTGACGGTCATCCCGGTCAGTGGAGAGCCGGTGTCACCCTCTGCCAGTCTGTAGCTTTGTTGTCCCCTTGACCTTGTTCTTATGAACAGCCATCTTAGAAATTTTAAGGATGGAAGCAACCTGACGCTTACTGTATCCCTCTGCCAGTAAAGCCAGAATTTAACCCTTCTTTTCCTCAAACAAAACTTTTCTTTTCAACTCTTTTGGCATGGTCAATTGTTATTTTTTGATTGCTATTACTTTTGAGGTACTCATTAAATAGGATCAAATAGGATTTGGTTCAGGTGATCACCTAATCAGTACCTCATTAAGCAGACTGAGGTGTGCTTGTGTTGGAATTCAACATACACAGCAACGGAATGGCTGTCATACTTGTAGAGATACAGATTTCAGAAGAATTTGCAGTGGTCTCTTAATTTTTTCCAGAGCTGTATTTGTTAGTGATGTGGCTGCATTCTGAGTTTTCAGCAAATCGTTTGGGGAGTACAGGGTCTTTAAGATTGACTAGAAGGTTTAGCTGAAATGAGTCTATGGAGTCTAAAAAGTTGCTTGTAGTGATGAACCCACAGATAATCATCACCAAGCCTTTGTATCAGTGCTATAAAACCTATTTAGCTTCTTTTAGCTGATTTTTTGAAGGGAAAAAGCTTTGATTAACCCTCTTTCCACTGCCTGATCAGCACCAGACCGAAGACAGACATAATAAGAGACTTAGCTGGTGAACATAGTTGAGCATTTAGCAGCTAAAGAGCCTGATACTTTCCTCAGGAGAAGGTGGAGACCAAAGCAGAGGTAAAAGAGAGTTACTAGTGGACACAAATACAACTCCAGATGAATGCATATTTTGCTGTTTGCTGAATGTCTAAATACCATGTTTGCTAACACATTACCCCCCGCAAAAAAAAAAAAAAACTTTAGATGATCATGTATTAGATGTTGTGTTTTTAGTTATTTCCACAGCCCTCAAGGTCCAGGGATGTTAACAATATAGAAATTATAGCATCACTGAGACATCATAATAATTATTACATCATACCACGAGGTGTTTTCCCCTGCAACTTGCTGCTTTAATGTTCCAAACATTCCAAATAAGACGTATTAAGTTTCCTTCGAACTTCGTATACATATTTACTTAAATGCAACACATGACGCGTCCAAAGACAGACTTACATACATTATGTTAACCTAAAGAACTTTTAAACGATGTGCTCACAGCTCATTACAATGTCCCCAAATATCCCCCCCAAAAAATCACTGTAGTCTTAGACTAAAGTCCTGTCCCTTAGACTAAAGTCCCGTCTCTAATTTTCAGAAACAGAGGGCCTTGTTTGGTCTCTCTGCTTTTTTAGCACTCTCCTCTTTTTGGAGGCGATCAAGCTGAATTGTTTCAGACAAACTAATCCCTCTTAAACTCGCAACTGGTTGTTTGCACAATATCCCTAAACTGCATCAAAGCTAATTTGGCTGGCGGTAACTCTCCACCAGTGATGTAAGCTGAGACCCCGGCGACTGATGATGAGGCATAAACGGGCCAAATCAAGGCTCCACTTTGGGGGCTGAATTGGCTCAGGCCTCTCAGCTTTCACCCTCAGCTGTTTAATACCTTCCCAGAGCAGCCGGGGCAAAGCTGCAGCAAGGTGGGGGGGGGGGGGCTTAATGAAGTGCTTTCAGATGGAAAGGCTTTTCAGGCCTTGCAATGCTCCTATCACCCCCCCCCCCCCCCCCCCCCAAGTCCTGAATAAGAGAATTAGCTAAGCCTTGTCCAGGGCCTCAACCTCACCACCCCATGCTAAACACCAAGCTTACAGGCCCCCACACCACCCCTCTCAAATCCCCTGTCCCATTAATTTTTCCCCCTCCAGTGTTGTCCATGTTTAATGAAGCTGTGATATATTTATGGCCAGCCAAATCCCGCTCTAATCCCACCCCTGATAATAACGGCTCAGTAACTGTTTTCCTTAAAACATGCTTCATGAGCACTGGCTGGAGACCCACGGGCCCCGGCGGCTCTGTGGATATTACTCAGTAACCTAATTTGCACTTGCTGTATGTAATGGACACCGATGTACAGAGGGAGGGGAGGTAGCTGCACAGGTCAGTGGCAGGCTTCTGCATTGTCGGGGGGGGCTCTGAAAAAAAAAAAGAAAAGGGGGGGGCACTGTTTGCGTCACAACATGGGCACCCTTGAGGGGTTGAGGGGGTAAAGGCAACGGCAGGGCCACCTCGGCGAGTAACGAGGTGTTGCTGGACCTGTTTTTTAGAGTCGAATTACATCAGAGCTCATGAGAGCCATTTCAAACATGAATAAACCGTGCTGGTCTCCAGAACGGTATTTGAGAGAAAACAATAACACGCCTGTACAAATATGACGTCAAGGCATTAATGCTGTGTTTCAAAAAAACACTCCAAAATTTCTGTTGGCAGAGATGGAAGATGATTTAATATTTTATACTCCAAGCATAAACAAAAATGTATTGGAAGCAAACATGTTTCCATACTCGGGCTCACACTGCTGATATGGTGCGGAGGAGCAAGTTACGATGAAAGACCTAATTTCAGAAAAATACCTGAGTCTGACTGAACCTGTAATCATTTTTACAATCACATATCACAGTGTCGGACATTGTTCAGACCCACAGGACGTTCCTTTAATTCCATTCAAGATCCTAAGGTTTAAAAAAAAAAAAGAAAAAGAGCATAAAATGTTGCACAAGACTTCTGGAAAATCTCAGTTTGATAGAATGTTGCAGCTATGAACAACGTGATCTGGCCTTGAATATCACAGAAAGGTTCCACACTGTCGCAGGCATTTCACGTTAAAGGGAAATTTCAGTATCAAGAGGTTTGATAAAGGAGACGTTTAGTGTGTAATACCAGAAATTTCATCGTTCGTGCAGATATTACATGATGTACAGAATTCATAGAACGATGGAAACAGTTTAACTGAGTTTAAATGTAAAGCATCAGATTAAAGGTAAAAAAAAAAAAACTGTTTAAACGCCCTAATGCAAAGTAAAGTTGAGGTTAAAAAGACTAAACTGAGGGGGAAAAAAAGCAAAAAAAAAAATTTAAAGGGTCATTCACACAAATTATTAAAAAACATTAATAATTTGTGCTATTTTTTTTCCTGTCAACAAATGATTTATACTGTGTGTATATGTGTGTGTTTTAACTTTTATCACCAAATTCCAGAT